>NC_061115.1:198301269-198624599 GCF_002878395.1 Capsicum annuum
AACAAGAAACAAAATAAACAAAATAACTAATCCTATCACAGAAGAATGCTAAGTAACCAGCCACCCCACAATTAGGCTTAGCACTGTCCCCAGTGAAACTAATAAGATAAAGAACCGGACTAATAGTACTTCTCATCCTCATTAGGATTCATGCCACCTGCGTTGAGATCTCATCATTAAGCCATTTTTCCTGTGTTTATCATCTCACCCACGCCAGCCACATATAATGAAACTAACTATAATTAAGATGAGGGTAGTGAAGTCACCACCCTATACTTAATTTGTTAGTATCAACCAATTAAGTGTTGTTGTCGGGTACTCAGACTTCACCGACATACACTTTGACATGGTGCATCAACATTAGTCACAATACAATTCACTCACTTCAATTCCCCCAATTCTATTTTAATGAAGAACTTTTTAAACAGAATCATGCTCCACACTTTCAACCATACCAAAATATACAAAAAACCATCACCTTCACAACATCCCCATGGCAAGAATTTAATTCATAATCCTTAAGAAATCAATTAACTATAACATAGAGTCAAAATAACTAAGGATTAAAAAAAGTAAAACTTATCTCGAAGATGGAAGATTAGTAAAGTACAAAGAGAATGGTGAAAGCTCAATATTGGATGGCTTAAGGGTGAAATAAGGATGAATTTGGGCATTTAGGGTGTGAAGTCTATTTGAAGAATGAAAATCTGGGTCGGGTAGACCCAAGTTAAAGTTGGAAGTCTGGTTTTAGGCTTATTTGGACTAAGTGTGCAATACACATCTTGTCACACATCTCAAAGTATGCATCGCATACGTTGTTGCACAGTTGGGACAGTGAGCCTATACGGAGAGGTGGGAAATGCAATACCTATCACAGACATCAAGGTGTACGTCACATAAGGTATCACAGACTTAAGGGAATGGGCATGTGCGGCTAGGTGTGCGATGCATATCTTAGCACTCATGTTAGCACATTGTGCATCACAAAGTTGGTCTAGTGAGCATGTACGATAGGATGTGCGGTGCACTCTTGTTCGCACACATGAAGGTGTGCGATGCACATATGCCCTCATTTTTCCTGGTATGAAGCAATGCACCTATACTAAGTGCTAAATGATGCCCTTACCAAGATTCAAGTGAAATTGAGCGCCACACCCAATTGTACACTTAAAATCCGACACTATGCACAACATTTTTCATATAAGGCAGTAGGAAAGGTCCATACCCTACGCTACCACCACAGACCTCATTGAAAGCCACAAAATAAAGTCGCACCGCAAAATTTTTTGGGTCGGAATAAAATAATTTGAGGCACGGCTCTAATGCAAATCATACTTGAGCATTACATATTTGACCACTCCAACTTACCTGTAATGTTCCCATCACTCCTAAACTTACCACCATTGACATAACTCAATTCTAAATCAAATTTGGTACTAATCTCCTCCGTAGTATTTCATGCAGCTACACTTACTCGAAAACAACAAAAATGATTAGAAGGATGGGTTGCCTCCCACCAAGCGCCGTATTTTTTGTCGTGGCTTGACTCTTCTTTTAGCATTTTTGTTTAAAATGATAAAGTGAAAATAAAATCATGGGTTGCCTCCCATGTAGTGCCTGATTTAACATCACAGAACGACTCAATTATCTTGACTACTCAGACTTCATCAAGATACATCGATGATACCATTTGTACCTCATTTGTTGGATTAGGACAATGCTTTATTCCTAGTCTAACCACTTTGAAGTCACTCACATCCTTGCTTGCAAGTTCAACCAAACCAGCTATGGTCTCCACAATAGACCTATCCTTAATAGGTACATCTCGCTCATCTTCATAGAATACAACAACCATTGAGAAGACACTCATCTCCTTTTTTATTTCATAGATCGACATACTTTAAAACTAATTTCTTTCTCGTTGAGCCTAAATTTCAGCTCATTCAGCTCCATATCAACTAACACTCTCCTAGTTGCTAAGAATGGCCTACCCAAAATTATGGGTACTCCAAATTCCACTTCTTAATCAAGAATTACAAAGTCGGCAGGAAATACAAAATCCATAACTTTTACAAGTACATCATGTAGAATCCCAATTGGCCTTTTTACCAATCTATCTACCATTAAAAGTCGCATATTGGTGGGTGTAAGATCTCCTAAACCCAGTTTCTTAAAAAACCATCAATGGCATAAGATTTATACATTCCCTAAGATCACAAAGGGACTTTTCAAACTTCAGCAATCCAATCATACATGGAACAGTAAATGCTCCCAGATCAGCTTTCTTCTGGACAATAGATCTTGTAGCAATAGTACTATAATGATGAATATTGTCTACCATTTCATAGCTCACATTCCTTTTCTTCGTTAATAGGTCTTTCATAAACCTAGCATATCGGGGCATTTGTTCCAATGCTTCAACTAAAGGTACATTCACTGTTAACTACTTCAACATAGCCATGAATTTGCTAAAATTGCCATCATCTTTTTTCTTCTTTAATCATTGTGGAAATAAGGGTGGTGGCCTTGGAATTTCAGTTGGAACAACTTCTACCTCTTTTCTTATGCCTTTTTCCATATCACTAACATACTTCTACTTAGGTGGTTGTTCCATTTCTGAACTCTTCTTTTCTGAACCTCCCAACTTCATAGGCACCAATGGAGATTCCTCAACTATCTCCCAATTTATTTCGACCTTATCAGTATAAGAGGATGCTCCCAAACCTAGACTAGATAACATCTTACCGTTCCTAGTGGTAATGGCCATAAACAATCCATCAATCCTCGAATTCTAAAATGTATCACTTGGTAGCATCCCATTCTGTCTCTGGTTGAATGCTGTGGATAATTGGCTTACCTGCTACTCCAATTGTTTAATAGCAATTGAGTGTGAATTTACAAGTTGACTCATGGCAGATATGTCACTCTTCATAGTAGTCACCCCAGAATTTGTCACCTCAACTCTCTTTAATAGTTTCTCCATCATGTCCTCTATGTACATTTTGCCTGAACTAGTGGCAGCATTATCATGACTTCCAGGAGGTACATACAGTCCACTTCTATCACTTTTATTCTTCCAATCTCCTTAATGATTCCAACCTCGGTTTCCTTGACCACCGGTCCAGAAACCCCCCTAGTTATGCAAGTAGTTAGCCTCTTCCTCAGTGTTTGATTCAGCTTCCTTACCATGGGACCCCATAACTTTTACCTTTTCTACATTCCCTGATAGCAAATGTTTCGTGAACAAATCCATCTAGGTTTTTATATGAGCCATATCCTGATCATGCTCCTCTTCTCTTCTACACTGCTCTGTTGATATTATACTAGATCCAGTATTATTTGCTACCACAAAATCTCTGGTGTGCCAAGATCTACTTGTCTTATTCATCCTTTCTAACATGTTCGCAACCTCAGTAAAGATGAGCTCCACAAAAGCTCCTCCTACAGCATTATCCACTATTGGCTTTGTAAGTGAGTTCAAAGCTCTGTAGAATATTTCTATCAAGTGTTCATCAGTCATCTTATTGTTTGGGCATTGAGTCAACTTCTTTTTAAATCTCACCCAAGTCTCATGCAAAGCTTCATAAGCCAATTACCTAAAGTTGTTGATCTTATCCCTTAACTGTAATATTCTAGAGGGCAGAAAGAACCTTTCTAGGAAAGCTCCTTTCAATTGCCTCCAGTTTGTTATAGAATCAAGAGTCAGCTCATTCAACCACATAGTTGCTTCTCCAGACAGAGATAGTGGAAATAATCTTAAATGAATAGCATTTTGTCCCACTCCAGGATTACCAAATGACTTGCAAATACTAATGAAATTCACCAAATGCAGATTTGGATCATCACTAGGTAATCCACCAAAGAGTCCGTTCAGATTCAGTAGCTAGATCATATTACTGGTGATGTTGAATTTCACCGCAGGAGCTAGTGGTAGTAGAATGATTTTCCCTTTAGATCTAGTTCCATCTAAATCGTCCTTATTGTTATCAACATCAAACTGTGCAACTTGGCGATCTGGTCTTCCTCTGAATGGACGATTTTGATTTATAGGTGCAACCATCCCTGCTGCACGCCTCCTATTAGCCAGATCAATTAAATCATCATCTCCCAGGTCATCTTCATCTAGATTAGCTACCCGGACTGGGTTATCTGTATCTTATAGATTTAATTGAGCATTAACCAAAGCGGCTAATCTTTCAGCTTTCTATTGATTAGCCATTCTTTCAATGAGATAAGGTTTAGGATTGAAGGGTAATGATGGTTTTCCTGACCTTCTGGTTCATGGCATAAACAACAATGAGCCTGTAACAAACAAAAATGATAAATAAATATAAAATTCAGAAACTTGACTAATAGTCAATTAACACGCATAAACTCAATCGACAACCATATTCCCCGGTAACGGCACCAAAATTTTATACGCCCAAATTACACCTCTCTTATGAGAGAGTAAGCGGTCATTGTCAAATATATAACCCAACAAGGTTAGGGTCGAATCCCACAGGGAATATGGTGTTAATTAAGTTGTATACAGATTAGTTGACTTTTAATCATTTGTTTCCGTAAAATAAATAGGGGAGATTTGATTCAGTTCACAAATTAATGGTTTCGGTTTAACAAAATGAAATACGTGTAGTAGTATTAAAATTCAGAGAAATAGCAAGCTAGGGTTATGTTCACCTTGTAGTTTTCAATAATTTCTAACTATGGGCTTTATGAATTCATACATGCATTATGCTTATAGAGAAACGTATTGTATTTAATAATATAATCCTAGTGTTTCTCAACCATCAAGGACTAATTCACTTTAGTTCTCTCGAACCAAAAACGTTTACCAAAAATAATACGAAATCTCCAAGTTGTTAATCCTACTAAGGCATTAACATATGAAATAGGGGTTGGTAATCCTATTTTGTTGTCATTACTCTCTTTTCCGAACATCAACCTTTCTTTCGAACAAGTTGCATTTTAAGGCATATCCTCTATGTTTGCAACCATGAGAATTCAAGATAAGTGAAGAGAGTATGATGTAAACAAATCAATGCATAATGAATTCAAAACCCAAAGTAATATATTGTATGCTACAAGGCTTCCATAACCCTAACTAATAAACTTAGCTACTCATGAATAAAACAAAAATCATAATAGAAACATTCATCATACCAAAAACTAGAAGACGATCTTGGTGTGCGAATAGTGAAAATAAGAGAGATGAAACATTTTCTCTCTCTCCCCCCCCAAGCTAAGCCACCACTCTCCTTTTAAAAACTAATACAGAATAATTCATAATGACTAAAAATTCAGCATTAAGCCTTTTAATAATCTTTTCTCTCATAATTGCCTTCTAAGTCCCTGAACTAATTATAAATGACAAACTAGTCTTGGACATAGTTTCTAGGTGCCACATTTGGTCCAGACTGCTACTCTCTTGTGTCATATTCCATCCGCATTCCATAGTCCCATTATGTCTTCATCTACCTTATTAATACCTGAAATCATGCTAATCACATCGGTAGCTCAATTACATAGAAGTTGAGTAAAAACATAAGAAACTAGGCACTTTGTTCTCTAAACTTCACCAAAATATGGATAAGTTACGGTGCTTAGGCGTATAAATACACCCAAGATCAACGATCAGGAGAATGGATGTCAAGAATGAAGAGAGTTTTGAAATTACTTTAATATGTCGACGAGATTGAAAAGGTCAGGCATTTAAGAAGTTATGGCATTATTTCGTTGCAATTGGCAAGGATTATTATGAATGAAAGAATATTGAACCATTAATTTTAAAGTGGGAATTGATACACCATAAATTTAATGGTTTATGACGTTCAAAAGAAGAAGCTAGGTGTTCTCAAACCAAAATTGGGTTAGGATTTGAAAGTAGGCCAACTAGGCACTAATGTTCTAGAGATTTGAATTCAAGAAATTATTTATTTGCGCTCTTTAAAGACCTTTGGAGAGCGTCTCGGAACCGTTACAGAAAAATTGCCCCAGCTTGAATACCGGAGAAATTATTCTAAAATTATGGAGAGACCGAACCCTAATACAGGGTTGCCTACATATCTTGTCAGGATAAGAATCAGGCCAAAACATAGTTCAAACCTATGTCAGCTAGTAGCAATGTAGCTAAGGTGTATTTTTAACTAATCCGCTATGAAAAACAAAGGTTAGACCACACCTTCTCACTAAAGTATAATTAGTTTAGAGCAAATAAATATGTACAGATACAATAATCCTTCAAATATGTACAAAGAATATAATAATGTGTCACTTGGGTTGTGAACCCTTCGAACATAAAGTTGACTAACGATGCATGCACCTAAAAGGTATTGTTTAAGTTCTATCCTATGCTGACTAAGAGTGAGTAGACTCGGACTTGGATTTCCTATATGAGAAGACACGTGGTTCCACGGCAGTAAAACTCCCGCTCACCCCATGTATGTGCCGACTCTCTAAGATAAGGTGATTTGAAAGAATTTTGGGAAAGTACAATGTACAATCCGCGTGTACAATGTGTGTGAGTGTCTGTTTTTTTAAAGTGGAGAAAATATGAACGGAATGACAATTTAATAAAATGATTAACAAATAAACAAATTTATGTCATATAAACAAGATAAATTAAGACAATTAGGAAAAAAATAAATAATAGTGTATAAAACCCATAAATAGTTACCTAAGTTTGTAATGGTTAGAACCTTACATCTCCAGCAGAGTCGTCAAACTGTCATACCCGATTTTTACCGAAGATCAAAATGAGTATGACATTATGGACGCTAAAATAATTGATTTTATATAGAGTCGCCACCTAACTTTTAAGGAAAATAAGGAAACCTATTTATTTACTAACGTGTATAACTTGTGTTTTAATCTGTGAACCAGTTTAGATTTCAGGTGAGGGTTCAAATTATTCCGAAGGGAAGGGATTAGGCACCCTTTAGAATCTACAAATGTGATTCCCGTTCAGACTTAGGTTTATTAAAAAATGAAAAAAAAAAAAAGCAATGTGTATATATACAATTATAAAATGTGTAAAAATGATGTAAATAATTTATAAGGAAAGAATGTATAAATTACATATATTATAGTAAAAATATGTATAAAAGTATATGAAGATATTTGAATAAAAGTATATAGGAATGTATATGAAAAGAAAAGTAAAGATTGAATAAGGAAAATTTTTGTTTTAAAAAAAAAAAGATTACGTAATGTTTTTAGTGTAAAAAAAGTATGAAGTATTTTTATTAATTATCTAAATCAATTTAATGTATATATTAACGGCCTAGATTTGCCTAATGCTTGATGTGGATTGCATAAATAAAGAATATTTCACCTACCACCCCAAAAATAAAGTTTTCACTATAATAATATTTGTACAAGTATAAGAATATAAAATACAATACAAAATTTAAAGTCCTCTTTGAATGCAATTTTCGATGAGGATTCTCAATAACCTGCATGAACAATTGCAATAAAAATGTTAGTAATAAATAAAGAATTATTGAAATAAATTAAAATGTACGTAAAAATATATTTTTTATTAAAAAACGGGTTCGGATAAAGTTTTAAATATTATAATAATTTCGTCATCGCCTGAAATCTTATTTTTGTTACATATTTTTTAATGTAAAATTCGTCTTTTCATATGTGAAGGCCTCAAAAATCGACGGTAATTTTTTCATTGGCCAAGCGTTGATCTTTGATATAAAATTGTAAAATTTGAGAAAGTAAAATCCATCTTTGTAATGGGATGGCCTCAAATATCCAAATGGAGAGATAATTTCATTGGCCGTGTGTTTATTTTGAGTATATGTATGTGTTTTTGAGAGAAAAAAAAAAGATGAACAAAATTTGTGTATGATAAAAATATGTGTGTGGTGAAGAATATTTGTGTAGTAAAGAAATGTGTGTTTGAGAGAGAAAAAAAATATGTGGGGATGAAAAATGTGTATATGTATTTGTGAATGTGCATTTTATTTATGTATTTGTATGTGAGAAGACAAAAAATATCTGTGTATTGTATTTTTGGAAATAAAATAAATTAGATAAGAAGAAATTTGATTTGTTTATATTTTGAGAGAGGGGAGAAAAAAGAATGAAATGTGTATATGGTGAAAAATGTGTGTGTGAGAGAGAAAGGAAAAAGATTACTAAAATTTTGTGTTTGAGGGAGAGGAGAAAGAGGGAGAAAATATGTGTGATTTTTTTAGAGAGAGGAAGAATAAAATGTGTGTGTGTGTTTTGTGAATGTGTGTGGTGTAAATGCGTATTTAAAAAGAACCAATAATAATAAAATAAAATATCACATCCACCTTCTTCCAACACATCCCTTAAATTATGGATAGCAGATGAAGGAAAGTCAAATATCATAAATATGATGAGACCTTGACTTGACCGATTTATTGTTATATGTATTAAAATAATTCAATATTATTTTTGTAGACGGTATTTAAATAAGGTACGAAAAATATCAATATAAATAACTACAGAAAAATGTAAACAAATATAATTATCTTTGAAAAAAATATATTAAACTATAAGCAATTAAAATTATAATATATAAAAAGAATTTTACTATTATGTTATGTATGTATGTAGATGATTGTGCAAAAATATTAAAATGATAATAAACTGATAAAAAGCCTTAAAATTTACGAAATTAAGGGTATGAATATTTGTGGTGTGTGTTTTGTGTGTTTATTGTGTGTATGTATGTTGGGTATTTAAAAAGAAAAAATAATACTAAAATATCAAATCTACTTTTTCCAAACACATCCCTTAAATTATGATAGTAGGTAAAAGAAAAGTCAACTGTCATAATCATGACGAGACCTTGACTTGACTGATTTTTGCTCTATGTATTAAAATAATTGACTCAACTCAACTTTTATGGATTGTAATAAATATACAAAAATACAGATATTGATATGTAATTATAGAAAAATTGTAAAGAATATTGAAATTATTGAAATGTATTAATTTGAAAATAGTGTAAAAATGTGACCATGTCGCGCACGTGTGCAGATAATTATAAAATATTAAGAATGATAATGAATTGGTAAAAATCCTAAAATAAGAAAAATTATTAATAAATTATAAAAATAAAAATATGATAACAAATTGATTAAAATCCTAAAGTAAGGATGATTATCAACAATTTATCAAATAATTATAAAAAAATTATGAAAAATTATATTTTGTGCCCTTTAGCGATCAGGAAGCCAGAAGACGTTAATTTTAGGCACCGAGAACAAAAATTGGGTGTCAACACTACCTATTATCCACAAATCTTGTTGATGGAGTGTTAGTGGGATTAAAACTACTATATCCACAACTCACATTGACGGAGCATGAAAAAATAACTGTTCTATTCTTCGTATTATAAAAGGAGTCCTCTCTACCAAATCTTAGAGTAAGTTCCATCAAACTATTTTGAAATGTAAGGCAAAGAGAGAAACAAAACTTATGTTTTTGGTTTAAGAATAAAAGAAAATCAAGTGCTTTCGCTAATCTCGATCAAGAAGAAAAGTTATGGATAATTCCAGTATGTTTCTTGATTGGCTTATTGTTATAGAATGGTGTGTGAAAATTATTAAGTTCTACGATTCTGAAATCTTATAATCCTTACAGATCTATGATTCCCATAAACTGGGCTAGTTGTTGTGCATTAGAGAGAACTGCTCGTCCTTTTCCTCCTCCTCCAAGCACTTGCATTGCAAAACTAATCACCTCCCTCTCCTCACATCCTCTAACAATATGTTTACGTCTTTCATCTAGGCTTACCAATGCATAAGATTTATTGTGAGTGGGAAGGGGATCCATGCTCAAGATCTAGGACTGTAAAGTTACAAAAAATGAGTCATCTAGATCCTCTAGAAATTGATGGGTTAGTTTAGTTTCAGTGGGACTTATTAGTTTGGGTGAAGCAGCACAAAAATATCCACATGTTACGTCTTCATAATTTGTCAACTCTTCCCACAAAGATTTAAGTTTCGTATAGTACAAAACAAAGTTGGTTCCCTGTTGTTTAAGTGAAGCTAGTTCAGATTTTAATTGGTTAATTCGAGGGCCATGACAATGGAGTAACATTCTTTAAGGTCATTCCATATCTATCTAGCAACCTTGTATCCAACAACACTTGATTTATTAGTACCATTGATAGAATTAAACAACCAAGAATATATGGCTGAATTAATCAATCGTCACGCTTGAAATTTGTATTCGATTTTAGTTTCTGGTTTAGAATAATCTTCATTAACAAAAGCAAGTTTCCCTTTTGCTTCAGACCATTGATAGCCGTTTTTACCCAAACATCATAATTGTCACTCGTTAAATAGTAGATTGATGATGGGTCATGTTGAAGCAGGGATTTGGATAATGGACTTTCACCTATACTTGTCATGACGATGAAAGGAGCAATGATTTTGTGAAGGAATAAGTCGACTGCAAAACAAAAAGAAAGAGGGAAAAAAGAAGAAGGATGAATAGAGTTGTATACTAGGGATCGTTTCGCTTTAATACCATGATAAAAATATTCGTACAAAAAACCTTGTTTGTATTCATAGAGTAGCCTCCTTATTTATACAGAGTTTGTTTCAGCTCCTAAATCTATTCTACGATACAAAATATATTTTATTTTTAGGATATAAAATATTATAGAAATATTATCTACCAAATATAGAAAATAGAGTTTTCAGCTTTTCTTAAATACATATTGTCTAATAGAATTTAAGAGAAACCATTAACAAGAATATGCAGAGAAGTAGAGAAGAGAACGAAAAAAAAACACTGAGAATTTCTTATTACTTGATCAATGAAACAAAACAAAGTGAGTATATATAATAGTCTGTTAACTAACTAACTTGCCTTAACTAACTATTAGATACAATAACTACTTTACCCTTATAGTCTAATTATATATCCTCAGTACCTAAGTCGGGCAAAATGATTCAGGATATACTTGTATACCTCCATGAGGTAGGAGCAAGATGTGTGTACATTATATTCTAACCTTCGGACCCAATCTATGAGGTTATAAAATTTTCTATCTAAAACCCTCCTATAGTTCTATGTGGTTATTTTTTTAGTATCATACATAACTTATCGCCAACAATTTATCATAGCACATGTCAACAATCAATTGTTTCTTTTTCCTGCCGAAATAATGATGACATTTCAGGAGAGGAACCACTCAAGTTTTAGTGAGATAGAGAGTCTTCTCCTGTATTATTTGGGGGTTGATTTAAATTAGTCTAGCCTCAAATAAATGAAGATAAAAAGAAAAGTAAACAAGGAGGTACACCTTAGCAGTCGCTTGGTAGAGTATATAAAAATAATGTCAAATAAAGTGTATTTATAATGGTTGCATTACTAACACAAGTATTAGTAATATTGGTAATACTTATGCTGACATTATTTCTTACGCATCATTTGATTTGATGTATTAAAAATAATATATATTTATATAATTTTTATAAAAAAATATTTATTTACTAAATTACACTTTTTATACATATTCGTAGATTTCCATTCTACATTAAAACAAACCATTTAACTTTGCCTTTTCTCACATGAAATTAAATATACCAGGATTCCATCTTTTCATTCAAGTGGAGAACTGCAGCCTCTAGTTTTTGTTGATTATCAGTGACATTATTGTAATGGAAATAGCACTCTCACTTCCTCAACCATGGGCAAAGACCCAGACCCTCATAATAGGAAAATTCAACCCTAGGGCTTAATTGGTTACCCTATAATCGGTGAATTATCCCTTTATTTTTCTCATGAAACCTTGGTTTTGTTGAAGGACCCACCATGTGTACCAGTTCTTCAAGAACACTGCCCAGTATTCCATGTTGAGGTGAAAGTATCCACTCTACAATGACTTTCATTTTCTTACCCAATTCATCAATTTTGAGTTGGTGCTACCCACATTTTGCGAGTTTCTTCAATGGGATTCAACAATTGTGTCTCCAACTTCTTAATGTTGTCTTCCACGGCCTTCAATCTCATTGTTGTAATTGTCATTGGTGCCAGGAGTTGGCTTCGATATCAAATGTTGACTTGCTCATTTTCATCATTATTTTACCCAAATACCCAATTTCTATTTGCTCATTTTCACTGCTAAAATAATTTGAGGAAGGTATGAATCTTGAAAACTCAATTTTTACTTCTTGAGAATGAAATTGAAGGAATTTGACTAGACTAAAGTAAAGAGAAAGAAATCAGAAAAATAAGAAAATGATTGATTAAGAAGGAAGAAGATGTGGAAAAATGGTGAGAAAGAAGTTGTTATTTTAAGGGGTAAATTTGTAATTTAATAGTATAATGCATGTATTGAAATGTGTTGTATTACTAATAATACATAGAAAAGAAGAGGTATTAGTAATACATAGTCCAATACACTATGCCAAATAATGCATTAATACACAAAAATAATGCATGCATTGTTTTTGTTAACACACTCTACCAAACGACCTCTTAGTCGTTTGGTAGAGTGTATTAAAAATATAATACATGCATTATTCTTTGTGTATTAGTAATATCATGTTTGGTATCAATTTTTAGACTATGCATAACTAATACTTGCATTAGTTATACACACTATTGTGTATTAAGGTGTGTATTATTAATACTCATCATTTCCTATGTATTAATAATACCAAGTGTTTCAACACATGTATTAATTAGTAAATGACAAATTTACCCTTCAAAGCCCCACTAAAACATTTTCCCAAGATTTTTCCCATGGTGCTTTGCCTATTTTGTAGCACTTTGCCATCTGCTAGGAGCTTGCAGTGTATTTTTGTGCCATGCCTATGCCATTCGCCGGAAGCTTGCAGTTTGGTATCTAATATTTAACTAGACCTATAGTTCTAATCTCCATGATCTTTTTTTCATTGAAGTACGTCAAATCCATACTTCCGTAATTGGAGTATGGATATGAAATTGATTTTTTTGTTTTGAAGGTTATAAATTTGGGGAAGAAGGGTTTGGGTTTTCCGGTGAACTTTTCGCCGGTTTCACTATCCAGATTTTTTAATTTAGACAAAGTAATAATTAAGTTTCTTTCTACAACAGCTACGTTGCTCCCAATTAGAGACTTCCATTGTAGCCATATGCAGAAATTGCTAGAGAAGAAAGCTTAGCATATGGGATACTGCTTGTAGATAAGTGAAGAAAAGTTTTTGTTTCGGACAGAAGATTGCAAAAGAGAGTATAGAATGCTAAATAAAGGGTATTTTAGTAAATAAATATTGTTTGATAAAAATTATATTTTATATTTTAATTTTAATACATCAAACTAAGTAGTGTGTAAGAAATATTGTCTGCATAATTAATATTAGCATAATTAATTCAAATACTACTAATATAAATATTATTATTATACACTATTCAGCATTATTCTTATACACTCTTTCAAACCAACTTAGTGGGCTCATCTTATCCCCTGCACAACTTTATCATGATATGATTTTTTTTTGCACCACAACTTTATTATGATTATTACTTTTTGGAGAACAACTTTATTATGACAAAATTGTAGATTTATGTTCCTCTTTTAGCTATTTACTTCAACTTCTCTCGGTTTTGCTGTAGTTTGAAGGTGTGTTGTGTATTCTTCAACCTCTCCTATTTTAAAATTAATTCTTTCACCAAGTTGAAAATATGGTTCAAACTTTTGTCTCTTAAATTTTAAGTATTAGGCTCTAAATAGAAGCACAAGCTTTTTCTCTAGTTTGGCTTGACTAGTGACAACTACATCCATGGAAAGAGGAAAAGAAAAATGAGGAGAAAGAAGGGACTGGAAAGCAAATAGCTCATCGGTATGTCATACAACACGTTTTTTTTAAAAAAAAAAGTTGGCATATTCAACTTAGTCTGGTAAGTATGTTCGTTTCTTTATGGAGCTTAATCAACTTCAACATCTTAATTATGATGAAAAAAAATTCATGTAGCTTCAACAAGAAAAATGAATTTCTTTTTCATTGGGTTAAGTTGTTTTAAGGGCAGTGATTCAAATAGGGTAACGTATATCATTTTTATGCTTGGGTTTGATGGGCAAAATAGACAATAGTGCTTATAACAATTTGAAAGTTGGACCAAACTCAACCTCAAAACTAGCTCATAAGGTGAGAATTGCCTAAGTTCATATAAGAAAATCACCAGATCATTCTCCAACCAGCAAAGGACTCTTAACAGTGTTGAAAATCAAATGACTATGTCCGTATGTATTCGTTTTTCATTGATTTTGGATTAAAGTATCTGGTCTAGGTAATATACTACTTCAGTGCTCTGAGTAACTAACTAGTATGTGGATGGACAGATCAGTAGAAATCTTTATTGACATGCTCTCTTTATGATTTAAGCTGTAACAGGACAAATATTTTGCTTAACTGTTAGGCTATTTATGGAGAAACTCCTCTGCGCCTGCGTTAGCTGCCTGTTGTAATTTAGAGGAAAATTTATGATGGGCAATTTGAAACAACATTTGGTGTTTTCGGCAGTTGTTGTCTGTTGTACTTCACGAGGACATGGTCAATCTTCTTGATTTCATAAAGAAGTTAGATAATGAATGTGTGCAAATTTCAGTTCTTAACAAGGATCGAATTGAAGAGCTGACATTTGTGTCCGCATTTTTTCATCATTATCACTATCTCTTGGCAGAAGGTTGTAATGAAGAAATCATGTCTTGCATATCAAATGAGATTCATGATCTGGTTCAGTCACGTTTTCGTCAGAGTGGAGAAGAAATGCTGGTTAAATTAATGGATCATGAGATTCCTCGCCTCTTGGAAAATGTCAGAAGTTGTATTAGCTCATATAGTAATGCAGAATCAAGTGATGTGACCATGACCGAGGATCATTTGGTTGAACTTTTGGATGCCATCGTCATGTATCTCCAATATCTACACAAGTATTGTTCTGAGTTGACTCAATATGAGCATATTGACGAAAGTAGTATATATTTGGATTTATTTGATTAATTTATTTGATTATGAAACAATTAAATTTAGATATTTACCAAAATAATATTTAATTTGTTTAGATGGATAACGTACAAAAACCACAACAATATAAAGAATTAAAACAAATAATATCTGAAAAACGTAAACAATTAAAAATAAGGATATAAAGACTACAGTGTAACATAATTGTTGGAGTTAGTAAAAACTCAATAAATGCACAAAGAAGAATATATATCAACACAACTTATATACATTTAAATAAAATGAACAAAGAAGAATTTATAATAGATGAAAAAACATATGAAAATCATGAAGGATTAAAAATAAAAGTAGTATTTTCCAATCTAGGAAGAAGGTATAAAAAAATAGGTGAACATTTATATTTAATGTTAAAAAAAGAAGAATTAAAATTAGAAGATAAGTTGACAGCCACGGTAAGAATAGAAAGAGAAAACGAAGAGATAGATAGGAAAAAGAAAATAGAAAAAATAAAATAACAAACTACAGAAGAAATACGAAAAATAGAAGAAACTAAATATAGTAGGATTGCTGAATTAAAAAAAGAACTACAAATGCTAAAAGATTTATATGAAAATAGACAGAAAGAAAAAAAATAAAGAACAAAAATTATTAATTGAGATAAATCAATTTTAAAAAAATTAGAAATAAAAAATAAAGAACCAGAAACCAGTGAATTAGAAATAAATACAATAGATGCTGAAAAAACAGATAATTATGATTCGGAAGATAGTGAAACATATACAGAAATTCTAGAAAACATAGGAAAACTAGAAATTAATGAAAAATAATAAGTAATTAATAAAGAAGATCTAGAACTAATAAATACAGAAGTAAATACTTTAGATAAAAATATAATACCTAGTATATCAGATATAAGAAAACCAACCTATAATTACAAAATTAATTTTAAAAGATATAATCCAAAGGATGAATATAATAAATGGACACCGACACAAAGACAAATAACTAATTATAACTTTTTAATTTTAGACTGTGTAACATACACAAATAAAATAATACAACTATGGGTAGTATACAAGTCAAAACAATTATTAGATAATAAATAGATACAATAAATACACCAGAATATATAGAAAAGACATTAATAGAAACAGTAAAATTATGGCTTTTAAACCTAGCCGAAGCAAGTAACAAAGTATTAAGATCTAATACAAAAATAGAAGGAACATCAACACCTACAAAAATATTACCAACAGAAATATTGAAAAAAATATGAAATAGCTATAAGTGATGAATTTAGCAGTATTACAACAGAAGAAGCAGAACAAAATAAAGAAAAAGATACGAATAGAAATTTAATGTTAAAATTAGCAATATGTATTATGTGCTATATAGATGAATATACATGCGCATTTAAAGAATATTATTATAAAGGAACATATAATATAGAAGAAAGTAAATAAATACGAAAATTATATTTTAGTAAATTACCTGAACCATTTAGTTCAAAAATAATAAAGAATTGGGATGAAACAAAAATAGTAGATACCCTAGGAGCAAGAATAAATTTTTTACAACAATGGTATAGAAATCTATATGAAAAAAATATAGAGAAGAAATAAAAATGAAAAAAACATTAATAAGAAATTTAGCATGTTGTAAAGATAAAATAGCACCTCAATTTGTATGTGAAGAAAGATATTATAAGAAAAGAAAAAGACATAAGAAATATAAGAAATACAAAAAATCAAAATATAAATATAAGAAACCAAGAAAAAGATATTATGTAAAAAATTATAGACATAAAAACCCATATAGAAAAAAGAAATCTATAAAAGAATGTACTTGTTATAATTGTGGAAAACTAGAATATTTAGCTAGAGATTGTAAATTATCAAAAAACCCAAAAAAAAACAAATATCAGAAATAAAAATAGAAAATACAGAATATATGCAGATAGATTATATAGATTATGAATTAGAAAGTGAAGATAGTATATATGAAATTTCGGAGAATGAAACAGATAATGAAATAAATAGTGAATTAAATGAATCAAATGACTGAAGAAGATATAAAAATGAACCAAATAACTGAAGAAGATATAAAAATAATAACAAAGGAAGAATATTTAAATGAAGAAGGAACAGATCAAACAATTATATTTGATAGTAATATATTTGACGAAATAAAAGGAAAAGAGTTAAACTTAAGTTTAGAAAAAATATTTAAAATACCAACAATAAAAAATATATTTAGTAGAAAAAAGGAAGAATACTACGTAATAAGTCAAAAGGAACATGTAATAGATTGTAGCTATGCAAAAGGAAGAGCTAGCATACCACTAGTAACAAAAAGAATAATTAATAAAGAAATAAACGATATAAAAAGTAAAGACTCAATAAAATATGTACACCTTAGAGGAACAGAGATATTAATAAAAGAAGGTTTCAGAGAAGAAATAGATACACCAATAGAATTATATTTAGAAGATGATAGAATTATAAAACCTATAGAAAAAAGTATAATAACCGCTATAAAAGGAAATTTAATATACCAAAAATTTAGATTTATAATAAGTGCAAATTATTCAGTAGCAATAACAGATAAAAATATAGATAAATCATTAGTATTATATTGAAAAATATTAGGTATAGAACTAACCCCAAAAGTAAAATATTTACAGAAAGATGTAAAAATCTATATGTACTAACAACAAAACATAAAATAACAAGAAAAAATAAAATTAATAAAATACAAATAGAAAGTCCTTTTGAACAATTCATAAAAACAATTGATAATAATGACTATAGTTACAAAAATATAGATATAGAAGAAGATTTAGAAACAATAAATGATAGGATAAGTACATCAAAAAGAATAGCTCATGAAAAAACAGAATCATCAAGTTCATAAAAAAGAACAAGTTATGAAACAACTTCAATAGTTAATTTAAATCAATATTATATAACAGGAACAATAAATGAAAAAGAATATTTAATACTCTTAAACACAGGACAAGAAGAAAATTATAAAGCAAAATATCTAGTAAAAAGTAAAGAAATAAAATCTAATAGTGATATATGCCCAGATCTACCAAGGAGTCTAATAAACATTAAAGATACGACAGAAATAATAATAATAATAGTAATAATAGGAGTTAGAAAAATAAAAATAGAATTCGAAATAAAGGAAGAAATGCAAAACACAGACATAATATTAGGAATAAAATTGTTAGAACAAGTAAAATCATACAATATAGAACATACACAATTGTCTATAACATATAATAAAGAAAGATTATTCGTAAAAAGAACTTTAACATGATATGAAAATATATGTACTTGTAAAAATAATTCTAGAAGGATATTATAATAGATATTATACACCTATGATAGATACAGGAGCAGAAACAAACTTATGTAGATACAACTGTTTACCAGAAAGTAAATGGGATAAATTAAAAACACCAATAGTAGTCAAAGGATTTAATAATGAAGGAAGCTTAATTACATATAAAGCTAAAAATGTAAAAATACAGATATGGGATAAAATAATAACAATAGAAGAAATCTATAATTATGAACTAATATCAAAAGATATGCTTTTAGGAATGCCATTTTTAGATAAATTATACCCACATATAATAACTAAAATAGATTGGTGGTTTACAACACCATGTAAATAAAAAGTAAGACCAAAAAGAGTTATTAATAAAATAAAAAAGAAAACTGATTGGTTAGAAGGAAGTAAAAAAATTTCACAAAAGTTAGAAAATATAAAAAATACTGAAGACATTATAGAACTAGTCGTATTTTTTATAAATAAAAAGGAAATAACTATATTTTCAGTAAATAAGATAGAAATAATTAAGAACAAATTAGAAAGATTATATAGTGAAGATCCATTAAAAGGATTGGAAAAAACATAAAACTACTATAAAAATTAAATTAATAGATAAAAATAGTATAATAACTCAAAAATCATTAATATATAATTTTGATAATTTAAAAGAATTTAAAATGCATATAGATGAATTATTAGAGAAACAATATATACGAAAAAGTAATAGTAAACATAATAGTCCAGCATTTATAGTAAATAAACATAGTGAACAAAAAAGAGGTAAAAGTAGAATGACTATTGATTATAGAAATTTAAATGCAAAAACTATGACACATAATTATCCAATACCAAATAAGATATTAAAAATAAGACAAATATAAGGATATAACTATTTTAGTAAATTTGACTGTAAATCAGGATTTTACCACTTAAAGTTAGAAGAAGAATCTAAGGAATTAACTACATTTACAGTACGACAAGGATTTTATGAATGGAATGTATTACTATTTGGATATAAAAATGCACTAGGTAAATATCAACACTTTATGGATAGTTATTTTAAACAATTACCTAATTGTATAGTATACATAGATGATATATTATTATATACAAAAACCAAAGATGAACATTTAAAATTATTAGAACAATTTACAGATATAATAGAAAAATCAGGAATAAGTTTAAGTGAAAAAAAAGCAAAAATTATGAAAAATCAGATAGAGTTTTTAGTAATACAAATCGATAAAAGTGGAGTAAAACTGCGACAACATATAATACAAAAAGTAATAAATTTAAAAGAAGAATTAGATACAAAAAAGAAATTACAATCGTTCTTAGGATTAGTAAATCAAGTAAGAGAATATATACCAAAATTAGCAGAAAATCTAAACCCATTACAGAAAAAATTTAAAAAAAGATATCAAATATAATTACAACGACGGAGATAAAAAACAAGTCCAGAAAATAAAAATACTTTGCAAAGAGTTACCAAAATTATAATTCCCAAACGAAAATAAAAATTTTACATATATAGTAGAAGCAGATACAAGTTAATATAGTTATGGAGGAATACTTAAATACAAATACGAAATGAAAAAATAGAACATCATTGTAGATATTATTCAGGAACATTTAATGAAACGGAAATTAAATGGGAAATAAATAGAAAAGAATTATGTTCATTATATAAATGCCTATTAGAATTTGAACCATATATTGTATATAACAAATTTATTGTAAGAATAGATAACACATAGGTATGATGGTGGCTAACGAGAAAAATATAGAAATCAGTTACGATGAAGAAAATTCGGAGACTAGTATTAAATATACTGAATTTTACATTTACGATTGAAGTGATCAATACTAGTAAAAATGTTATTGCAGATTACTTATCAAGACAAAGCTTCTCAAACTGATTTATCAATGGAAGAGGCTGATGCCAAAGATACCCAGACTGATTTATTACTTCAAATGTTTGAGCAAATGAAGTTATTACAAGAAAGAGTTATTATACTAACTGATGAAGTTACAAATGTAAAAGTGCAGGTTGAGCACTATAAAAAATAAGATACTGTGCAGGAAGAGCACATTAAAAAACTAGACCTAGAAGGTGACGATGAGAAACACCTAAAAACTCAAATTACGAATGAAATTACAGTTACAGCTGCAGGCGCAGGAGATATATCTAAAGGGAAAAATATAGTCACTCAAAATAAACCTGAAATACCAAAGAAAAAGAATTACAACCTCAACCAGATATTTTCAAAACTATATACACCAAATATACAAAGATCAGAATTATTTGCACCTCCCCAAATGCATACATATTCTGAATCACTTAACCAAGAAAAACAGACATACAACTATGTTGCCCGAAAATACATTGAAAATAAATATATATACCTTACAAACCATGTTAAATAGCAAACCTATTCAAAGTGAAGAACTAGCCGCACAGCAAAAAGGATATATTACCCAAAAATGCCAGAATTACAATAAACTTATTGCTTTTACAGGTACAAGTTCAAATTTAATCAAATCATGTTACTATTATGAATTATTATCTATAGTTTACACAACTACTGGAGAAGAGTTAGAAGGAATTCCTGATATTCACAATGGATTTATGATCTACAAGAGAATTACTAACGGACAATTATTTTATGTTCGATTTTATACCGCCCCAGCCGAAATATTGTTTGATAAAGTTAAACAGACTATTACAGTAATCAAGATAGGTATGACCAGAGATTGTATTATTCCAGAAGAAATATGTGAACAAGACGAGATACCAAAGACACAGATACCAGGATTTTACCGCAACAAAAGAGTTATTGGACTTAATAATATATTATCAGAATTACTTAATAATTATTCAAATCAAAAACCCATTTGGATATATAGCTCGAGGAATCAAACATTAGTTTATTCAACTTGTAAAGAAGTTAAAAATCAAGACATGAAAGAACTTAGGAAATGGGGATTAGCACTCCTCAGACCAGAAGAACAACCATTAACGAGATCTATCAAAAAAAGAATTATTTCAGAAGAAGCTATGGAACAATTTTATGAAAAGGTTGGCGAAAAATACAATGATCACATATGTAGCAGGTGTAGTGGCAGACACAACTTTATTTCAGATGTGATGCTACACTAACAAGAAGATAGGAAGCAACAGATACGACAAAAAAGAGATAGCTACGAAGCAAAATAATGGAGATAAAAGACAAGCTATTGAAATTGTGAAAGCGACATGTAACAAACTTTCACAATTTTCTTACATAAAATATATTGTATAAAGTTTGTAAAGACTTTTTGATAGATTAGTTTTTCTAGGCTTTTTGACCTTTTAGCCAAAAGCATTTATGATTTTGTTTTATTTAAAAACTTTCTTGTAAATTAGGTTAGAGAAATAATTTTTGAAGGCTTTTGTAAAGAATTAGGTAAAATACGTGTAAAATAAATAGGAAAACTTTTGTAAAGTTTCTCATTATAAATGAAAGGCATCGAAGGCATAAAGAAGCAAGCCTTCATGTGTTGAAGCAAAAACTCTCTCTTGTCTACAATAAATATTTTGATTATTTAAAAAAAGGTATATTTCAATAGAAAAATTTATGGAGGAACAAAGCTTAGAATCATCAAATCTATCGGAACAAGTATATTCATTTACTATTATGAATAGCTAAATTCATAAATTTCTAACAATCATGATATGATAAAATAAGTTCATGTTAGTTGCTTTATAATAGAATTATTCAAAAAATAGCATGTTAAGAAGTTTATTAGCAAAGTGGAAAAGGAGAAAAGTCCCTAAGAACTATGCCATCCTAAAGGTGAAGCCGGTGAGGTAAGAAAGTCGTGATAGGGGAGTAGCCAGAGTAGAGGTGTTGTTTAAGGGAAAATATCCAGATTACCATGCTAATAGTGATCAAAGAATATGTTATTTAAGAATAATCTAGTATATAGTTATCTAAAATGATCATATTTTGTTATGTGTATGATTAAAGGAAATATTTTGAAAAATCATCATATGAAAAATGAATACTTATTTATCTGACAAAATGGTAGATAAATTTAAAATACTTGTTTTATATGTACTTAAGATTATTGAAATAGTAGATATAAGAAAATCATATTGAAAAAAATATTTGATAGATATTTTATGACTAGAATTAATTATATACCACACCTACCTAACTACTCTTATAAATACTTACATACCAAACCCACACATCAACTATGATAAATTACATATATTTAGAATATTGAAAAATGGATATAAAATATAAACAATTTCTCAGTGAAAATATTGAAGAATTAATGAGATTAAAACAAAAAACTAAAAAATATTATAATAAAGTATTTAACCAATTTTAAATGACATATAATCTTAAAATATTAATCTTATATATACTTAGAAATATAGAAACTATAGATATTAAGAGAATATTACTAGAAAAAATATCAGACTATGGAATTGAAATTATAAATTGGATAGAATAACTATACCTAGATAATTACTCAGATGGATATTATTTAGACTAAAATGTTAGAATATATTACAAAAATTAGAGAAAACCAAAGTGACCTATATGAAGAAATTAATTATAGAAACCGACTTAAAGAAGTAATGAAAAATCTAAAAGAAAAATTAATATGGATAAAAGAAACCTTAAAAAATTTAGAAAAAAATACAGATAAAAGTTTATATAACATAAAAAACTCATTAAGAGAAGAAGAAAGAGAGATAATTAATAACATTAATAACCTTAATTCAGATATAAATTATAGTACAATTAGAATAGAATATTACACGAAAATTAGTAAACAAGCAACTACTTTAGAAAGAAATGATAAACTATGAGTATTTAAAATATTGGAGACAAGATATGGAAGAAATAAGATTAGAAGAAATGCTTATGAAAGAGAATTTAGTCGAATATTTTAGACCAAAAGATATAGAATATTTAAAATACTAAGAGAAAAAACTAAAGAATACTACAGTAAAAAATTTAATAAAATACCATTTAATATATCCACGTACAAATAAAAATAGATCCATAACTACAATAGATCTATTAAAGTTATCCGCACCCCATGCAAGAGATTTCCATGGTTTGGTAAATGGTTGTGTTGAGTATGAGACGATTGAATATGTCTTACCTCATCTTCAAATTATGGCCTAGAAAGTAGTGAACTTCTATTTTACTCTTTTGGATTATTGTCTTGATGAATTAGAGGAAACAGATGAAGATGTCTATCAATTTAATTCCAAGCTAGCAAATCTGCTAGTGGAGATTATACCTGTTGATCTGGAGGTTATGCATATATCTTCTAAAAATTTGATAGGTTCAAAGTCAGCAGAATTTGGACGCTTCATTAAGAAGCTACTAGAAGCCTCTCTAGACATTCTTAGAGAATATTTGATTCATCTACAACAGTACATGGTTAATGCTATTACTCCTGTCACCTCAACTCAAAACACTAATGTCATGATAGAGTTCCTTTTGATTATTCTTTCTGATGTTCCCTTTGATGTTAATCATCATGACAAATTATTTGTTCTCTTGGCACATGTTGGAGTGCTCATTTGGGAAGTACCCACTCTTGTACGCAACTTAGCAGAGAACTCAAGGAATGAAGAGTATCTAAAAGAAACAAGTGGTGCAAGTCTAAACATGCTGGAAAATATTGAACTCCTAAGAAAAGATCTCAAGAATGTTTTTTCGAAAGCCCCTGCACACTCATCTCAGCTCTGCTTTCCCATGAATAATGGACCGCACTTCATGACTCTATCAGTATAATATACAACATTTACTCATAATTTTTTTTAATTTTCACATTATTAATTTAGTCTTGTATGTCTACTCATTTTTTTATGGAGCTTAATCGACTTAAACATGTTAATCATCTTAAAAAAAAAGTTTCATGTAGTTTCTATATAAGAAAAATAATTTTTTTCCATCGGAATAAATTATTTTAAGGGTGGGGATTCAGATTAGGTAACGTGTCATTTTTATGGTTCGGTTTGATGTGCAAAATAGTGCTGATAACGATTTGGCAGTTGGGCCTAACTTAACCCAAGAACTAGCTCAAGAGTGGAGGATTTCCCAAGGCCATACATGAAAACCACCAAACCATTGTTCAACATGTGTGGGACTCTAACAGTGTTGAAAATAAAATGACTAAACTATATCCGTTATATTAAAGCATCTTTTCTAGATAATATACTTCTTCAATGGATGGGAAAATAACTGGAGTGACATTGTAGGTGAAATGATAAAATTAGAGTAATTTTACTCTTACAAAAAAAGGAAAGTGACTTTCTCGAACAGTTTTTATTAGTTGAGTGACCTTTTGAGAAATCTTACCCTTGCTTTTTGCTAAAAATATTTAGTTTATGCAGTAAGCTATTTTGAAGAAGTCACTCTACATTTATGTTAGTTGCCTGTTAAATTAGAGTAAATTTTGTCATGGCGAGTATGTGGCACTGAAAGCTTTGTACACATTTGCTCTTTTATCAGGTATTATCAGATTTGCTTCGCGAGGACATTATGAATCTTCTTGATTTTATAGAGATGTTAAACAATGAAGATCAAACTGTTCTTGACATGTATCAAATTGAAAAACTGAAATTGGAGCTGACATTTTTGTCGGCATGTTTACAGCTTTGTTATTACATTTCCGATGGTTCTAATGCTGAAATGTCTTGCATATCATATGAGGTTTATGATCTGGTTCAGTCACTTTTTCATCAGCGCGGAGATGGCATGCTGGTTAAATTAAAAGATCATATTGTTCCTCGCCTCTTTGAAAATATCAAAAGTTCATTCACAGTTCATCATTCTGAATCAAGTGGCACCATGACTGAGGATTAGTTGGTTGAACTTTTGGATGCGCTCCTTGTGAATCTCCATTATCTACCCAAGGTCCATGCTGAGTTAATTTTCCCATCAATGACTCAATATAAACTTCTTCAGAATGTATTTCACAATTTAAGAAATTTCCATGGGCTGAAAGTAAGTGGTTGCATTGAGCATAAGACAATTGAACATGCGTGGGATTGACCAGCTATAAATTCATCAATTGATAAGAGGTAGATAAGAAGATCTCAAGAACACAAGTATCAGCTTTGCAAACTCTCCCAACAAGCCAGTTAAAAGCAATTCATCAATAGCTGGTAAAATAATCGTAGGTTTTGAGGAGGAGACAGAGTGGATAATTAGGAAGCTCATGAGTGGACCAAATGAGATAGATGTCATTTCCATAGTTGGTATGCCAGGGATTGGAAAAAGCACTCTGGCTTATAGAGTATATTATGACAAGTATGATGTTGGTCATTTTGAAGTTCGTTCTTGGTGCACAGTCGATCAGGAACCTAATGAGAAAAAGATATTGCAAAAAATTTTCAATGAAGTTATTAGTTTGAAAGAAAGAGTCGGTGAGAATGACATAGATGATGAAGTTGCAGATAAGCTATAAAAATGACTGTTTGGAAAGAGGTAACTTATTGTATTGGATGACTTGTGGGATACTGTAATATGGGATGGGCTAACAAGACCTTTTCCATCTGAATTTCAGAAAGGAGGCAGAGTCATTTTAACCAGCTGAAAAAAGGAAGTGGTTTTACATGGAAAATACCACAGTGATCCTCTTGATCTTTGATTGCTGGGAAAGTTGGGAGCTATTAGAGAAAATGGTATTCGGATAAGAACATTTCCCTGATGTCTGACGAAAAATAGCCCAAAAGTGTGGTGGGCTTCCGTTGGTACTTGATTTGATCGGTGGAGTCATTTCGAGGAAGGAAAAAAAAGAGGCTTTGTGGCTTGAAGTTCTCAATAATTTGAGTTCCTTTATTTTTAATGATGAAAAGAAAGCAGTGAAGGTTATCCAATTAAGTTATGACCATTTATCAGATCACCTAAAGCTGTGCTTTCTGTACCTTGCAAGTTATCCAAAGGACAAAGATACTGAAATCTCTGAGTTGAAAGATTTATGGTGTCATGAGGGACTTGTGGAGCCAACTGATTTGAAGTGTGTGGAAAAGTAATAGACGTCTATGTGGATGAGTTAATTTCTAGTAGCTTGGTAATAGTGAGAGGTGGTAGGAAATAGAGATGACAAATTCATGATCTTGTGCATGATTTTTGTTTGATAAAAGCTAGAAATGAAAAGTTGTCTGACTTGATGAGTTCAACTGTTCTATCTTCCTCTTCTTCATCAGATCTGATGCTACGTCGAATGACCTTTCATTATAATAAACATCAAAAGACAGTTCCTTTCCTGTTCACTCTAGAAAAGAAAAATCCTTCTGCAAAACACCTCCTCTCTGTGAAACTTGAATATCCGTATGGCTGTGTTCTTCCCTACAACTTTCATATTAGACACCTGAGACTTCTTAAAATGTTGGACCTGACGAGCGTAAAGTTGATAGATTCTTTGCTAAATGAAATAGGCATGCTTATTCATTTGAGATGATTAATCATTCAGATGGAGGCAAAAGCTCTCCCTCCATCATTTTCAAACCTCTGCAATCTAGAAACTCTGAAGTTGATTAACAGGGTATCAAACATGG
Organism: Capsicum annuum; assembly: GCF_002878395.1. Taxonomy (NCBI): domain Eukaryota; kingdom Viridiplantae; phylum Streptophyta; class Magnoliopsida; order Solanales; family Solanaceae; genus Capsicum; species Capsicum annuum. The sequence goes on from NC_061115.1 coordinate 198,328,141, forward strand.
TATTATCACCTAGTATCTGGAGTCTTGTAAAGCTACGACATGTGGACATCTATAATTATTCTGTCTTTGATTCGGATATTGACAAACCAATAAAGTTAGAGAATCTGACTACGTTAATGCGTCTCAAGATTGCTTATTTGGTAGACTTGGAAGATATTTTGCAAAGGTTTCCCAGTCTTCAAACCCTTGAATTTTGTGTGGATTGTTCAGCAGAAGAGAAAATTTATTTTCCAAGATTGTTTGTCCTTACAAAACTTGAAACAGTGGATGTAAGGTTTATGTGCTGTGGGCGTACACTTGTACATCAATTTGATTTCCACTTACCTTCGAGTTTGAACAAACTAAAGTTGAGTGGGTTCGATCTAACATCCGATACACTGTCAAGAATTGGGAGATAACTTCCCAACCTTCAAAAGTTGAGACTATGGAATACAAGTATCCAGGGAGAAAAAGAATGGAACATGGAACAAGTCACATTCCAGAATCTCAAATTTCTATCATTGGATAATATGTATTTTTCTAAATGGCAGGTTATTGTGGATGAATCCTTTCCCCTACTTGAGGAATTAGAAATAGAAGACTATACTAAGATTATAGAGATCCTAGAGAGTTTTGGGGATATTGCTTCATTAAAGTTCATCTCAGTGTGGGATAGCCCTCAGCTTGAAGAGTCGGCCTTTAAGATAAAAGGAATATGTTGCAGAGATGATGGGAGAAGACAATCTTGAAGTAAACTATTAAGGTATATTGTTTGAGAATATGTGATGACTATATAGGAATTCATTAAATTGTTTGGTACATTAAATTACCTTTTAGAATATGTTTTCCTAATATTACTTTGAAATTATTTAATCTTTAATGCAGGGAGAAAGGGCATGCAAATGTTGGCCTAACTGAACAGTAGATGTAACCTCATCACGATCATTTTAATTAGCCACTGCCTGTTAATTTAGATAAAATTTCTCATGATAAATAATTAGCATTTGGTCTTAATTTTTACTATTGTTGTTGGGTAAAAATTTTAATCAAACAACTTCATTTCACTAGTTTATTTACGACAACATACCCAGTGAGTTCCCACCAAGTGGGTCTGGGAGGGTAAAATATACACAGTCCATGCCACTACCTTCGAAGAAGTAGAGAGGTTGTTTCCGATAGACCCCGACTCAAGATACAGAGACATTAGATAAGGATAATAATAAAACAAGAAAGCTGGAACATGCAACAAGAAACATGAAACAAGATGAAATAACAAAAATAAGAAATAAGGCACCCACAAAGTAGTACGATATACTAACCGATCGCAAACACCCACCTCCCCAACTCACCTACCTAGAGACTCCATCCCATAAGCAAAGATATATAACCACTATTAAGCTACCCCAAAGTGCACCTAACTACTTGCTACGACTCACCTCCACGCATTAACCTTCTACCCTAATCGGAGTTCTTCAAACTTTCGTATTTAGGGTTATGTCCTCAGTAAGTTGTATTTGCTCCAAGTCCTGTCTAATCACCTCCCTCCAGTATTTCTTTGGCCTACCTCTACCCCGCCTGAACCATTCAAAGCTAACCTCTCATACCTCCGAACTGGGGCATCCATGCTCCTTCTTATCATATGCCCAAACCATCTCAACCGTACTTTCCGCATTTTGTCCTCCATCGAGGCACTCCTCCCTTTACTCGAATAACCTCATTCCTAACTCTGTCACCTCTAGTAAATCCACATCCAATGCAAAATATTCATTTCTTCTACCTTCAATTTTTGGATGTTAGAGTTTTTGATCGGCCAACACTCTGCACCATACAACATGGCCGGACAGACCACTACTCTGTAGAATTTGCCTTTAAGCTTGGGAAATATCTTCTTATCACACAACACTCCTGAGGCAAGCCTCCATTTCATCCACCCCGCCCTAATATGGTACGTGACATCATCATCAATCTCTTCATTTCCCTGAATCATAGACCGAAGATACCTAAATCTATCCATTCTACACACAACCTGCGAATCCAACTTCACTACCACCTCGTCCTCCCGAGTCACATCGCTGAACTTACATTTTAAGTACTCCGTCTTAGTCCTACTCAATCTGAACCCTTTAGATTTTAGGGTTTGTCTCCACACCTCTAATTTATCGTTAACACCTACTCGGATCTCATCAATTAAGACTACATAAACCATAAAAAGAATATACTACGACACCTCTCCTTGAATATACCGCGTCAAAATATCCATCACTACGGCGAAAAGAAACGGACTAAGTGTTGATCCCTGGTGTAGCCCTATCAAAATAGGGAAATGCTCTCACTTCCCTCCCACTGTACTCACCCGAGTATTCGCTCCATCATACATGTCCTTAATCGCTCTGATGTACGTCATCGGCAACTCTCTAGCCTCCAAGCATCTTTAAAGAACCTCCCTAGGAACTTTGTCGTATGCCTTCTCCAGGTCGATGAAAACCATATGGAGGTCCCTTTTTCTCTCCCTATACATCTTCACTAGTCTCCGCACCAAGTCAATTGCCTTTGTCGTCGAGCGGTCAGGCATAAATCCAAATTGATTCTCTGAAATAGACATGCTCCTCCTCATCCTCCGCTCAACCAATCTCTCCCAAATCTTCATAGTGTGACTCAACAACTTAATGCCCCTATAGTTGTTGCAACTCTAAATGCCACCCTTGTTTTTGTATAAAGGAACCATTGTACTTCATCTCCAAGCCTCTAGAATTTTTGCAGTCCTAAAAATGCCATTAAACAAACCGGTCAACCACCTCAAACCTTCCCTGCCCGAAAATTTTCATAAATCCATCGGAATCTTATCAGGCCCCGTCGTCCTACCCCTATGCATTATACGAGTAGCCTCAAAGACCTACTCAACCTTAATACACCTATATTAACCAAAATTACGACACCTCCTAGAGCGCTGTAGCTCCCCTAACAAAATGTCTTTGTCCCCTTTATCATTCAAGAACCTATGGAAATACGACTTCCACCTCCTCCTAATGTGAACATCCTCCACCAATACTTTACCATCCTTTCCCTTAATGCACTTCACTTGATCAAGGTCACAGGCCTTATGCTCCCTAGCCTTAGCAAGCCTATACAACCTCTTTTCCCTGCTTCTCTCCTTTAATCCCGCATACAAGCTCTCAAAAGCTGTGGTCTTAGCTGTTATAACTGCCAACTTAGCCTCCTTCCTAGAGACCTTGTACTCCTCCTTGTTCGCCCGTCTCTCCTCTCAATCCTTAATCCCAACCAACTTAGCATACGGTACCTTCTTAGTCTCCATCTTTTTTAAATTCTTCATTCCACCACCAGTACCCCGGGTGATAACCAGGCTGGCCCCTCGAGACCCCCAATATCTCTCTAGCAGTCTCATTAATGCAACTGGCATCCCTATCCCACATACTATCCACGTCCCCCTTACACTCCCACACATTCAAATTCAATTCTTAGCATTGATGCATCAATTTTAGAGACACTTAACCTTATATATGATCCTATAAATACATATTCTTTTCAAAATCATGTAATATTAATTATTTTTTCCCCTAACGTTTAAATAACATAAATTGCAGCAATTATTATATATTATTCATATTAATGGAAAATAAAAATAAAAATATTAATATGATAAAAATATTACATTAGAAAAATAATTATGAATAGTAAGGACTTAATTAATGGTCCTATATAATTTATATGTTAAATTCAAAAAATATTATATAATATAGATAATAATATGCTAATCGAAAAGTAAAATAAAGGGGATGAATAATGCATCTCCAAATTTAGAGAAACACTATTCAACCCTCCAAATATATGTTTAGAGTCTGAAATAAAGGATGGTTGGAGATGGTCTTAACTTGTTTGTACAGTGTTGTAATATCTTGTAAAACTCTAGCAAGTACCAAATGATAAGTAAGGACCTAACCATTTCAAAGACTTTTTAGCACCTTAATAATCCCACAAAAACTTTAGCTTTTGTAGTCAATATTTTTGACAAGTGACCTCTTATTAGAGGTCTAAATAACCAAAGCCAAAGCACGAATCCATCTTTTTTGTAGCGATAGTGGCATAAATAAATCAAACTTTTAACTTGTGACATAAATGAATCATTTCTAATAGTTCGAGACATATTTGAGGCTTTTTCCTTAAAAATATGAATCGCATTAAGAAAAAATAGCATGAGTACATGTCATGACCCGAACCGAGGCCCATGCCGCGACGAGCATCCCGAACCATGAAGGCCCGAGAGCCCTTCTCTAACTGGCAATCATATAAACAATTCATTTATACTAAGGAAATGCGGAAAACATAGCAAAACGAAAACATGGTCATTCTCTTACTTCAACTGAACAATATGAATCGAATATTACAACATTCCAAGAACATCTAACACCAGTCTGTGAAATCTTTAACAATACGAAAACACATCTATCTGAAATTAGGACAAGGCCCCCGATCGGACTATGAACTAAAAACCAAATGATAATATAGCATGGAACAAGACCTTCCGAAACAAAGAAGGCTCACCAACTTTAAATGCCTGATAAGACCGATCTACTGCTTAGCGGGACCTCGGGACTGAGCCTTAGATCCTGAAATATAAGGGTCAATACAAATGTACTAGTCCGTAGAACAATCCAAAAACAAAATACATTTATATAACATAGGTGAGAGCGTTTCATAAATACATGTTATCTTAAAACAGTTGAAAACACATAGGCATAATCTAAATCTTTCAAAACACATTCTGCATAGCATGACACTACTCTTTCTTCTCTTCTGAGCTAGATGGTACACCCGACAATCTATAATTCCACGGGCTATATGAAATACACCCTTGACTCGGCGGCCAAGCTCCTAACCCAAATTTGCCACAAGGGTTGGAGTATTTGCTTATCTACTATGCCATAGGGTCGTTGCCAACATAAAATTTCCCTTTTAGGTAACATAAACCCGTTTCAACAAATCATGGTTTTGGTCAATAAGTTATCTAGACTCATGCCTTCTTTGGATAACCGTCTAACTCTCTTAAGCCCAATTTTAGATTATTAAAACATACTTCTTTGAAAGGTTGTTTCTTTCTTATTCTGTTTTGAGCACATCATAATAGGGTATCGTCATACCTAGATTTGCAAGCCATGTCACAACACATCTACTGCCCTTTCTTATTTTAAAAAAAAGTATTATTGACTGCCCTAAACATTTAAAATCATGCACAAGTTCATACTTGAAAGAACATGAACACAAACCACTTTCTCTCTTCAATACTTTATCTACGATGGTCATCTCTTTTGTCAATTCAAAAACAATTATTATTGGGGAACATGATCACTTATAAAATAAGTAAAACATCCATTTCATTATCTCATAAAGACAATTCAATTTGTACATAACAGGCTCAAACAGTTAGCAATTAATACCCCATTCTCAACATGTAAAATCGATGAATTTCTTAGCAAAAGAGGAAATTACATATCCCATGCTCTCATTTAATTTCACAATCTAAACATCACATGGTCACACCAGAAAAACATTTCGAGTTTAGGAATTCATACCATAATTCTTGCAACACTTCATCAAGATGAAATATTTTCAATACAAGTTTATCAATGACCTTGAAACAATTTCGTATATACACATATATAATCTTTAAAACTAATTCGAAAATAGTAAATCCATGCCCATGGGGTTTAGGATATTCCCACGTACCTTAAGTTCCTTAGTTTGAATAATGGAACCCCAATCTTGAAACTTTTCTTGAGAATCATGAATTGAAAGGCTTGAATTCTTGATCGTTGGGGAAGAAGAGTTGAATCTTGTTCTTGGGATTAGGTTAGGGTTTCTTGGAGAGAAAAGTGAAAGAGAATGGGAAAATAACACTTAAACCAACATCTTAACTCATGTTTTTACAACTTGTTTTGAGGGGAAAGACTTAATTTCCTCTTATACATTAAATTCATACCTGGATTGTGTTTTGGTGGCTTATCACGATTAAGTCTAATTGCGGTGGCTTACTGGTGTTGACGAAAATGATCATAACTTATCGTTCGGGTATTGGATCAAGGTGAAACTGGTGTCGTTCAAAAGCTGACTCAGTTATCTACAATTTGATTGGTCTTGAGTTGAAAAATTCCACATACATCAAAAGTTATACAATTTCAGAATTGACTCTTGTAGAATCGAATTCCAAACTTTGGACGAATCAAAGATTCTTAGCTCAATTTTGTTATAAGTGATTTTTATGAACATTTTTCACATCATAACCACTTCACACACTAGAATAAAGATAATGGAATGTTAATTTAAATATAAATAATGGGATTAAAGTTTACACATATAGGAACGATGGTTCGATTTCTAGCTAAAAAATGTGGGGAGTTACATTATCTCCCCCTTGGGATCATTCATTCCCGAATGATGGGTAGGGACTTGTTGAATCTCTAAAAGTGTAAAATAAAAAACGTAACCTCGCATTGAAAATTTTTCCTTAACAAAATATCCAAAGGCATCAAACGAGCTTCAAGATAAACCTTAGTGAAATGAGTGAGCACGAAGCGTGAGATAATAAGAATTGACATAGAGATGACGTTGCACAGGAGTTCTAGGAATCATAATCATCACAACATAGGGTATGAATTTATTTGGTGATCATAAGCCTGATTTACGTTGGTACTAATCATGAAATAAGATTTCGCAGAAGACAGGGATAAAAGCATTCTCCACCTTTCGTGATACAACGATCAGACTTAAACATAAAGGCACTACTCGGCTATGCCCTAACATTAAATGACATACTTTGTCCTTTCCATCTTACATTTCTACAATCACACATCTAACTACAAGAGTTTGAGTCCCACTACATGGTTCTTCTATGTTGAAGCCTAACTAGTAGAAAAGAGGTGCTAGCTTAAGCTAAGGGGACCCTGTACTCTACATCCCATTAAGAATATTATTTCACCTTATCACTACCATCAAACACACTTGAGTGTTAAATTCAGGGTGTACTAACCACATAGCACGTTGGTTTGTATTTTTATCAATCACAACATTCAAGCCTATTATTACTACACCAACTTCATGGATCTTCCACCAAAACCAACAATTTCAATCACTCTCACAAATATTTTTGCCACTTACCTGTTTCCCAATTATTTCACATAATGAAAGTCCATCTCCTTCTTTTCTCCATTACCTATAACCTTGACTAAGGAAGTCACATGAAAATTTTCACATTCAAGAACATCTACTCCCCCTTCCTAAATCACTACTACTCTTCCATAACTACTATCATTTGGAGGGTCATCAAGGGACCCGACCATAATCATCATGCATGGGATAAACACTACTCAATCATAACCTATATTTGCTGATCTACTCAAGGTGGGACATGAGGTGAAGATATGTTACAATCATGAAGTTCTCCATATATCAAGTGTCTGGATCATGAACAGAGAGTCATTTGGACATAATCCTACACAACATGAGTTCTTAGGACTGGGCATACTGAGAAACATGTGAACATATATCATAAGCGGTATAACATGAAGGCGAAACTCAAGGGGTCAACGACTGAGACAAGGATTTCCACTTGAAGATATTACTTCTCATTTTCAAAGCTGAGATAGTCATGAGTTTGCATGAACTTTATCACTTTAGCTAAACCCGACATAGAATGAATCGGTGACAAAAAGAAAACATATTTTCTTAGGACCAAGTATGCTGCGAGACATAGATTTTTATGGATCATGAGCAACATAACATATGGCTTTGAACACTTGAAGGATTGGGTTACTGAGATATCATTGCTTCTAGTTTAGAGATAAGATCATAACACAAGTTGCATACAAACTCGGACCATAGGCATAGGCATGACTTCAATACATAAGACATAAGTAGAATGTCCTCATTAATTTGAAGTAGGAGGAGCTTGCTTGAATAGGAATAGATTTAGCATGATTCTTACCAGAAACTTGACACTACAAGGAAATTCGAGAACTGCCTTAATTCATCATCTCCCCCTTAGATCAAAGTCACAATCCTAGGCTTGAGAAAATACCCCCTCATAAAATCTATAACCACAATTCTAATCACAATTGGGGGGGGGGGGGGGCGTATAAACTTGAGCACAACTCCCCTCAATAGTTTTAATAACAACACCCAAATTTCTTTCTAGGACCTCCCCCTTCAGGGGAACTAATCATAACTTTCTCCAATCCCCAAAGTCATCGACTTATGGCTAACATTATCGTGGGCATAGACATCCATGCTTCTAAACACTTAATATTCAATCTTCAACTCCTTCGAGTACTAACATTACACCTCTAATCACATAACTCACAACATAAAAAATTTTGTCAAACTATACCAAAGGTGCATATTGTCTACCTATATTTCCTCAAGTTCAACTTTAATGAACACTATGCAACAACTCCCCAAACTTCTCCATACTGCAAAATTCAAGAACACAAACTATGTATGCAAGATACTTATACACATAAAACATTATCTATCAACATGCTACCTGGGGTTTCAACTTATCATTATATACTCACGCTCTTATCCACTTAATGTTTAAACCACAATTCATTGTTTTTCATTTGTTCTCATGTATGCATATACATCACAATTGTCCACTCATTATTCCACAAGTTGCCAATCTCGGCTATTACACACATCAAATCAAGCCTATTACTTACTCTCACAAAATATGTATCATAAATATTAAGTTACTATTCTTATCACCACAATCCACATCTACAGTTCGAGCCTATAGTCTAGCAACACCAATCATATTAAGCATGCCATATACTATACTAATGGGCAATATTTTCCCCAACTGATGATATACTTCATCCATTTACAAATGGGAATGAAAGTAAAAGACTACATTGCCCTTCTGACAATTAAATTTGTGGCTGGCATATCGATGGAAAGGTAACCGTGATGTGGTGAAGGCCTCACCGCTATTACCACTGCGACGCGCCACTATTGCGGTGAGGTTTTGGAATCAAAATCCAAACATGACCCAATCCTCATTCAAAAAATTTGAAACTTCCCCGTAGCATGCTCCTTACACCTCTGAACATGAATAAACTCAAAAATCTATGTCTCGAGGTCAAGAAGATCAATTTAAAAATCTTCAAAGTTTAGAGGCTTAAAATATTCCTAAGTCTCCCAACACTTAGAATTTTTTTTTCAGGTCCTATACTTCCTATGCATGCAACTAAGAGTTAAGTCAGAATAGAAATATCAACCTAAGTCTCTTATTTCACTTAACTCTGGCCCGTAAGTTCATCTTCTCCATGAAATTACTACTACACCTCAAAAATCTACTACCTACCTTCTCTCGTGTAGTACTAGTTTACAACTACTAGAGAAAAGACAATCAAGGGGATAAAGTCACATAATAGGGATAGTCGATCTTAATCTCAGATTATAACCCGTTACGATCTTATCAACATATTCCATTTTCTCATATCATAGTTACTACCCATGCATACATTACAACTACCTTTGAAATTCCATATACAACAATGAGTCTATACCTATAACTTATAGGCTAATCTAACTATTTCCATTCATAGCATATAAGGGATTTCTATAACCATCGTAACTATCCACTCTAGGCTCCTTCCCAATTTTGAATAGATAATAATCATAGCCAAACACTTTCGTCACAGACTACTATACAATATACAAATATTGCTACCATATTAGTCTATCACTATCAAATCGCAACCCATCCCTCAGTCAATGGTTATACAACTAAACTAGCTTTCTTATGTAAAAGTCAGCCTCATTCTGACTTCTAAGCTTGTGATGTCATATCACTAACTTTGGGATCATCTTACTATCAATAAGGTATGCTACCTTATTACATATTAATACTCGGATGGAAATATTATTCCAACATTCTAACATATATCACTACCATTAAGTATGACATCTGATATAAAAATTTTAAAAGGGATTAAATACACTTCATACCTCAGGCTCAAATGCACGATTGATGTAAATAAGGGTATAATCTTGAATCAATACATTTTAAAGCACTTATTAACTCCTCTCAAGTCCTTGTACAATTTCATAATCTTTTATGACTCAATTAGAAGGGAAGACCTCATTTAGACTCTAAGATTCTGCACTTTAATCGACTCGACAATGAGACATAGTTAACAAAATCAGAGTAAAGAAGGAATCTGGATAACGTCCAAATGGACAACACAATGGCACAATCTAGAACATGAAGAAAAATGAAACATTCCTAAACGCCTAGTAGCTTTCTCCTTATAAGTTTGGTGCGCTACACACCCATAAACAAGACTCTACCGGACACAATTTCGCAGACACCCTGGGACCATGAACCTTGCTCTGATACTAAGTTTTTCATGACCCAACCGGAATCGAGGCTAAGGCTGTAACGAGCATCCCAAACCATGAAGGCCTGAAAGCCCTTCTCTAACTGGCAATCATATACACAATTAATATACTGTAAGAAAATGCAGAAAACATAGCAAAATGGAAACATGGTAATTCTCTTAAACAATATGAATATATGTTCACAACATTCCAAGAACATGTAACACCAGTCTGTGAAATCTCTAACAATACCAAAACATATCTGTCTGAAATCAGGACAAGGCCCCCGGTCAGACCATGAACAAAAAAACCAAATGATAATATAGCATGGAATAAGGCCTTCTGAAACAAGCGGGATCACCAACTTCAAATGCCTGACAAGACCGATCTACTGCTTAGTGGGACCCCAGTACTGAGTCTCAGATCCTTAAATATAGGTGGTCAATACAAATGTATTGGTACATACAACAATCCAAAAATAAAATATATTTATATACAACATAGGTGAGAGCTTTTCATAAATACATGTTATCTTAAAACAGTTGAAAACACATTGGCATAATCTAAATCTTTCAAAACACATTCTGCAAATCATGACTCTACTCTTTCTTCTTTCTGAGCTAGATGGTACACCCTACAATCTGTAATTCCACAGGCTATATGAAATCCTCCCTTGACTCGGCGGCCAAGCTCCCAACCTAAATTTGCCACAAGTGTTGGAGTATCTGCTTATCTACTACACCATAGGGCCGTCGCCAACATAAAATTTCCCTTTCAGGTAACATAAACTTGCTTTGGAAAATCATGATTTTGGGCAATGAGTTGTTTGAACTCATGCCTTCCTCGGGTAACCATCTAACTCTCTTAAGCCCAATTTTAGATTCTTTAAAACATACTTCTTTGAAAGGTAGTTTCTTTCTTATTCTATTTCGGGCACATCATAATAGGGTATAGTCATACCTGAACATGCATGCCATGTCACAACATATCTGCTGCCCTTTCTTATTTTAAAAAAGTATTATTTACCATCGAAAATATTTAAAATCGTGCGCAAATTCATACTTGAAAGCACATGAACACAAACCACTTTCTCTCTTCAATACTTTATCTATGATGGTCATATCTTTTATCAATTCAAAAACCATTGTTAATGGGGAACATGATCACTTATAAAATAAGTAAAACATCCCTTTCATTAACTCATAAAGATAGTAGAATTTGTACATAACAGGCTCAAACAATTAGAAATTTGTATACACCATTCTAAACATGTAAAATCAATAAATTTCATAGCAAAAGAGGAAATTACATATCCCATGCTCTCATTTAATTTCACAATCTAAACATCACATGGTCACACCAGAAAAACATTTTGAGTTTAGGAATTCATACCATAATTCTTGCAACACTTCATCAAGATGAAATATTTTCAATACAAGTTTATCAATGACCTTGAAACAATTTCGTATATACACATATATAATCTTTAAAACTAATTCGAAAACAGTAAATCCATGCCCATGGGGTTTAGGATATTCCCACGTACCTTAAGTTCCTTAGTTTGAATAATGGAACCCCAATCTTGAAACTTTTCTTGAGAATCATGAATTGAAAGGCTTGAATTCTTGATCTTTGGGGAAGAAGAGTTGAATCTTGTTCTTGGGATTAGGTTAGGGTTTCTTGGAGAGAAAAGTGAAAGAGAATAGGAAAATAACGCTTAAACCAACGTCTTAACTTGTGTTTTTACGACTTGGCTTGAGTGGAAAAGACTTAATTGCCCCTTAGACATTTAAATTCGTACCCGGATTGCATTTTGGAGGCTCATCGCGATGCGGTCTAATCATGGTGGCTTACTAGTCCTGACGAAAATGATCATAACTTTTCATGCGGGTATCGGATCAAGGTAAAATTGGTATCGTTGGAAAGCTAACTCAATTATATACAATTTGGTGGGTTTTGAGTTGAAAAATTCCACATACATCAAATGTTATACACTTTTAAAGTTGACCCTTGTAGAATCGAATACCAAACTTTGGATGAATCAAAGATTCTTAGCTCAACTTTGTTCTAAGTGATCTCTATGAACATTTTTCACCACATAACCACTTCACACACTAGAATAAAGATCATGACATGTGAATTTAAATATAAATCATGGTATTAAAGTTTACACACATAGGAACGACGATTCGATTTCTAGCTCGAAAATGTGAGGTGTACTGTACATCATAAATTATTTATAGAATGAAGTTGCACGTAAAAGTCATTTACATACTAATCCCTTTTTTGCAGGTATTGCAATGTTAGTGCCACGTCAAAATCCTACTAAATGTTTAACGTAATATAATCGTTCGTAAAATATTAGTTTTCTAATGACTTTTTCGTGCAGTTATAAGAGTATCTTATGTTTTCCCTTGATTAAACAATATTCCCTCAGTTTCATATTAATTTCCTTCTTGCTATTAATACATATCCTAAATTATTTTTCACTTACTAAATTAAGATATTTTATCTTTATAATTAATATTTATTCAAAGTAAAAATAAGTTATTTGTACAGTTTCAAATATTTTCTTAGGGTAAATTAGTAAAACCACTTATTTTATTTTTGATTTCTTAAGAGATAAATTAGTAAAAATATTCTTATTGTTTATGATTTTTTAAAAAGCTTGTAAAAAAACGTAGACAACTAATACAAAACTAAAGAAGTTCAAGATGATAATGTGCAACTCCTAACCATTAGACTAAAAAGAAACCATAAAAGATATCTTTGGTCTACAGTAGTCTTGTGAATTGTATTTTTATTTTTTCCAATTCTCAATGTTTAATTATTTTTTATTTCAAGTATCTGGTGGTCCAATTGACAATTTTTTCAAGGACTTGTCATACAATTTTTGGAGTTTTTTTTTTAAAATAACTTTCTTAAAATTTGTAAAATGCCAGAGAGTGTATTAGAAGAGTGTTGGGGTATATGAAGTTTTGATGATTGACAACAATGCATGAAACACTTTGTAAAGCTGTTCTGAGGATACATTGTCCAAATGAACTTACTTGACTAACAAAGGAATGCATACAAGCGTGCAAGAATAAAGGTAGAGATAATGACCAAGCTAGATAAATTCAAAACAATTTTCATGTTTTGAAAAAAAGAGTTGGAGGAGACTACAACACTTGAAGAGATTTGAATTTGAAATAAGTAAAAGTCCCACTCGAAATGTAACTCTACTATACATGAGAGGTCCTGATGGAAAAAGGAGATTGATTTGATGTAGAACTCCGCGGAGAGTTGAGTATTTTCCACGTGAAAATACTGATTCATTTACTTATAAAGTTCACTACATAGTTGAAACACGTTAGGCGACTTGTTTCACTCTTAGATTGCTCTTAAGTGACTATAAGTAAAATTAATATAAGATCTAATATAAGATCATGATGAACTCCACACCACCTATTGGACATAGTGAAGATGAGTTTACAACTTGACCCCACTCATTGATTGTTCTCATTTCATTTGGTGGAAGGCCAGGATGAAAATGTATCTTCAAGTTGAAAACTATGAATTGTGGGACAAGATTATTGATGGACCAACAATTCCTATGAAGACAGTTGATGTAGAACAAGTGAAGAAGGTTAGAAATGAATTCACTCCTGAGGATCTTGTTGTACTGAGGAAAAATGAAAAAGCCAAAAACATTCTTATTTGTGGTCTTGGTCCTGCTGACTACAATAAGGTTTCAAATTGTACCATGGCTAAACAAATCTGGGATGCATTGGTGGAAACACATGAAGGGACTAGTCAAGTAAGGAAATTCAGAATTGCCTTACATTTCAATAAATATAAGGCCTTCTAAATGAAGAAAAATGAATCACTACAAGAAATAATAACTAGATTGACCTCTTTGGTTAATGAATTGTCATTTTTAGAGAAGGTTCTATCTACTGAGGAATAGGTAGAGAAGGTTTTTAGACTCTTTCCTAAATTCAAAGGGCATGTTATGGTTATAGCAATAAGGAAAGCAAAGGATCTCACTAGAATGTCTATGGTTGAGATAGTTGGAAATCTAAAGACATAAGAAAATAACATGGATGAGCTAAAAAGGATGAAGTAATTACAAAAATCGCTGACACTAAGGGTATCTAACAATGATGAATACGAACTGGATGAAGAACAAATGACATTTATCACTAAGAACTTGTAACACCCCAACTTAGGATAAGAAATCCCATATTAGCAAAACATAGGAGACATGTTGGGTATATAAATAGCCATGTCTTTCACTCTACTGACACATTTTTAAAGTTGTGAGGGCCTAGGTCCAAAGCGGATAATTTCACTAGTGGGTCGGGTCGTTATAAAAGGTATCAGAGCCACTCCTTTGTTATCCTTGTTGATATGTGCTAGATTTCAAATTGAGTTTATGAAAATCTTGATAAGGTGGGGCAAACCTTAGTTCTGAGTCTAGAAAAATCTCATTCAGTGGGGCAAACCTCAGCGAGGATGCTGAGTCCATAAATGAGGGTATATGTAATACCTCAACTTAGGATAAGGAGTCCCATATTGCAAAACATATGGGAGATACTGGGTATATAAGTAAAGATATTTTTCACTCTAGTGATACATTTTAAACCCTTGCAGGTCTAGTCCTAGATTAGAAAATATCACTAATTGGCTGGACTATTACAGAACTTCAAGAAGTTTTTAAGAAAAGGAATCTAACAAGAAAGGAATAAGTAGCAAGAAGCGGACCAATAAGAATTATCAGGTTGGATGTTACAAATATGGTAAAATTGATCATCAAATTAAGGATTGTTCTCTTTGAGAAAGTAAGTGGAAAAAAGAGAGCTAAAAAATACTAAAGGAAAAAGCAAAAAAAATGGAAAGGAAGGATATGCTATTATAAATATTTGGGGTTCAGACTCAGAAGAATCAGATGAGGAGGATGAAGCTGATCTCATGGCCATTGGTGACTCAGACATGGAAGAAGAAGAAACAACCTCAGAGGAAAGCATTCTTAAACTAAATGTAAAGTTGCATCCTTTTTTAAAAAGAAAGATTATTTCACAAATGAGTGCCTTAATTGATGATTTTCAAGAACTAACATCTTATAGGAATGAAATATTCAGTAGTCTTGCATGCTTAAATTTTGATTACATTAATCTAGAAGCTTGTAAGATCACTACTGAAAAGGAAAACTGCACCCTAAAGGACTAGGTTAACAAGCTTGATTTATCAAACCTGAGTCATAAGTATGAAAAGGGAAAAAATGGTATGAGTAAGGAACAGGAAAGAATTAAATCAAACTTAACAAGTGTAAACACAATTACTTGTAAAAGAAGAAAGGGTGAAATAATTAACTCTGGAAGTGTCTAAACTAAAAATGGATCGAGATAGAGAAAATAGATGAACTAACTCTTCCAGAATTGTCAATAAGTTGAGTAAAAGAACTCACAATGAAAAGACTCGATTAGGATTTTATAAAAGCAAAATTGCAATAAGAGATCTATGTTACATATGTGGAAAGCTTGGACATCCTAATACTAAGTGTCCAATTACTACAAAAGAAGGGATAGAAACATACATCTAGCAATAAAAACTGACTTCAAGTTAACTCAGGCTTATAGAAATCTATGTTACATATGTTGAAACCTTGGACATCCTAATACTAAGTGTCCAGTTGCTAGAAAGAGAAGGGATAGAAGTATAAATCTAGCAATAAAAACTAACTTCAAGTTAGCTTAGGCTAATAGAAAATGAGATAATACTATTCAGAGTAATAGTTTTTCAAACCTGTTGTCTCAGTGGGCCTCAAAAGAACTTGATTTATCCTTTTGATCATAAGAAAGAAACCAAGCTAGTCTGCGTTCCTAACACTAACCCCTAATCTATTTTGCATGTAAGAGTGAAAGGGGGCAAGCGATACTACTACATGGATAGTTCTTGCTCAAGGGATATGACTGGAGATAAACAAAAATTCCTTTCACTCACTACATTTGAAGGGGGAATGTGTCATTTGTAGATGCTAAAAAGGGTACCATCACTAGAGTTGGGACAATTGGCAGATTTGAATCAAGAGCCTTGGAAGAAGTCTATTATGTGGATGGACTAAAACATAATTTATTCAGGATTTCACAACTCTGTGACAAAGGAAACAAGGTAAATTTTACCTTTGTTGGCTGTAAGGTAAAGAAACTTGATACAAAGGAGATTGTTTATCTTCTAGGAGACATAGAAATGTGTACAAAGCGGATATCATAGGAATATCTGGTACAATGTTAATGTAAGACTCCATAAAATGGTAGTCATTTCAGTCCTATATAGCATGCCTAGAAGAGGTCCCAGACGTAGAAAATTTCAGCAAAGTGTCAAGACTTAGAATCATTTTTAGACTTCAAAATTGGAGGATCTTATTTTTGATCTTTCCGACCTTAGTATGTCGATTTTCAAGTTGATTCATGATAAGGGTCACATGTAGGTCATCTCAAGCAAGTTTTGGATTTTTCAAACTAGCATGAGGATGAGTTTGGATGTCCAAAATGACAAGGGGTCGCGATAGGGCCACGCCGTGAGGGTCAGTTAACCCAGGCTCAGGTTCGCATCATGAGGGATTCTTGACCTAAGTAGGGGTTGCATTGTGAGGGATGCTTGACCCAAGAAGGGTTCGTGGCACGATGGAGACCGGTCCAAAATTCTTTTATATGGGTTTATGGGGGTAAATGGGTTATTTTTCCCTTACATCATTCAGCCTTAACACAAAATTTGATATCCCAAAGGGAAAAACTCATTATTTATGCATAAAATCCTCTCAAGAAAGAAACTCTAGTTCAACAAGCTCAAGATCAAGTTTCAAGAAATCCCCAACAATCTTCATGAATGCTGTCACTCAGGTATTTTAGGTGTTCATCCTTGGGTTTCCTTCCACCCTTAGAGTCCAAGAACCTTTTTCAAAACTTGAATTATGATTCCCATGCTATGAATTGAATTATGCTTATGTTTGTGTTGTTGTATGGGTTTTCAAGTTAAGATATTTTATGAGTTCCATGAACTTATGTTAGCATGTGTGTTAAATTATGAATCTCTCATGTCAAAACCCTTGAGTAAAGTTTGCAAGATTACATGTTGAAGTTATAATGCCCTATATGTTATTCTTCATGTACCATAATCATGCTCCCCAAGTGTTTGATAAAATATCTATGTGACTTGAATAATGTAATCATGACATGTTAGCATGTATTCTCATCTATGTACAAGTTCATAACCTCCAAGTGTTTGACTAAATGCCTCAATGAATGAATTATGAACAATTTACTATTGCCATGCTTTGAAGATATATCATGCTTTATTATTGATGCTATTGAGTACTGGGGGTGTTTATTACCCAAAATCTAGCTGTTTACTTAGCTTCAGTAGTTATAGAAGTGTTCTAGTAAAGGTCAAGAACAGTAGTACTCAATCAGTTAGCAGAACTCAGAGAACTCAGTACAGTTCAGTCAGTCAACACGATCAATGTTAGTTCAGTCAAGCCTAGTACAGTCTAGTGATCATTTCAGTGTCAATTCAGTTGGGAGTAGGATTCAGTACCGAGCGAACTCAGGGATGGGCGTATTCCTACCAGTAGAATCTTTGTCCTTTAGTAGTAGTCCCTGCATTACAGAACTCCATACAGAACATAGGGTAAGTCATCCTCCTGCCATACTAGGGTTGATGCAATTATATATATATATATATATATATATATATATCATTAGTCTTCCTGCCAGATTAGGGTTGACCTAGCATATTTAGTATCCAGTGGTAAGATGCTAACACCTTTCCAATTGGGCTCATAAGTTATACCCCAACTCAGTTTATTAATTGGGGTATGTTGGTTAGATAATAACTCCCATAGTTATAGTTTCAGTCTCAGTATTCAGTAAAGAACTTAGATAGTTCTATAGAACCATGGCTATCAGTTATTAGTTACCTAGCCATCAGAAATTAATGCCTCAGTATCAGTATAAACTTTAGTTATTAGTATTCATTTATTAGAAATTAGTACTTAAGTTTCAGTCTAATTCAAACAGATGTTATATGCACAGTATTACATATTCAGCGTGTTCAGTAGTTACAGTTTTGCATATACTCTCATTCAGTTACTTCATGATATTTAGTAAGTCAGTTATCATCTCATGCATATGAACCCATATATATCAGCCTACCTCACTTTGTATACCAGTACATTCCACCTACTAATGCATACTCTTTCTTTGCGCTATGGTGTCTCATATCATAGGTTCGGATACTCAAGGTCCTAACCATACTTAGCAGTTTGGGCCATCAGCAGTAGATTTAGTGATGAGTCCTTATGTTTTGTGGATAGAGTTTATCTATATCAGTATTTCAGTTAGCTCAGTAGTTATCTCAGTCAGAGTTAGTTGGGGGTTTGTCCTATCAACTCCATATTTAGACAAATAGAGCCTTTCAGACTAGCACAGTTAGATATGCAGCTTTTCAAATATTATTATCAGTACACTCAGTATTTATTTCAGTATTTTGAGAGCCTTATGGTATTTTCATTTATACTTCTGCATATACTTTTAGTATTATTATTCAGTGCTCACAGTAGGTACAAGTCATAGGTTAACTTGTGATCCCCTAGGGTCATAAAGCACTATGTGACGTCCAGGGTGTAGAATCAGGGCATTATAAACTTGGTATCAAAGCCTAAGGTTCTAAGGAGTCCTAGGGAGTCTGAAATCCATGTTAAATAGAGTTTGGTGCATAGGTGTATAGCGCACCATATTTATGGACAAGAGGCTATCAGATGTTTTAGGAAAAGTTTCCCTTCTTTTAGTATTCATATTGTGTGTATGAGCATGGGTTCAAGTTAAACTCTTTGTCTAATCTATTTTTCCTTCCATTTATAGAACATGCCTCTCAAAAAGACCAATAGAAGAAGAATTGGAAACCAGCCATCACCTCCGCATGTTCAGGAAGATTCCCTGAATGATTATGTTTCTCACGCAAAATTTAGAGCAGCTTTTACCACGCTAGCTCATTTTGTGGTGGCTTAGAATGAACATAAAACTGTTGTTCAGGCAAACCTAGTAGCCAATACTGCTGTAGCTAGAATTCGGAACTTTACCCAAATGAACCCTATTTTATTTTCTATGTCTAAGTTAAAGAGGACCCACATAAATTCCTTGGGATAGTGTAAAAAGTAACAAACATTATGGGGGTAATCATTAGTGAGATAGCTGAGTTAGCTGCCTATCAGTTATAGGATGTAGCTCATACATAGTTTAAGAAGTAAAAGGCAGATAGGGCCGCATAGCAGGGCCTATAGAATGGGAAGAGTTTGCTACTACCTTTCAAGATAGGCTCTTCCCATTAGATTTGAGGGAAGCCAAGGTTTTAGAGTTCATTAACCTGAAGCAGGGAATCATGACAGTGAAGGAGTATTCTCTCAAGTTTACTTAGTTAGCCAGATATGCTCTTTATAAATTAGCTGATAACAAATCTAAGATAAGAAGGTTCATGTCTAGTGTGTTCAACAACGTCGTTAAGGAGTGTAGGACCACAATGCTAATTAAGGAGATATACTTAGCTAGGTTGATGGTTCATGCTCAACAAATAAAGGAATAGAAGACTAAGGAGAAAGAGAGAGAGAATAGGAGGTCTAGAATAGGTAGCTTCAACTTCACTCAGCCTAAGTCAAAGAATAGTAATCATCCTTATTTTCACCCAAAATCTTTAGTTCTAGCTCTATCCTCATCCAGTGCTCCAGTGCCTAAGTTCAGAAATGGTAATAAGGATAGGGCACCAGGCTCTAAATCTTAGGGTAGTGTTAGCAGTGCTCGAACAAATCTTCTTTGCAAAAAGAGTTGCAAAAACCATCATGGTGTCTGTAGAGATGGCAGTGATATATGTTTTGGATGTGGCAAGCCAGGTCATAGAATCAGAGAGTATCCTCTGGTGGGTTCCCAGAGTCAATATAACCATCTCCCAGCTTAGTTCAATTACCTGTCTTAGCAAGGTGCCGTTTACAGTACCACCAATGGGCAATGCCCAAATAGTCTTTATGTACCTCAGTCCCGACAGGATTAGGAAAGTTCTCCTGATATGGTCACTGGTACATTACAAGTTTACCCTTTTCATATTTATGCTTTGCTAGATCCAAAAGTTTCTTTGTTCTTTGTAACTCCTTATATAGCTATTGACATCAGAGTCAGTCCTAAAATCCTAGCAGAGCCCTTCTTATTCTTTACCCCAGTGGGTAAGTCTATCATAGCTCGACGTGTATACAGGAACTTTCCAGTTATGGTGTCTCAAAAAGTTACTTTAGTAGACTTAGTAGAGCTAGAGATGACAGATTTTGATGTCATTCTTAGCACGGATTGGATTTATTTATGCCATGCTTCAGTTGATTGTAGAAATAGAGTTGTCTATTTTTAGTTCCCGAATGAACCCGTCCTAGAATGGTGGGGTAGTACTTCAGCACTTAGGGGTTAGCTGGTTCCATACCTTAGAGCGAAAAAAATGATATCCAAGGGGTATGTCTATCATCTCATTCGAGTTAAGAATTTTAGTTTCAAGACTCCTAATCTTGAGTTAGTTCCAATAATAAGTGAATTTCTAGATGTGTTTCCCGAAGATCTTTTCGAAATTCCTCCTGAAAAGGAAATTGACTTTGGAATTCCAGATACTCAGTCCATCTTTATTCTTCCATATAGAATGGCTCTATCTGAACTCAAAGAGTTAAAGGAACAGTTGAAAGATCTCCTAGATAAGGGATTCATCATACCTAGTGTCTCCCCATAGGGCGTACTAGTTCTATTCGTACTTAAGAAAGATGGTTCTCTCAGAATGTGTATTGAATACCGTCAGTTAAATAAAGTCACAGTCAAGAATAATTTTTCACTTCCTAGAATTGATGACTTAGTTGACCAACTTCAGGGTGCCAGTTACTTTTATAAGACAAACCTCAGATCAGGCTATCATCAGCTCTGATTTAGAGAATGTAACATTCCAAAAACAGCTTTCAAAACTCGGTATGGTCACTTCAAATTTCTAGTCATATCATTTGGTCTTAACAATGCCCCAATAACTTTCACGGACATGATGAACCTTGTGTTCAAGCAGTACTTGGACATGTTCATCATAGTCTTCATTGATTACATCTTGTCTACTCCCGTAGTGAACATGATCATGTAAGCCAACTCAGAATAGTGCTACAAACTCTCAGAGCCCATCAATTGTTTGCCAAATTTAGTAAAACCAAATTTTGGCTAGGTTAGTAGCTTTCCTTGGTTATATATCTCCGGTGATGGCATTAGAGTTGATCATTAAAACACCGAATTAGTGATAAACTGGCCCAGGCCTGTGTCTTCATCAGATATCAAGAGTTTCTTAGGTTTGGATGGCTATTACTGACAGTTTGTTAAGGTATTTTCATCTATTACATCCCCCATGTCCAGATTGACTTAGAAGAAAGTCAAATTCCACTTGTCATATTTTTGTGAGAAGAGTTTTCAGGAGTGGAAGACTCAAATCACTACAGCCCCAGTTTTGACATTACCTAATGGTTCAAATGAATTTGTTGTGTATTGTGATGCTTCCAGAGTTGGTTTGAGGTGTTTTTTGATGCAGAAGGGTAAGGTTGTAGCCTATGCCTCTAGACAACTTAAGCCTTATGAATAAAATTACTCTACCTATGATCTAGAGTTAGCAACTGTTGTGTTTGACTTAAATATTTGGAAGCACTATTTGTATTGAGTGCATGTTGATGTCTTCACAGAACACAAAATCTTGTACTATGTATTTTCTCAAAAAGATTTAAACTTGCGCCGGAGAAGGTGGTTAGAGTTGTTGAAGGATTATGACATGAGTGTTCTATATCATCTTGGCAAGGACAATGTAGTGGTTGATGCCCTCAATATATTCTCCATGGGTAGTGTTGCTCACGTTGAGGATGGTAAGAAGAAGTTAGTTCAGGAAGTTCATCAGCTTGCTAGACTAGGTATTTGTTTGGTTGATTTGTCTAAGGGTAATGTATAGGTGTAGAATAGTTTGGAATTATCTTTGGTTTCCGAAGTTAAATAAAGTAGGACAAAGATTCCAGTTTAGTTAAGCCGAAAAAGTCAGTCAGATACCAAAAGGTAGAGTTTTTCTCTCAAAGGGGAGATGGTGTGTTTCATTGTCAGGGTAGATTATGTGCGACATGTGTGGATGGCATGAGATGGGGAATTCTTGTAGAAGAGCATGGTACGCATTACTTGATTCATCCTGGGGACACTAAGATGTATTGTGATTTGCGGGAAGTCTATTCGTAGAGTGGGATAAAAGGAGACATTGCAGAGTTTGTAGCTAAGTGCTCTACGTGGTAACAGGTTAAGGTTGAGCATTAAAAGCCTAATGGGTCTATGCAGGAGTTCAATATTCCAAATTGGAAGTGGAAGGAAGTGAACATGGATTTTTTGATGGGTTTGCCTCGCACTCATCGTTAGCATGATTTGATTTGGGTCATTATGGATAGGATGACCAAGTCAGCCCATTTCTTGCTAGTTCATACCTCTTATTCAGTTGAGGACTATGCTAGGCTCTATATAAGAGAGTTAGTTAGGTTACATGGTGTCCCATTGTCCATTATTTTAGATAGAGGTACATAGTTCACCTCTTACTTTTGGAAAGCTTTTCAGAAGGGTCTTGGTACCCGAGTTCACCTTAGCACAACCTTTCACCCTTAGACAGATGGTCAAGCAGAATGGACCATTCAGACTTTAGAAGATATCTTAAGAGAGTTTATTGTTGACTTTAAGGGCAGTTGGGATGACCACTTACCTTTGATTGAGTTTGCGTATAATAACACCTATTATTCTAGTATTCGGATGGCTCCGTTTGAGGCCCTTTATGGAAGGAGACGTAGATCTCTTATTCATTGGTTTAAAGTAGGTAAGGCTACAGTAGTAGGGCCTGACTCGGTTTTTGATGCCTTAGAGAAAGTGTAGTTAATCAGAGAGAGGCTTATAACAGCTCAGAGCCAACAAAAATCATATGCAGATGTGAGAAGAAAATATCTCGAGTTTGAGATTATCGACCTTGTATATTTTAAAATCTCTCCTATGAAGGGAGTGAAGAGATTTAGCAAGAAGGGGAAGCTTAGTCCTCGATATGTTGGTCCCTATAAGATTCTCAGTTATTTTGGTAAGATAGCTTATGAGCTTCAATTTCCTATAGACTTAGCATCAGTGCACCCAGTGTTTCATGTCTCCTTGCTAAAGATGTGCATTGGTGACCCAACAGTTGTAGTCCCTATAGAGAGTATGGATATTCAGAACAGTCTCTCTTAAGAGGAAATACTAGTCGAAGTCCTTGATAGGCAGATTCACAGACTAAGGAACAAAGAAGTTCCTTTGGTCAAAGTTCTATGGCAGAATCAGTCCATTGAGGGAACTACTTGGGAAGCAGAAGCAGACATGCAAACCAAGTATCCTTACCTTTTGTTCGTAAACTCAAACTCAACCTAAGGTAACAGTCTTTCTTAGATTTACTCTATTCTATGCTCAATTACAATTGTATAACATTTACATATCATTCATGCATTCATGAAATAGTTCAGTCATGTGTCATGTCTCCAAAATTCAGTCATGCTTCAGTTATACATGTCAGTATAAGTACAGTTCCTCTCAGTTCGGTCAGTCTCATTTGAGGATGAATATTCCCAAGGGGGAGATATTGTAAGACCCCGCAAAATCCTAGTCATTTAGGTCCTATATAGTATGCCCAAGAGGTCCCAGACTTAGAAAATTTTAGCTAAGTGTCAAGACTTAGAATCAATTTTAGCCTTCAAAATTGGAGGATCTTATTTTTGATCTTTACGACCTTAGTATGTCAATTTTCAAGTTGATTCATGATCAAGGTCACTTGTAGGTCATCTTGGGTGAGTTTTAGATTTTTCAAACTAGTGTGAGGCAGAGTTTAGATGTCCAAAACAGCAAGGGGTCGCATAGGGCCATGCCGCAAGGGCCAGTTGACCCAGGCTCAGGGTCACAATGCGAGGGCTGCTTAACCCGATCAGGGTTTGCTTTGTGAGGGCCGCTTGACCTAAGCAGGGGTCACGGTACATTGGGGACCTGTCCAACATTGTTTTATCCAGGTTTGTAGGGGAAAATGCGTTATTTTCCCATTACATTATTCAGCCTTAACACGAAATTTGATATCCCAAAGGGCAAAACTCATTCTTTATGCACAAAATACTCTCAAAAAAGAACCCTATTTTATCAAGCTTAAGATCAATTTCCAAGAAATCCACAACAATCTTCACGAATTCTGTCACTCAAGTATGTTAGTGTTCATCCTTGGGTTTCCTTCCACCCTTGGAGTTCAAGAACCCTTTTCAAAACTTGAATTATGATTCCCATGCTATGAATTGAATTATGCTCATGTTTGTACTGTTATATGGTTTTCAAGTTAAGATATTTTATGAGTTTCATTAACTTATGTTAGCATATGTGTTGAATTATGAATCTCTTATGTCAAAACCCTTGAGTTTGCAAGATTACATGTTGAAGTTATAATGCCCTATATGTTATTCTTCATGTACCACAATTATGCTCCGCAAGTGTTTGATAGAATGTCCATGTGAATTGAATTGTGTAATCATGACATCTTACCACGTGTTCTCATCCATTTACAAGTTCGTAACCCCTAAGTGTTTGACTAAATTCCTCAATGAATAAATTGTGAACAATTGACTACTGCTATGCTTTTATGATTTATCATGCTTTATTATTAATGCTATCGAGTCCTGGGGTATCTATTAGCGAAAATCTAGTTTTTTACTTAGCTGCAGTATTTATAGAATAGTTCTAGTAAAGGTAAAAAATAGTTGTACTCAGTCAGTTAGAAGAACTCAGAGAACTCAGTCCAGTTCAGTCAGTCAACACGATCAGTGTCAGTTCAGTCAAGCCTAGTACAGTCTACTGATCAGTTCAGTGTCGATTCAGTTGGGAGTCCGATTCAACACCGAGAGAACTCAGGGATGGGGGCATTTCTACCATAATAGGGTTTGACCCTTAGTGCAATCCCTGCATTACAGAACTACATAGCCAGCATAGGGTTAGTCGTCCTCCTGCCAGACTAGGGTTGACGCAATCATATATATATATATATATTTATATTTATATATTTCATAAGTCTTCCTGACAGATTTGGGTTGACCCAGCATTGTTAGTATCCCATGGAAAGGTGCTAACACCGTTCCATCTAGGGTCACAGGTTGGACCCCAACTCAGTTTATAAATCAGGGCATGTCAGTTAGATGATAACTCCCACAGTTATAGTTTCTGTCTCAGTATTCAATAAAATACTCAGATAGTTCTACAGAACCATGGATATTAGTTATCAGTTACCTAGCCATCTGAAATCAATACCTCTATATCAGTCTAAACTTTAGCTATCAATATTCAGTTATCAAAACTCAGTACTTTAGTTTCAGTCTTATTAAGACAGACGTTATATGCGCAATATTGCATATTCAGAATGTTCAGTAGTTACAGTTTTGCATGTACTCTCATTCAGTTACTTCATGATATTTAGTAATCTAGTTATCATCTCATGTATATGAACCCATGTATATCATCCTACCTCACTTATCATACCAATACATTCCACGTACTAACGTATACTCTTTATTTGTGCTATGATGTCTCATATCATAGGTTCAAATACTCAGGGTCCCGACTGTACTTAGTAGTTTAGGCCATCAGCAGCAGATTTAGTGGTGAGTCCTCATGTTTTGTGGATAGAGTTTATCTATATCAGTATTTCAATTAGCTCAGCATTTATTTCAGTCAGAGTTAGTTGGGAGTTTGTCCCATCAACTCTATATTTAGATAGATAGAGGATTTCAGTCTATCACAATTAGATGTGTAATTTTTTAGATTTTATTATCATTACACTCAGTATTTATTTTAGTATTTTGAGAACCTTATGGCATTTTCAGTTATACTTTCAATTTTATTATTCAGTGCTCACAATAGGTACCTGTCATGGGTTAGCTTGTGATCCTCCGGGGTTGTAAGCACCATGTGATGTCCTGGGTGCAGACTCGGGGTGTTACAGTTAACATGCCTAAGTGCAATTGAAAATGACCCCCTCCGTGAAAGCCAACATTTCTTTCGTTAGATCAACTGGCACAAATAGCTTAGACATGCAAGTCTGATACAAATGAACAATCTAGATTCTAAGGATATGGTGGTGGTCTTTCCAAAAACTAAGTTCAAAGAAGAAAAAGTTTATAGTGTATGTGTAAGGGGGAAGTAGGTAAGTTCATCCTTCAAAACTAAGAACCATATCATCACAACCAATGCCTTGACTTGGTCAACACGGACCTTTATGGAACAATGAAGGTACAAATAAGAAGAGAAAAGATGCATTTTTATGTAATAACTGATGCTTGTTCCATGTTCACCTAGACACTATTTTTTGCTTCTAAGGAGGATGCTTTTGATGTATTTTCAATCTTCATTATTAAAATAGAAAATAAGTTGGGTACCTCCCTAATTTCCATAAGATCTAACCATGAAATTGAATTAGAAAATGCAAAGTTTTTGGAATTTTGTTCAACAAGTGGAATAGATCATAATTTCGCTACTCCTAAAAATCCACAACAAAATGGAGTAGTATAAAGAAAAAATAGGACCTTGGAAGATATGGCTCGAACAATGACGCTTGTAGGAAATCTTTCAAAGAATCTGTAACACCCCAGATTTTTGTTCCTTAAGAATTTCTTGACTTTTGAGCATACTGCCGAGACTATAACTCACTGTATGAGTTATAGGGTGTCTATACGGGTCATAGGACCCAATCATAGTGTGACCAGTAAAGACTTACCTAACTTTTTCCTTGATACTGACTAGATGTAACAAGTCATGACGAATACTAATGAGTCATAGCATGCTTTCGTAAGCAACCTATTGTAGGTGCCTAGGTCATTACAACTAGGACTTTACGAGTAGTAAGGTTCATGTATGATTCATAGGGTATGAGTCATAAGGAAACTTGATGAATGGTATACTAAACTCTTAGGGTCAAAAGTTTGGATGCCTAGAGACACTATTTTGACTACGAGTCAAATGAACAACTTATATCTTGTCGTTATCAGTCGTAAGGTGACCCATAACGACTGGCGGCAACTTTCAGCATATTTAAGTGAGGGAATTTTTTTCAATTACCTCTTTCCCTACTTAGACCTCATGCCCATAAAACACCAAAAAGGGATTATTTTTAACATGTTAACATATAAAACACATCTCTTCTCTCTTAAAATCCCCAAAGTCAAGAGCACCTAGGGTTTACAAAATTTTGACATTAGAACTTCCAAGAGGAGGGTTCTCTACATAATTATGATACTTTCAGGTATGTTTCTCTGACCCAAAGCATATTTTATTAAAAACATGTATTTAAATTGTTATTCATGCGATTTAATTATAGTTTATCAATACGGGTTTGAGGGTTTTGGAATGAATATTCTTAAATTAGATTCCCATGGTTTTATATGCAATGTTTATACTTTATCAATGGTTTTTAAATGAATTGGATGTATGGGTATGGGAATTGGAATGGGGGTTGAGGTATTCCTCCAAATTTATTATTTTTGGACTTGAAATTAGATTTAAATAATTATGTCCCTCAACCCACTTCTAAAATTGGTTTTGAAATATGGATTTTCATATTCTTTAACTTACTTACCTATACTATTGCATTGTATATATTTTTAAACTATAAACATGGATTTTAAAGGCCTTGTTGGCTATGTTTTGATTTAATGAACAACGGGAGTCGAGACATTTCCCCAATTTTATTTGATAAACTAAAGGAGGTCGAGGCATTCCTCCAACTTAACTTATTGAACAAAGGGGGTCAAGGCATTCCCCCAATTTGATTTGATAAACTAAAGGACTTTAAGGCATTCCTCTAACTTAACTTAATGAACAAAGGGGATCGATACATTTCCCCAAGTTAATGGAATTATAATGGCATAATTATGAGCTTGCAAGCAAAATAGTATGGTAATATGTGTGATGTGCCTTAATGTATAATTCCTTAGTTAAATAAATGATTTATATGAAAGTATTTTTAATTGGTCTTAATGGGAGTTATGTAGCTAAACTATGTAGGTGGAGGTTCCGAAGGATTAACATTGAAAACTCATATTTGTCGACGTGAGGGTTGGTTTCAATGACTATGTGCATGGTTCATACTCTTAATATATTTGTATCCTAGATTGACGTAGGGTTGGGGCATTCCCTGGTATTATTTGATACCTCCAGTACGTACAACTAACACGCACTGGGGCTCTTCAGGGGAGAGCTGAACTTATACCACTCATGGGAGCCTTTTAATGACAATTGAGTTACATAGTCTAGGCTAATATTTTACTTGCATTTTAAACCTTGTTACCTATTTCAGAATGATACATATATATATATATGTATATATGTATATATGTATATATATATATATGTATATATATATATATATGTATATATATATGTATGTATATATATATATATGTATATATATATATATATATATATATATGATTATGTGCATTGTCTTTGAATGACATTGAAATGTTTGATCATGGCATTACTTTATCCCTTCCTTAAGTTATATTCTAGTTCTCATCCCACTAACTATCTCCGAGTGATGTATCCCCATGCGATGCAGGGAACAGGGATACTTCTACTTCTTTTGCGCAATGAGAGGTGCATTCTGGGTTACCCGTGAGTCATCTTGAAGTGGTGAGCCTCTTTCTTTCAAAAGGCCTATTACTTCTCGATCTAGTTTACATCATAGACTATTTTTCTTTGGACTCTTCTTTTGGCCTATCATTCGGGGAATGTCCCAAATTAGGTTTTCTTTGGATTAGTAGAGGCTTTATAGATTACTGTGGATTGGAAGTTGTTGAACATCTTTAAGTACTTTTGAGTTATCTGATTCTCTATCTTTTTATATGTTTAGAATTCGCTGATAGGTGTATTGTGTTTTGTTTGACAAGGCAAAGGGGATGGTCTCCTATCCTCGTTGGACTAGATATACCCATGATGGCTAGGACCTAGTTTGGGTCATGAAAAAGTCGGTATTAAAGCCTAGTTTAGGTATCATTGGATGTCCATAAATCTGTGTTGAATAGAGTCTTTCTTATGGGTGTGTAGCATGCCACACTTATAAGAGAGTGGATATAAGGCATTTAGGAATGTTTCTTATTAATTTTGTGGTTAGTTACATTATGGCCAATATGTTGAGGGGAGCAATCGGTGTTATAGGTGTGGTCATCTTGGTCACGTGTAGCTACACTACTGGAGCCAATAAGGTTCCCGTTGCTACTTCTTCCATTTTTGCACTAAAGGGTGCTACCCTTATACCGAAACTTGTCAAAGTTATCTTTATATTCTTGTCAATTGTCAGGACTCTGAGGCCTCTCCTGATGTCATTACAGGTACGCTAAAACTCTTCTTTCACGATGTGTACTATTTACTTGATTTGGGGTCTACTATATCTTATGTGACCCCTTATATAGCTATTTATTTTGGTTTTGGTCTTGAGTGTATTTTTTATCCCTTCTCTGTGTCTACCCTGGTGGGTGCTTCTATTGTGACTAAAAGGGTTTATAGGGGTTGTGTGGTATGTATCTGGGGTAGGAAAACCTTAGTGGACTTTATAGAGTTAGATGTGGTTGATTTTGGCGTAATTTTGAGGATGGATTATATCTATTTGTGCTATGCCTCTCTAGATTGTTGGACCCATAAGGTCATTTTCGAATTTCCTAAAGAACCGATTATAGAATAGGAAGGGAGTTTCTTTGTGCCTAAGGGAAGATCTATTTCATATCTTGGAGCTCGGAAGCTAATTTCTAAGGGTTGTCCTTACCGTTTGATCTATTTTAAAGATTCTAACTCAGAGGGTCCTTCTTTATAATCTATTTTCTTGGCTAATGAATTTCTTGAGGTTTTCACTGATGATCTTCCCGGTATTCCTCCCAATAGGGAAATTGGCTTTGGAATTGATCTTCTCTTAGATAGATATTATATCTCTATCCCTCCCTATAGAATGGATCCGAATAGGTTGAATGAATTTAAGGATCAATTAAAGGACCTTTGTGATAAGGGTTTATCCTCCTTAGTGTTTCTGAGTGGGGTGCTCTTATTCTCTTAGTGAATAAGAAAGATGGTTTCCTCCAGATATGTATAGATTATTGGCGGTTGAATAAGGAATTTAAGGCTACCTCTTTTGGGGTGGACTAGTATATTATATGAGGTACTTCATTAGTGGTGTGTGATTTTTGCTAGACCCTAAGTTTGAACCTTAGATATTGATTATGCTGAAAAAAATGCTAGCTTAAGGATCGCGATGCAAGATTTGCGGGATTAAATTTGTAGGCTTGATGGGATGTGTGTAAGAGATTAGGTTAAAAAGTGAGGAAATATTGGAGTGAGTAATTTTTTTATATACGCCGGAAGTTTAGAGTTAAAGAGATGAAATGGGGTTAAGTTATTAGATGAATAAGAGCACTGGGTTTATAAGAATATGTTGGACCCTAGGCAGCATCTTGTTAGATAAGGTTTTAATTATGCAAGTGCCTTGTGTACCTAGTACATGTACGTGGTGATACCCCTTAGAGCAGAGTATTGTGCTTATAGGTTTAATGAGATAGTGAACTAAGGTTGATCTTGAATATTTGTCCTAGTGGGGAGTTTCAGGGAAGAGTCATGGTAAATTTACTCCTATTCTAGAGATTTTCTCCTATTTTGGTTAAGAGGGCATTATACCAATTTTGTAAGTATTCTATAGTTCCACTGCCTTATGTCCACATTCTCTATGCCACATATGTTTGTGCTCCAACCCCTAAAATAGAAGCAATAATGGTTCTTAGAAATCCAAGCTTCAAACTTTTGAACCTCTATGTTATGACACTTATGATCTATGAACTCATGTCTCATGGTATGCTTTGTTTCAAAAATCAATCGTTTCAAGCGGTAATCCTTTCTTTATTTCTTTAATATATATAAATCTTGATTTTATGTTATACGACCCATAATATATGCACTCGCATTCCTCATCATGGCTAGTTCGAAGGACTTATGCTATGATATGCTTATGCTAGAGCAGCCCTCTATTTATGACCTAGATGGTTTTTATGAAATATTCCATGTCTAGAGTACCGTATCTCTTTTCACGGGTCTCACCTTGAGTGGTATGACTGATGGGGGTCATAGTTGAGAAGTAACCCTCCCATCCTTGAGGCTTGTACTCTAGTTCCATAGTGACCCTCTTTTTTAGAAGTATGGTAGCGGATATGGAAGTGTAGTAGTGATATAGTTAGGGGAGTGAATGTTCTCTGATGTGAAATTTTATGGGTGACTACTCGAGCTAAGGCCATAGATGAAGATGGAAGGGTAAGAGGGACTTTTGTTATGTGAAACAGATAAGAAAGGGAGATATGGTGAATCCCTTACAATAGTAAGAAAAGTTAGGATACTATTATTGGCGGAGTGTAAAGTATAGTGTCCCATAGCCTATGCTAGCACTTTCAATTCTGATTTAGGTTTCAACATAGAAGGAATATAAAGTTATACTCAGGCCCTCGTAGTTATGTATTTTCAGGGAAGGGGGAGAGAATTAGGAAATTGAAATGGTATAATGTTGGGTTCATAGCTAAAAGCAAAGTAGAGAAGCATGGTTATATGTACGGGTTACTAGGTGCTTTATTTGTGGTGGACGAAACTTCTTGGGAAGCTGGAAAGGATATGAGGTCCAAATATTCGTTCTTGTTCCTTGGATTAGACAATCGTGCCGAGGGTATTCATTTCCTTAATCTCTTTGTTTTCTGACTTTGTTAAAGGAAAGTGTGGTTGAGTTTCTATCTTACAATCTTCCTAATGAATAACTTGAATCATCATTCGGGGATGAATGAACCTGGGGGTAAAATATAACACACCATATTTTTGATCGTTGTAAATTTATTGACTTTTAAGCTTACTTCCCAGGACTCACTGTATGAGTCGTAGGGTGTCTATACGGGTCGTAGGACCCAATTGTAGTGTGCCAAGACTGACCTAGCTTCTAGCTTGGTGATGACTAGATATAATAAGTTGTGAAGACTCCTAACGAGTCGTAGCTTGCTCTAGTAAGCAACATAGTATAGGTGCCCAGTAATTACGACTACGACCTTATGAGTCGCAAGGTCTATGTATGAGTCACAGGGTACGAGTCATAAGGTAACTTAATGAGTCATATAATGTACTTGTAGGGTTAATAGTGTGAATGTCTAGAGACATTGTCTTGACTACTAGTCAAAGGAATGACTCATTTCCCATAGATATGAGTCCTAAGGTAACCCATAATGATTAGGCGACAACTTTTAACATATTTAAGCAGGGGTATTTTCAGTTCCTTCTTTCCCCCAAAAGGGGTTATTTTCAACATTTTAACCTATCAAACACGTCTCTTCTCTCTCAAAAACCCCAAAGACAAGAGTACCTCAGGTTTGTAAGAAATTGGCACTAGAGCTTCCAAAGAGTGGGTTCTCTCCATAATTGTGATACTTTTAGGCATGTTACTCTTCCCCAAAACTTATTTTATTGAAAGCATGTATTTAAATTGTTATTCATGTGATTTAATTGTGGTTTATGGATATGGGTTTGAGGGTTTTGGAATGAATGTTCTTAAATTGGATTTCTTTGGTTTTATGTGTAATTTTTATACTTTATGAATGGTTTTTGAACAAAGTGGATGCATGGGTATGGGAATCGGAATGGGGGTCGACGTTTTCCCCTAAATTGATGTATTTGGACTTGAAATTGGTTTTGAATAATTGTGTTCCCTCAACCCACTTGTGAAATTTGTTTTGAAATATGGATTGTCACATGGTTTGACTTACTTACCTATACTATTTTCATTGCATAAATATTTAAACTAGAAACATGGATTTTGAAGGCCTTATTGGCTATGCTTTGATTTCATGAAAAAAGGGGTGTCGAGGCATTCCCCTAATTTGATTTGATAAACTAAAAGCGGTCTAGGAATTCCTCCAACTTAACTTAATGAATAGAGAGGGTTGAGGCATTCCCCCAAGTTAATGGAATTGTAATTGCATAATTATGAGCTTGCTAGTGAAATAGTATGATGATACCTATGATGCCTTAATGTATAATTCCTTGGTTAAATGAATAGGTTATGTGAAACTGGTCTAAATTAGGCTTAATAGGGGTTATGTATCTAAGCTATAAAGGTGGAGGTACCGAGGGACTGACACTGGAAACTCATGTTTGCTGATATGAGGGTTGGTCTCAATGACTGTGCGCATGGTTCATAATATTAATATATTTGTATCGTTGATTGACACGGGGTCGGGGAATTCCCTGGTCATCCTTGATACCTCGGTACATGTGTCTAACATGCATTGGGGTCTTTCAGTAGGGGAACCTGAACCCATATCGCCTATGTGTGCCTTTTTTTGACGTTTGAGATACATAGTCCAGGCTAATATTTTACTTGCATGTTAAACGTTGTTCCCTATTCTAGTATGATAAATATATATATACATGTATATGATTATGTGCATTTTCTTTGAATGATTTTGAAATTTTTGATCATGGAATTACTTTATCCCTTTACTAATTTATATGCTAGTGCTCATCCCACTAACCGTCTCCGGATGTTTTATCCATACGCCATGCAGGGAATGGAGACACTTCTACTTCTCTTACTTAGTGATAGTTGGGTTCTGGGTTGCTCGTTATTCAGCTTGAAGTGGTGACCCTCCTTCTTCTAGAAGGCCTATTACTTTTTGGATTAGTTTACGTCATAGACTATTTTGCTTCGGAATCTTCTTTATGGATATGGTCGGGGGCATGTCCTGATTTAGGTTGTCTTTGGATTAGTAGAGGCTTTGTGGATTATTGTGGATTAGGAGTTGTTGAACATCTTTAAGTACTTTTGAGTTATCTGATTCTCTAGCTTTTTATATATTTGAAATTCATCTGCTTCTAGGTGTGTTGTGTTCTATTTGACTAAGCAAAGGGGTGGTCTCTGGTCCTTGGTGGACTTTGTCGTGGCCAGGCCTTAGTTCGGTTCGTGACAGAATCTTTAGGCGAAGGCCATAAGCACTGCTCTTTACATTGTGAATAGATGCATGGTTAGGCCCATCCTTGAGAAGACTCCTTAGGAATTACTCAAAGGTAGATTACCTAATATTTCTCATTTTAGGACTTTTGATTGCAAATCTTTCATTTTTAATAATGAAAAAGTTGATT
Source organism: Capsicum annuum (assembly GCF_002878395.1). NCBI lineage: Eukaryota > Viridiplantae > Streptophyta > Magnoliopsida > Solanales > Solanaceae > Capsicum > Capsicum annuum. The sequence continues at coordinate 198,362,808 of NC_061115.1, forward strand.
TGAAAATTTGATGCAAAGAGTGATGAGGGAATTTTCTTGGGATATTCTCACCATAGTAAAGATTATAGGATCCTAGATAAAAGAACAAAATATGCTAAAGAGTGTGTGCATGTTTTTTGTGATGACTCTTGTGTTGAGACTAATATGCATGATGAAAGTGAGATTGAAAACTAGTCACAGGAACAGTTTGCACCACCCGGTCCAACTAAAGATCAGACTGGGGCCATATTTATAAGGTGAACTAAATCACTAATAACTTTAGTTCAAGCCACTACCAATGCTCCTAGTAGCTCATATGGAATGGTGCCTAAAAGATACAAGTATCAAGGATCTCATCCAGTTGAGCATTTTCTTACTGATCTTACTTCTGGAATCATCACTAGATTAAGATTGAAGAAATTGTATACGTTCGACGCCATTCTATCACTAATCATACCCAAAAAGGTGAATGCAACACTTTTTGATACAGATTGGATATTGCTATGCAAGAAAAACTCCACCGTTTAAGAGAAGTAAGGTATGGCAGTTGGTTTCATCACTACATGACAGAACTATGATTCAAACTAAGTAGGAATTTAAAAATAAAGTGTATAAATATGGATCAGTTATAAGGAACAAGGCAAGGTTGTCGGTCCAAGGATACAATCAGGATGAAGGTATATCCTATGATGAGACATTTGCTCATGTGGCAATACTTGAAGCAATTAGGATCCTTGTAGCTTTTTCTTCCTTCAAGGAACTTATTATTTATCTAATGCATATGAAGAGTTTATTCCTAAATGGTATCTAAAAAAGGAAGTATATTTGAAGCAACCACCAGGGTTTGAAAATGTTGAGTTTCCTGATCATTTGTACAAGCTTGACAAAGCCTTATATGGGATGAAACAAGCTCCAAGGGCTTGGTATGAAAAATTAACAAAATTTCTCCTGGAGTATGGGACCATAAAAGGTACAATTAACAATACTCTATTTTTGATAACTAATGGCACAGATTTGTTGATTGTACAATTCTATGTGGATGAAATTATTTTTGGCTCAATTGATGTCAACATGACTTATGATTTTTTGAAATCCATGATTAATGAATTTGAGATAATCATGATGGGAGAACTCAACTTCTTTCTCATATTGTAAATCAAATAAACACCTATTGAAACACTGATTCATCAGTAAAAGTATATGAAGAAACTACCCAAGAGATTCTCTACGGAGGAAACCAAGGAGATAAGCACTGTCATTGCAACTACCACAAAATTGGACATGGATGAAATAGGTTTATCTATGGAACAAAAGTTGTACAGAGGAATGACTAGGTCTCTCTTGTATCTACTTCAAGTAGACCTGAGATTATCTTCAGTATTGGCTTATGTGCAATGTTTCAAGCAAATTCTAAGGAGTTTCATCTAAAGACTATCGAAAGGATATTGAGATTTCTTAAAGGAACTACTGAACTAGGCCTTTGGTTTCTTAAAAGAAGCAATTTCAAGTTGGTAGGCTATGCATATACTGACTATTCAGGTTTTCTAGTGGACTTAAAAAGCACCATAAGTATGGTTCACTTACTTCGATCATGTCTGATATCCTGGTCCACCAAAAAAAAATTCTGTAGCCTTGTCCATTGTTGAGGCTGAATATGTTGCTATTAGATCCTGTTGTGCATAATTACTATAGATTAAGCAATAATAAAAGGATTTTGGTATGGATGTCGGTTGTGTTCCAATTTTTTGTGACAACACTAGTGCTATCAACATAGATAAATTTCAATTCAACATAAAAGAACTAAAAATATTGATATTAGACACCATTTTCTTAGAGATAATTTTGTAAAAGGTCATATATCAATTATGTTTTGTTCTACGAAGATCAAATTGCTGAAATTTTTATCAAGGCATTAAGTAGGAAATATTTTGAAAAGAATAAGTTAGACTTGGGGACGATTAAGATTTTATAAGACTCTCTTAATGATTAGCAAGATTATATGTTTCTTCAAAATATTAGCTAAATTGTTATTCCTTTCAGTCTTGCACATTTAGTTGTGTGTGTTAAATCTAGGTTGATGACCTTTCTCATAACTATATTTTTAGAATGTACAAGTTCAATTGAGTACATGCTGGCACTAGAGACCAGGAGATTTATCTTATGAAGGTATACTCATATTGAATTATGGTTAATAATATTAAACGGTGGAAAAACTAAGCTTTCATATTTCTTATATTGTCCTACTCTCTTGGTTCTTCCCCTTATTTAACTGCCAAAAAATCAAAAGTCCTTATCCTTTCAAAAAAACTTCCACCGCTTTCACATCTGTGTCAAATCACCTTCTTCCATTTGTTCACATATGCTTCAACAGTTTTACCTCTTCACATTTTATCTTCTCTTTCTGTTTTTATAAATTTGTCGATCATCATTTTCTTCTCTTCACCAAACACTCTTCTCATAGAATCAAAAACAAGAAACTCATCTCTATAATGGCTTTCTCTTCTCCTTCAAACACTCCTTCTGTGTCTAATGAGTCTCCCCAAAACCCCCAAGAAATTTTAATCCATATTGAAGAAACCATAGAGCAACCTCCGAATATTCCTCTTTAACCTTAAATTAAAATGTAAGATTTTAGAGCATGAAACGAGTTCAAAGAGATGCTTGCCTCTTTCGTAAGTGGCCTTCTTGCAAATAATTCCCCTCTTTCGATGACCCAGATGTAATCCCTCTTCAAGTTCTTCATGGTGAAGAGACTCTCTTAGAAATTATGGTTCCTAAAACGGTCAGATCTTGTATTAAGAAATAATCTAGAGCCTCTGTTCTTACTCCTGATGAAGAACCTTCATTTGAACCAACTCCTCATATTCTAGTTCATAATCCTCATACCAGACATTGCAAGCGCAAAGAGGATGAAACTCTTGCATAAGCCCTTCAGGCTAGTAAGAAAAAAAATTCATCCATATCTACCCCTCCTCCTTCAACTGATATTCTATATGATAATGACTTTCTTCTTCACAAAGTTCAAGGATGAAGTATTGTCAAATGATCTATTCCTAAATTTTTCTCTTTTCGTCCTTCCAATCCTTCTCAGTCCTCAAAGTCTAAACCAAATAAGAAACCTTTCCCTTACTCTAAGTCATCATCTAAGTTGAAATCCATCTTAATTTCTCGCTCCTTGAACTAGGTTTCTATACCTTTTCCAGCCAATGATTCTAATTCTAAACATACACGCAATGATCTGCTATTTAAGATGAGACTTCTAAATCTTCAGATCCTAAACTACAACATATTTTGCATTTGAAAAAAAATCGTTTATCAGATGTAGGGTTGTAATAGTCTTTGGTGGACTGATATGACTGTTCTCCTCTCTAAACTTAAGGTTTGAGGTTGGTCTCACCAGTTTCTTCAACGTGATACCCAATGAAAGTTTGGATGACCTGAGGTTTATGGTTATTATACTAATGACTTTGAGAGTAGGCCTGAATTATTACTATTGTGCGACATGTGACAATCATATTTCTGGCTGAGGATATGGCTCATATTCTTGATGTTCCTCTTAGGGGATGGGATCACTATGTCAAGTTCAAGTGTCCTCCTTTGGATAATATGGAGTCTTCCTTGGCCAGTACTAGAAAGTTCTCTAGAAATCCAAATATTTTCCAACACAGCTATAATCATAAGAGGGAAATGTCTCCTCTTGATTAGCTATTCTTTAACGTGGTTTATGAGATGATCACACCACCTATAAAAAGATGCACTGAGGTAAACTATTTGGACCATAGGCAAACTATTTAGACCTTATTCTTATGCAACTTCTTAACACTGAGGTCAAGATGAATTTGCCTAGTCTTATCATTAAACATATGTAGCATGTGATTCTTATGAATGAAATGGGACATGATTTTCCCTGTGGATTTTGGTTGTCCCCATTATTTTAGGATTTTTATGTTATTTTCAAATTATGGTCATTTCAGACTACCAAGGATGTTCTTGGTTAGGTGATGCTGCTCTACTTGGTTCAATACGCAGGGAGGACACACCACTACAAAGATTGAGGAATGCCTTGGCTGACAAGACTGCAGAGTTGGAGGAGGTTCAAGTTGTTCAAGCTCAAGAGAGAGGGGTTATTCAGGCTAGAATCCAGACTTGAAAAGAGGATCTTGCACGTGAAAGAACATAGAATGCTAAGGCTATTTGTATATTGACATAACTGATTTCACCTGTTCTACTAGCCTCCTCTGCCCCTTCATCTTAGTCTCTTTTGATCCAGTACTTCCTATGTCTTATCTTTTTTGGGTATGCTTAGTTCGATATATTTATGTTATTGTTGTTCAGATGTAGTTCATATTGTAGTTTAATGAAAGGACTGGTGTTCGGATTTTGTTTTTATTTCTCTTTGACCTATTTTCTTTTACATCATTATGATGATTGCTTGTCTCACTCTATTTATTTGTCACACCCCGAGACTACACCCTAGACGTCACACGGTGCTTAAGGCCACAAGTGATCCTAAGTTAACCCTTGTACTGGCATATTACTTAAGCTACTGATTTAATTACATAAAACTGGCGTAAAGTGAGAAAGAGATATCTTTAGTTAAACATATTCAATACAGAACTATTTAAAATAATTATAACTCTGGTTATACAAAATGAAATTGGAATCAAATACATCAACTCTACTGACTATTTATGAAGACTCTACTAATATTGACTATAGGTAACCGGACGTGACCCCCAGCTATCCCTATTCAGTATGACTGAATAAAGGAAACAAGATGCTACTCGAACTATGATTAACTCGAGCCCTCGAATCTAAAGGACTCTTCACCTGCTGACTAGAATCTGCACACTGTCTGATTATGATGTGTGGGCTACAACTGGTACCTACATTATAAGACAATGTAGCACATAGACATATATGTGGGTCAGTACTTCTGGAATGTCCTGAGTATATGGGGGTAAATGCATAAATAAAACAATAACTCAATATATTATTACACTTTCAAACCAATGCAAGCTAAGTGTAGATGACTCACCCTGGTCTTGAATAAAATGACGATGACAAAAGAATAAACATGAATAATGAAGCACAAGTATAAACTCTGTGATCCATAACACTTAGTTTCTAAAAGCATTACTTTTTGTTCTATTTTTTTGGGTGGTTTTTCTAAAAGCTTTACTTTTTGTTCCATCTTTTTGGGAGGTTCTTCTAACCGACATAAACCATGTAAGCTATCATGGAGTCCAATGTCTTACCCACGTTGAGGAAAGTTGTTCTACCCTTACCATCAGAATAGAACCTTAACTTGAGTGATCACCATTCTTAACCCACAATGGAACTTAAATCTATGGTGGCACATAGTTCTGAGGCATGTGACCTTGTACTCATACCCAACTCGGTGCTAAATACTACTCCCATATTACTTATATTATCATACATCAGCAAATCTACCTTAAAATCTCACAAGGGTTTATAATGAAATCCAGTTATGCTTCTCTTCGCTTTAAATTATAATCAAAACGAACAAATGTGGATTCCACATCTTATCTTAAGATCAAAAGATCAATCTCTACTTTAAATTTTTGTATAAACTTACCAAAGGAGCTTAAGATTATAATTTTACAAAAATCTCAAAACTTGTACTTAGGACTTATAATATATACTTAATTTTTTGAAATTAATAACAAAACTTCATGCTCAATAATCTTCTTGAAATGCTTATATAATTTCAGTCAAGATAATGAAATCAAATCATATTATGAAACATATAAATCAAAACACGAGCATATATAGTCTAGATGCACTTAAAGCCTTTGAATCTCATGCTTTCTTTCATATAACTTGTAACACAATATCATGCGAAAAACTCAATTGAAAATCTTTAATCAATGTTTCAAATAATTCTTATGGTGTTCAAATCATAAAAGTGAATTCTTTAAGTCAAGACAAATATGCACTTTAATACTTCAATCACTTTATAAATCCATAAATTCAAAACAAGATAAATTGGGTATGAACCCTAATTGCAAATCTTGTAACTTTAATTTTAAAATAAGTTTTGGGCACAAGGATGAAAGAATATCCTTACTCATAAACCCCACATACCTTAATTTTCTTAACTTGTGAAGAAAGCCTGAATCTTGGGACTTGAATAATGAACTTGTGAAGGAAACCCTATTCTTGATGTTTCTTGAAAATTTTCTTGAACTTGTAAGCTTGAATTCTTGTAAAGAGAAAACTTGAATTTCTTGTTCTTGGGAAGAAACCCTAATCATATTATTCTTGAGATTGGAGAGGATTAATGTCATTTAAAATTGATAAGTAATGGTTAATAACACCTAATGATGCTTTAAGTCATGGGGGTAGGGTTTGAGATGAGGAAAAGACCAAAATACCCCTATGAAAGTAAATCAAAATATCAAGAATTTCTTTACTTGGCTGAACCCTTGTCAATTAGTTGATAGCCTATCAGCCTAGTCATCAATTCCATTTCATGTTATGGTTATAGGTGATGACTTGTTTGATGTCTTATCAACTGGTTGATAGCCTATCGGCCTAGTTGTCAACTCCTTCAGAGTTACTACCTAAGGTTGGCCACTTTAGCCAATGGCTTGTCAACTGTTTGATAGCCTATCAGCCTAGTCATCACCTTCTTCAATGATTCTGCCTAAGGTTGATGACTTGGATGATGGCTTTTCAATAAGTTGATCGCCTATCAGCCTAGTCGTCACCTTGATGACAGATGGAAATGCTAAGGTAAAATGGGCATAACTTCCCACTTCGATGTTGGATTAAGGTGAAACAAGATACATTGGAAAGAAAACTCAAAGGCCTTATATTTGGTATATAGTAGGATACTTGAATCAATATATTCTAGGATATACACTCATCTAAAGTGGACCCTGGCTGGCATATTCGTCAAAGCTCTATCAATATAAAAGTCCTCAACTCATCTTTGAGTTAGGAGGGTATTATGACCTCGATCAATACACAAATATATTACCACACCATATATTTGATAATCACACATACATATACATAGAATAATTGGGTTCAAGGCTAAACGCATAGGAAAAATGTTTTGAATTCTAGCCCAATAATATAGGGTGTTACATTATCTCCCCTTTGGGAACATTCATCCTTGAATAAGACTGGTTAGACTGAGAACCCTAAAGCAAGTAAGTTCGTATTTGTATACCCCGTACTTTTTCTTAGCTTGAAATTGTCCCAAGAATGTTAGAAGTTTTCTTTGAAAGATGAATCCACTTTTGTACACATGGTATTTTTATGATTTTCACTTTTAAGATGAATCCATGGATACCAATTTCATCAAAATCCGACATTAGAAGAGAAAGTTATGGCCAAAATATAGAAGGCAGTAAAATCACCCAGGTAAGATAGTGAGGCCGACAAACCATCAGACTAGCGATGGACCATCACCTATGACTATGACACTGAGGCAGTATGACTACCTTCTGTCCTAGATAGACAGCCCAGGTCGACAGATCATCGAACTAGTGACGAACCGTCACTCAGGCCATCACAAGAGAAATAATGAGGCCGTATTCTGCCTAGAAGTGACGGTCAGGACCGATGAATCGTCGACCCAGCAACGGACCATCAAACCCCACCATTGCACCAAGGCAGTAAGTTCTAGTTCTGGTCCCAGTGCGACGGTCAATCCGATGGACCGTCGACACAGCGATGGACCATCGCACCAACCGTCGTATGTTCGATTTAGTTATTTTAAAGCCATTTATAAAGGGGCTTTTAAGGTTTTTTATCACCTATTTATATACCTAGTTATATCCGACCAAAGCTCAAAAATTCATTATCCATCTACAATAACAAAATTAGGGTTTTTCCTCTAAGCTTAATCCCCAAGAACTAAATCCAAATGTTCTTCAAGAACTAAGAGATTCAAATTCTTCAAGTTTAAGAACTTCAAGAAACTCAAACCAGATATGCATAGTGTTCATTCATGGATTCCTTTCATCCATGAAGCCCAAGAATCTCTTTTCAAAGTTCAATTGTATGGATTTTTTTATGAATTTCATGTTGGGTTGCTTTTGTTCATGTTGATAATGACCAATTGAATTCTAATCTATGTTGGGTGATAAATTTTATATGAAATTGATTAGTAAAAAGGTAGATTTATGTTGACCTATGATTAAACCCTTGGATGATGAAATTAGAGTTGAATCATGATGTTTATTTGTTATATAATGTTGTCTACATATACTATGCCTACCATGTGTTTGATTAAATACCTATGTGAAGGAAAAAAAATGCCCAACTAGTATGATCTTATGAAATACCCATCTATGTACAAGCTTATGCATATCACATGTTTGATGAATTGCCTCAATAAATGAATTATAGATTTCGATGTTGGTCAAGTATTCAATAAAGTCATGCTTTGTCAGTTTCTTTCCATCGAGTCCTGGGGTACTTATACCTGATAATTTAGTTGTATACCTAGAGCTAGTGTCATGTTTTCATGATATCCTCAACCAAGCCAAGATCCATAGAACTCAGTTAATCATGTGACTCAGGAAAGCTCAGTAATTGAGTAACCTCAGTAATCTAACGAACTCAGTCAGTTATCAGATATCAGTAGTATTCTATCAGTCAATGGAATTTAGTAAACTTAGTCCATGTTTAGATTAGTTAATCATGTTCAGTGTATATTTAGATGGGAGTAGAAATTAGCACTGTATGAACCAAAGGATAGGAACTCACCTGCCAGCAGCGGGTGTGATTCTTAGAAGCAATCCTTGCATTCCTGAACTACATAGTCAGCGTAGGTTGAGACATCATACCTGCTAGTTGAGGGTAGATAAGGTGGATTGATCTGCTAGCTGAGGGTTCCTACCATACTCATTAGAATAACCTGCTAGACGAGGGTCACTCATATATTGTACCTACCAGTGGTGCGATATTGACAACCTTCTAATCAGGGCATAAATTGGACCCCAATTCAGCTATAATGCATCATTTGGGGTATGTCGGTAAGATGACTATTTCCCATAGTTTCATATTACAAAATCTAGACTGTCATATATAGTTAACTCAAATACAATACGGAAGTTAGCTAGTTCCATCTGATTCAGGACTGTCAGATATAGTCACTCATGTTATCAGTTATCAGAACTCACCCATTAGTCATGTTAGTTATTAGTAAACTCATATTATCATGATTTAAGATATATTTACTATATATGCATGCATGTATTCTCACATTTATAGTAGTCAGTTAGCCAGTATTGTTCATGCATATGAAACCCATACATTTAGCCTACCTCACATACATACCAGTACATTTAAAGTACTAATGTAATTACGCTATGGTGTCTTATACCATAGGTTCAAAGACACAAGCTCTAGAGCATCATTAGATTCCAGTCTCAGTAATCAGAGCTAGAGGTGAGTCCTCATCTTTTGAGAACATGATTAGTACTTTATTATCTCATTAATTTATTTATTAGTTAGAGTTAGTAAGGGACATGTCCCATCAACTCCTTATTCAGACCATTTAGTCAGTTAGAGACTTTCCAGACTATCATGATCAGTTAGTTATTTTAGTTGTTTTTCGTATTTCATACCCCATCCATATGTTATGATTTATTAGATCCTAGGTTACAGTTTTTAACCTTATGGCCTTTCATTTCATGTTTTCATATTATATAGTATATTATGAAGTATATAGGTACAAATATCAGTCATAGGTTAGCTTATGGTCCTTTGGGGTCATGAGCAGCGGTGTAGCATTTTGGGTACTAGATTCGGGGCGTTACAAACTTGGTATTAGAGCCTAAGATTTAGTAATGTTTAGGAAGTCTGAAAGTCACATCTAGTAGAGGCTTGTGCATGGGTGTGTTGTGCACTACATTTACGTGCAGGAGGCTATAAGATATTTTAGGAATAGTTTCTCTTCTTTCAGTATTCATGTCGTTCCAGTGAGCATAATCTTAAGTCAATCTCTTAGTCTATTCTATTTCTTCTCTTTATTTCAGAACATGCCTCCCAAGAGAAGAACTCATCCTGTCCAAGAAGATCCCTTGGACGAACATGTTTCTTATGCAGAGTTTAGAGCGGCATTCACTGCTTTTACTCAGTCAGTTACTGCTCAGAATGAATGACTAGCTGTCATTCCGGCCAACCCAGTGGCCAATTCAGCTGCATCCAGGATTCTGGACTTCACCCGAATGAATCCTCCATACTTTCTTACGTCTAAGGCAGATGAGGACCCTCAGGAATTCCTAGTCAAGTGCAAAAGGTTACATACATTATAGGGGTTACTTTTAATGAACGTGCTGAGCTAGATACATATCAATTGCAGGATGTTGCTCACATTTGGTTCAAGCACTGGAAGTCAGAGAGGGCAGTTGATAGAGGGTCAGTTGAGTGGGAGGAGTTTGCTTATGATTTCATTGATATATTCTTTCCCCTAGATCTTAGAGAAGATAAGGTTTTAGAATTCATCAACCTCAGGCCTGACAACATGATGGTTAAAGATTATTCTCTTAAGTTTACTCAGTTAACTAAATATGCCCCTTATGTGGTTGCAAATACCAGGGCCAAGATGAGTAAGTTTGTTTCAGGGTTAAATGATAGCATGGTTAATGAGTGCAGATCCACCATGATAAATAGTGACATGACTATAGCCAGGCTTATGACTCATGCTCAACAGATAGAGGAGTAGAAGATTAAGATAAGGGAGAAGAAAAATAAGAGAGCAAGGAAAGGTAGTTTTAACTTTTCTCAGCCTAAATCAGAAAAAGAAAACCGTTCTCAGTTTCATCCTAAGTCCTCAGTTCAAGATCCTTCTCCAGCTAGTTTTCTTTTTCCTAAGTTTAGAGATAGAGCGCTAGGCTTTAAGTTTTAGGGCAGTGTTAGCAGTGCCTGTACCTATCCCCTTCATCAGACTTATGGAAAGAACCATCAGGGTACTTGCAGAGCTGGAAGTGATACATATTTTGGGTGTTGAAAGCCAGGCCACAGAGTTAGAGATTATCCATAGTCAGGTCCACAGGTTCAACAAAACCATTTCTCAGCTTAGTTTGATCGCTCAAATCAGTAGGGTGCCACTTCCAGTGCTACTAATGGGTAACATCCAAATAGACTCTATGCTCTCTTGTCTCGATAAGATCAGGAAAATTCTCCTAATGAGGTTACTGGTATGTTACAGATCTTTCATGTTCATGTTTATGCTTTGCTAGATCTAAGTGCTTCTTTATCTTTTGTTACTCCTTATATAGCATTTGATTTTGGAGTCTATGCCAAAACTCTAGTAGAGCCCTTTTCAGTTTCTACCCCAGTGGGTAAAACCATCTTAGATCGGTGGGTACACAGGAACTGTCCAATTTTGATATCTTAGAAAGTCACTTCAGCAGACTTAGTCAAATTAGATATGACTTATTTTGATGTTATTCTTGGAATGGATTGGCTTCATTCCTGCTATTCCACAGTCGACTACAAAAACAAAATAGTCTAGTTCTAGTTTCTAAATAACCCATTCTAGAGTGTAAGGGTAGTGTATCCGCTTTCAGAGGTCAGCTTGTTTCCTACCTTTGGGCATGGAAAATGATATCTAAGGGATGTGTCTATCATCTTACTCGTGTTAAGGACACTAGTCCCAAAACTCCCAGTCTTGAATCAGTCCCATTCATGAATGAATATTAAGATGTCTTTCCCAAAGATCTTCCAGGAATTTCTCTCGAAAGGGAAATAGACTTCGGCATTGATCTTCTTCCTGATACTCAGCCTATATCTGTTTTGCTATATAGAATGGCACCAGCAGAACTCAGAGAATTGAAAGAGCAGTTAAAGAATCTCTTAAAAAGGAGATTCATCAAACCTAGTGTGTCCTCGTAGGGTGCTCCAGTATTATTCATGTGCAAGAAAGATGGTTCTCTTAGAATGTGTATAGACTACCGTCAACTTAACAAGGTCACGGTCAAGAACAAGTATCCTCTTCCCAGAATCGATGAGTTGTTTGACAACCTTCAGGGTGATATCTATTTCTCTAAGATAGACCTTAGATCCGGCTATCATCAGCTCAGAGTCAGAGAATGTGACATTCCAAAAGCAGCTTTCCGTACTTGGTATGGTCACTTTAAATTGCTAGTCATGTCCTTTGGTCTCACCAATGCCCCAACAAATTTCATGGACTTGATGAACCGTGTGTTCAAGAAGAATTTGGACATGTTAATCATAGTCTTCATAGATGATATTCTGGTCAATTCCCACAGTGAGCGAGATCATGCAGACCATCTTAGAATAGTACTTCAGACTCTCAGAGATCATCAGCTATTCGCCAAATTCATTAAGTGCAAATTTTGGCTAAGGTTAGTAGCATTCCTTGGCCATATCATTTTTGGTTTTGGCATTAGAGTAGATTCTTAAAAGATTGAAGTAGTAAGAAACTGGCTCGCCCTATCTCTCCATCAGATATCAGGAGCTTCTTAGGTTTGGCTAGCTATTATAGATGGTTTGTTGAGGTATTTTCTTCTATTGCATCCCCTATGTCCAGATTGACTCAGAAGAAAGTCAAGTTTAAGTGGTTATATCCTTGCGAGAAGAGTTTTCAAGAGTTGAAGACTCGACTCACCTCAGCTACAGTTCTAGCTCTTCCAAATGGTTCAGATGGGTTCGTAGTGTATTATAATGCATCTAGAGTTGGTTTGGGTTGTGTCCTCATGCAACATGGTAAGGTCATAACCTACGCCTCCAGACAGCTTAAACCCCATGAGAAGAATTATCCTACTCATGATCTTGAGTTAGCCACCATAGTATTTTCCTTGAAAATTTGAAGGCATTATCTATAAGATATTCATGTAGATATGTTCACGGATCAAAAGAGCCTTCAGTATGTCGTTTCTCAGAAAGATCTCAATCTTTGTCAGAGAATCTGGTTAGAGCTCTTGAAAGATTATGACATGAGTGTTCTTTATTATCCGGGCAAGGCCAACGTAGTGGCCGATGCTCTTAGTATACTGTCTATGGGTAGTGTTTCTCATGTCGAGGACAGTAAGAAGAAGTTATCCTAGGAAGTCCATCAGCTTTCCAGACTAGGCGTTTGCTTAGTCGATATAGAGGATGGTGATATATGGGTTCAGAGTAGTTTAGAATTATCTCTAGTTTCTGAGGTAAAAGAAAAGCAAGATAGGGATCCTAGCCTTGTCAAGTTAAAAGAGTCAGTCAAGGATCAGGAAGTGGAGGATTTCTCCCAAGGGGTAGATGGTGTTCTGTGTTGTCAGGGTTGTCTGTGTGTTCCAGCTGTAGATGACTTAAAGCAGTGAATTTTTGCAGAAGCGCATGGTGCGTGCTACTCTATTCATCCAGGGGCCACTGATGATAGGCGAAATTACGCGCCTATATCAATATATTTTGCCCATATTTTAGCCTAGTTTCGAGAACTAATTAGCTATTTCGTACACTTTTAGTCCTTTTTCCTGTAAATGAGCTAACAAATGTGATTAGGAAAGTTTCAGGTATAAATGATGCAAAATACAGCAATTTATGGCTTACTTGACGCAAAAGAAAGCTCACAAACGAGATGGAAAGGAGCTGGACGCATAAAGGACTAAATCTGCTGCATGGAAAATCTGTCCCGGGCTAAAACAGCATTTCTGAAGACTTTGGGACTTACAGACACAAAGCTGGATTTTTGCCATAATACATTAACCTAGTGCAATTAGGTTATGTGTTTCATCATTCTATTTGGATTATAATTTTGTAACCTTACCCTAGTACAATTGGGTCAAGGATTTCATTAGTATATTAGGATTTGGTTATTTATTTTATTAGTTTAGTAGGAGTAGGATAGGAGTATTATAAATACCCTATCATGTTAGAGATTTTCAAGAAGAAAAGGGGAGGAGACATTCTGACAATTCATTCATCTCCTTACAATTAAGACATCTTCCTACAACCCATTCTCAATTCTTCATTCTTCTACTCTTAAATTCCACAACAAGAGAATCGTTACTTGCTACGGAATCACTAAAACCACACGCCAAACACCTACTATTCACGCCATCCACCATGCAAAGCGTGATATCCTTCGCATTCATGGGTAACTAAATCTCTTAGTTGGGGTTATGGAAGCCGAATGAGTTACTATCTATAGCTATGAGTTTGTGAGTTCAAGACAAGTATATTGCTTATATCATTATTCTCTTCATCTTAAATCTACATTCTTTGCGGTTCAAACACAAGAACACGCCATTCTAACATCTAACCTGTTCGAGAGAAAGGTTATTTGTCTAGAAAAGAAGACGCATAGACCAACGCCAGTCTAACATCTGACTTGTTCGAGAGAAAAGTTATTTGTCTGGAAAAGAGATAAGGTCAAGGTAGTAGGACACCCTTTCCTATTAAAAAGCTAGTGCCGTACCTGGACTAACTTCTTGGAGAATTCGTACCGTTAGTCACGCTTTAAGCTCGAGAGAGTTAAAGTGAAATAGTCCTTGTTTAGGTCGAGAGACGCTTGGATTTACCATCGACTACAATTCTCTATAAGCAATTACATGTCAAGACTCTACACACTCATAGCCAATAGAGACGTATACCTCAGAAGGTGGACATAACCCCAACGCCTCAATTCTCATTGTTTACAACACACGTGACAATCTCTCTTTATTTTGCTATTTTCAGTTCTTACATTCTTGTTTTGGTTACATACTACAATCCCCCCTCTCCTACGAGACTTGCACTAAAAGTCTAGTACTTTTTCTTGCTTGTTGGCCAAGCTATTCTCTGTGGGATCGATACCCAACCCAGGTTGGGTTCTATATTTGCTAACGACCGCTTTACACTCCCACGAGAGCTGTAGATTGAGCGTTATCAGCCACAGAGATGTACAGTGATTTATGGGAAATCTATTGGTAGAGTGGGATGAAAAGAGAAATTATAGAGTTTGTGGCTAAGTGCTCGGCTAAGTGCTCTATATGTCAGTAGGTTAAGATAGAGCATTAAAAGCCTAGTGGGTTCATGCAGGAGTTGAGTATTCCTACTTGGATGTGGGAAGAAGTAAACTCAGACTTTGTGACGGGTTTGTGTCAAACTCGTCACTAGCATGATTTGGTTTGGGTCATTGTAGACAGGATGACCAAATCAGCTCATTTTCTTCCAGTTCATATCTCTTATTCAGCTGAGGATTATGCTAAACTATACATCAGAGAGTTGGTCAGATTGTACAGTGGTCTGTTATCTAATATCTCAGACACAAGTACCCAGTTCACCTCTCATTTCTGGAAAGCATCCCAAAAGGGTCTTGGTACCCAAGTTCATCTCAGTACAACCTTTTATCCTCAGACAGATAGTCAAGCAGAAAGGACCATTAAGACTTTAGAAGATATGTTGTGCGTGTGTGAAATTGATGTCAAGGGAAGTTGGGATGACCACTTTCCTTTGATTGAATTTGCATACAAAACAGATATAATTCCAGTACTCATATGGCTACATTCGAAGCTCTCTATGGTAGGAGATGTAGATCTCTAATTGGTTGGTTCAAAGTTAGTGAGGCCTCAGTTATAGGGCCTGACTTGGTATTCAAAAACTTTGAGAAAGTCTAGTTGTTCAGAGAAAGACTCAGGGCTGCTCAGAGCCAACAAAAGTCTTATACAGATGTTTGTAGAAAGGATCTCGAGTTTGAGATTGCTGATCATGTCTATCTAATTATCTCTCCCATGAAGGGAGTGATGAGGTTCGGCAAGAAGGGAAATCTCTGGCCTCAATATGTTGGTCCCTTCAAGATTCTCAGTCACTTTGGCAAGGTAGCTTATGAGCTCGATTTTTCTTCAGATCTAGCTTCAGTTCATCCAGTCTCCTATGTCTCCATACTCAAGAAGTGCATAGGTGACCCAGCAGTTGTAGTCCCTATTCAGAGCATAAATGTCTAGAATAACCTCTCTTATAAAGAGATTCTAGTAAAATCCTAGACTATCAGACTCATATATTGAGGAAGAAAAAAGTCCCTCTAGTTAAGGTTCTTTGGCAAAATTAGTCCGTCGAGGGAGATACTTAGGAGCATAAGCAAGCATGCGTACTAAGTATCCTCACCTTTTCTCTGCCAACTCAGATCAAGCTCAAGGTAACAGTTCTTTTTAAGTTTACTCAATTTTATGTTCAGTGTTCATCACAAACTTGGTACCAAGTATCATTGCATATTCAGATATGCATTCTCATTGTGAGAAACTTAGTTCATCAGAACACCCCGTCATGCATTCATGAATCAATTACACATGCATCAGATATGCATGTTCTGTATGATATATTCAGTTATCAGTCATGTCAGTCATGAAATCATCTTCCAACTAGTCTTGTTCAGTATGTACATTAGTTTATATTCTTTCCTCCTCACTCAGTCTCATTCGAGGTTAAATGTTCTCAAGGGGGAGATATTATAATACCCCGTACTTTTTCCTAACTTAAAATTGTCCCAAGAATGTTAGAAGCATTCTTTGAAAGATGAATCCACTTTTGTAAAAGTGGTGTTTTTGATATTTTCACTTTTTTTTCACTTGGAAAATTGAATAAGATTTCCTTCGATACCAATTTCATCAAAATCAAACATCGGAAGAGAAAGTTATGACCAAAATACAGAGGGAAGTAAAACTGACAAGGTGCGATAGTAAGGCCGATAGACCATCGGACTAGTGATGGACCATTGACCATGACCATTGTAGTGAGGCAGTGTGACTACCTTCTGCCCTAGATTGACAGCCCAGGGCAACGGACCATCGAACTAGCGATGGATCGTCGCTCAGGCCATCAAAAGGGAAATAGTGAGGCCCTATTCTGCCTAGAAACGATGGTCAG
Organism: Capsicum annuum; assembly: GCF_002878395.1. NCBI lineage: Eukaryota > Viridiplantae > Streptophyta > Magnoliopsida > Solanales > Solanaceae > Capsicum > Capsicum annuum. Next base: position 198,379,617 of record NC_061115.1, read on the forward strand.
GACCGACGGACCATCGACCCAGTGATGGGATGTCGCACCCCACCATCGCACCAAGGTAATAAATTCCAGTTCTAGTCCTAATGCGATGGTCAGTCCAACGGACCATCGACCTAGAAATGGACCGTCGCACCCACCATCGCATGTTCCATTAAGTTATTTTAAAGTTATTTCTAAAGGGGATTTTTTGGCCTTTTACCACCCATTTATATACCTAGTTATATTCGACCAAAGCTCAAAAATTTATTATCCAACTACAACAACAAAATTAGGGTTTTCCCTCTAAGATTAATCTCCAAGAACAAAATCCAAATCTTTTTCAAGAGCTAAGAGATTCAAATTCTTCAAGTTCAAGAACTTCAAGAAATGTAACCCAGGTATGCATAGTGTTCATTCATGAACTCCTTTCATCTATAAAGCCCAAGAATCTCTTTTCAAAGTTCAATTGTATGGATTTCTTTATGAATTTCATGTTGGGTTGCTTTTGTTAGTGTTGATAATGACCAATTGAATTCTAATCCATGTTGGGTAATAAATTTTATGTGGAATTGATTAGTATAAAGATAGATTCATGTGGACCTATAATTAAACCCTTGGATGATGAAAATAGAGTTGAATCATGATGTTGATTTGTATATAATGTTTTCTACATAAACTATGACTACCATATGTTTGATTAACTGCCTATGTGAATGAAAAAAATGCCCAACTAGTATGATCTTATGAAATTCCCATTTATGTACAAGCTTGTGCAAATTACATGTTTGATGAATTTCTTCAATAAATGAATTGTGGATTGTGATGTTGGTGATTTATTCAAGAAAGTCATGCTTTGTCAGTTTCATTCCATCAAGTCCTGGGGGTACTTATACCTGACAATTTAGCTGTATGCCTAGGGCTAGTGTCATGTTTTCATGATATCCTCAGTCAAGCCATGATCCATAGAATTCAGTCAGTCATGTGACTCAGGAAAGCTTTGTAATTGAGCAACCTCAGTAATCTCATAAACTCAATTAGTTGTCAGATACCAGTAGTATTTCGTTAGTTAACGGAATTCAGTAAACTCAGTACATGTTCAGATCAGTTATTCATGTTCAGTCTCTATTCAGATGGGAGTAGAAATTAGCACTGATTAAATCCAAGGATGGGAACTCACTTACCAGTATAGGGTGTGATTCTTAGAAGAATTCCTTGTGCTTTAGAACTACATAGCCAGCGTAGGTTGAGACATCAAACCTGCTAGTTGAGGGTAGATAAGGTGGCTTAACCTGCTAGCTGACTGATCCCACCATTCTCATTAGAGTAACCTGCTAGACGAGGGTCACTCGCATGTTGTCCTTACCAGTGGTGAGGTATTGACACCATTCCAATCATGGCACAGATTGGACCCCAATTCAGCTATAATGCATCATTTTGGGCATGCCAGTTAGATGACTATTTCCCACAGTTTTATGTTATAGAATTTGGATTGTCAGATATAGTACTAAAGTCAGCAAGTTTGATCAGATTCAGGACTGTATCTCATCTAGTTTCATCAGATTTAGGACTATTATATATAGTCACTTATGTTATCAGTTATCAAAACTCAGTCATTAGTCATGTTAGTTATCATTAAACTCATGGTATCACAATTTCAGATATAGTTACTATGTATGTATGTATTATCACGTTCATATTAGTCAGTTATCCAGTATTGTTCATGCATATGAACCCCATGCATTCAACCTACCTCACATTCATACCAGTACATTCAAAGTACTAACACATTTGTGCTATGGTGTTTTATACCATAGGTTCATAGACACGAGCTCCAGAGCATCAGTAGATTCCAATCCGAGCAGTCAAAGTTAGAAGTGAGTCCTCATATTTTGAGGTCATGATCAATACTTTATTATCTCATTAATTTATTTATCAGTTGGAGTTAGTTGGGGACATATCCCATCAACTCCTTATTCAGTCCATTCAGTCAGTTAGAGGCTTTCCAGACTATAATATTCAGTTAGTGATTTCAGTTGTTTTGGGTATTTCATGCCCTATACATATGTTATGATTTATTAGATCCTATATTACAGTTTTGAACCTTATGGCCTTTCAGTTCATGTTTCTGCATTATACAATATATTATACAGTATACAGGTATAGATATCACTCATGCATTAGCTTATGGTCCTTCGGGGTTATGAGCACCGTGTAGCATTCCGGGTAACAGATTCGGGCTGTTATAGTATACTGAACATGCATAGCTTGGAACGTGATTGCATAACTAATTTAGAGCGCTATACATGAACTAAACTAATTTTGGGAACATAAGAAATGACATGAGAATGGCTATAAAACTAAGATAAAGATGATTGAGTCAACTTATGAGTAACCATTACCTTTTGTTGGATATGGTTTCATGAAGAAAAGTTGAGAGGTTTAGGATATGAAAACTCAAGATATTACAACGTCTGCCCCTTTGGACCATTTGTCCCCCGAATGATACTGAGTTAGTTGAAATGCTAAGAAAGAGTGATATGATGCACCGGACACTTACAAACTAAATCATGACTGAATATCTGAATTTGAAACATGATGCATGAACTAAACTAAATTCACAATTTGTATGGACGTAAATGAGTTACCATATGGATTAGCCATATTCATGAAACTTCGGATAGTAAAACTAAATGAAAGGATGGAAAACTATATAAACTTGTATGTCTGACTGCTGAACTGGATTTCTGGCTTTACAAATAGAATTATATTGAAATCTTATACTCAACTAGAGTGTTTTTTTAACAATCTTTCTAAGAAATTTTAATAACATTAGGGAGCAATGAAAATGAGCATGATCTTAATAATATATATGAGTAAGGACTCTTAATATGGCTTTAACTTCTGTAACTTGGAACATAGGCCCATGAATCATAGACTAGGATAGAATTACTAGGCCTTAGGCTATGCAACCTCCTTATTCAAGCTTAGCCTCGCTCCTTAAACACTCGCATGGGTACGTATAAATCCTTCAGCTAAATTCTGAGTTGAACTACCCGCTCTTACCATGTTCAATCCTAACTCAAAATTTCAAGGTACTATGCATAACACCATAACACTAGTCTGTAACATGATAACAAGAAACGCTTACTCTCTCCCATTAAAACAATTATTCATCATCACTATCTCGACCTAAAGAGAGGTCATTGAAAGGTTAGAACATGAGATCCTGAAGCATGAAAGAATAACTTTGACACTTAACTAAGGCCTGAGTACTAGAGTATCAACAATATATATTCATCAAAGTGATCTAAACTGAGGACACACATGATAAAATCTGAGTTTTACTAATTATTAAGAGTGTACTATGAGTACCTGGAATTGAACATTCTATAAAGTATTAGTACATGAGTCATGAGTTGCATGACCTGAGTTTGCAGTTTGTAAATTCATGGAATATAATTCAAACTACTGAGTGAACTGGAACTCCTTATACAAGGTACTAGAAATGCACAGGATTCTATATGATGTGCGTGAATATGAACTATGATCATAGGGTTGACATGTAAGGCATGAGTAGATATCATGATAACTGAAGTAAAAATACTAAAATAAGACTTGGTTAGGCATCTTCCTCCCTAGTATTGTTTGGCAAAACACTAGCATCACTACTAGAATCTGAGAATCTGACTTGGTTCCTTTTCCTACCATCTCCCCCTTAGCTTTAATCCATCGTTCTAAGCCCGTGAAACCCTTTAATCTAGTCTAAACTGAACTGCAACCACATTACTCAAATGTTTCGGAGATGATATTACACATCAATAACAAATTTACTCTGAAAGACTACACCTAAAAGTGTAAAACCCATTGCTTATACTTTATTCTGAGATACAACTTTTACCTTTCTATGAACCCAATAGTCATTATATAATAACATAAATACTTACTAACTTAGAATCTTCTAGACTATACCTTAAGTTCACACGATCTAGAGCTTCAACTTTTCATTTTGTTAGCTCAATTATCCCATATTTAGGCTTAGATTCCAAAACCTAACATGGATATCCCTAAACCTTTATGAACTATACTAACTTTATTCTTGAACACTCCCTTAACATACACTATCCTTAACTTTCCTTAGCTTCAGTACTCATCACATCCTTAGACACTTCTTGACAACAGGCTTGCCTTACTAAACACATAATTTGCCTTCTTTCCATCATAGCCTAGCATTATCACATCTTCGAGTTTATATTCTTCCCTAAACCATGAAAATCAAAATCATACCAAAAATCTCAACATCACCTATCCATAACTCCTTAACTTAGCTATTAAGAATACCATAGACTATATAACTAACCTTCTTCCTATTTAGCAACTCAAGGGTACAACTAACCATAAATACTCTTTAATAATATTAGAAATAAAGTCAACCCCCATATCACCTTGGGTACACATCTAAATCATACCAACAACATCATACTCAATTGTAAACAAATGAACTTAAGCTATTGCATATACTGGTCAAACCTACTAGATCACTTTTATATAACCATCATCACTAACCAAGCAATCATTATTTCCACCTTGATGATCATCTACTATTCAAACTTAGTGTCTAGTGCAAGACATGATTAACAACCCAACCTCATATAACATTCTTACTCGGAAGCTATAAAATAAAATATCAAGAAACACTAGTACACTAGAACCTCATAATAATAGTAATTTATCATGATCGTAGGGCCTATCTTATTATAATCAATTAGCACATCCTCCCTCCACACATCACTAATTTTCACCCATAGATACACCTAAATTTCTTTCATAGCACTACAAGTTTCAACTAAATTCTCTGTAACCTCTAGAGAAGCCTAAATTTACAATACTCAACCACCAAATACTTTCATCAATAACCTATATATTTTAACACAATAACGACCACCAATAACTCCTTATCTACCTTCAACCAAGGAAAATATACCACATTTATTACTCTTTAACTAATACACAAGGACCTATTACATGACTACTAACTCTATCACTGATGTGTGAGCAATTGTTAACACATTTAAGACCTTTAACCAAGAATAACTGTGAAGTCTTGAGCAACGTTTGTCATTTTTTATTTTTTTATGTTTGATTTTATAGTTTAAGCTGATGGGATAGAGAACCAACAAGAATGGAAGCAAAGAAGTTGAAATGGAGGAATCTGAAGAGAAGTTTGGCAGATAACATTTGTGATAAGTAGTCAGCCTTGTGATAGGCTATCACAGTTGCTGTCAGACTTAACTAGAGATTTGGTATAGTTGAAGCCTGTGATGACATATGGTGATATGACGTCAAAAGTGTGATAAGCCATCATGAATGTCGTCATCCTTAACTAGAGAATAGAAGTTAAAGAAAAGTTGTGACAACATTCATGAAAAATCATCAGCCCATTGATAAGGCGTCAAGAGCACTGCCAGACTTATGCAGAACTTGGAAGTTGAGATAAAGTTTTAACAATATTCGTGACAAGCCATCAAACTCTTGATACATCGTCATCATCGTCGTCGGCCTTAGGAAGCAAGAGCCAAAATTATAGTGAAGCTGACGACATTAGTGATAAGTCGTCAGACTCCTGATAAGCTATCACGGATGCCGTCGTTTATTCTGAGGAAAAGCTAAAACTTTTATTTTGTTTCTTTATTTAGGGTAAACTATTTAAAGCTTTCTCTTAGGGTTTTCTATGGGGGGATTATTCATCATCATTATTATTCTAAAGGGAGTTTGATAATTTGAGTCTTGTAGAATATTTTTTAATATTATGGTCTGGGTGATGGACCATCACTCTGGTAACTGACCATCACTCCAACCATCAGTTTTAGGCCAAAAAATATCCTTACTACCTCATTTGTGATGGTTAGAGTGATGTTTCATTGGTGACTTGATAGTTCATCATCTTGTCCATCGCTTCTGGGCAGCTCAGACAACTCTCAATAAAATGGCCATAACTCTTTACTCCGATACCAGATATTGGCTAAATTGGTATTTTGGGAAAGCTTATTCAATTATATATATGTTGGTTGGTCATGAGCTCAAAAATTTGTAGTATAACAAAAGATATGCTCATTTGAATTTGACTATGACAATGTCGTTCTCAAGAATTCAATCGGTAAGGGATAACTTGATTCGTCCAATAGCTAGGACATATTTGAGACCTTAATATACATCAAAATTAATCATAAAACTACCAAACCACTAAAATTTATCTCTCATGAGGTTGAAGCATGGTTTTATTATCGGTTGGGATTCTCGGGGTATTATAATATATCCCCCTTGGGAACATTTGTCCTTGAATGGGACTGAATAGGCTAAGATTTTTGATAGACTGAACTTATTTAAAGGATGTGAACATCTAAAACATGTCTATATGAACGAAACTACTGATATACTAAAATTTCATATTGAATATGCATATCTGATGCATGGATATCTGACTGAGTTATTCTCATGAATGCATGACTAAAATTACTGATAAGCTAAGTTTCTCTTACTTAATATGCACATCTAATGCATGAATATCTAACTGAACTGACTCTTGAATGCATGGATAAATATGCAAAGCTAACTGATGCTAAGTTTGTAATGAAAATCTGAGTATGAAACTGAATGCGTTTAAGGAGTTGAAAGCATCGAGGAATTGTAGAGTATCTCCCCCTTAGGACACTATATCCCTCTAAAAACACATACTTTACTGGGACACTAGAAAAACTGAGGTGACGTACAAGGAACCTACTAATTGGATCACTACTAATGATCTAGACGTGAAACTACTGCATGACGCATGAACTGAGTTAATATTGCAACTACTGGGACTTTCTATCTTGGAATAGTTACATTCCTGAGATTTTTGATAGCATGACTAGATAGAAAGATGAGAAAACAAAATATACAAATCTGACTATCTGACTGCTAAACTGACTTGTTGGCTTTACTAACTCATGTTGAAAACTTAAGCTCAAATTTGAGAAAAGGATCTAATAATTCATATCTTGAAAATGAAGGGCTTATAACGTACCTGAATCTATGTTAGGGAAACTTCCCTGATCATGGCCAGTCTGGAGTGTACAAAATCTTTTCTGACGCTGACCACTAGTGGTACTATAAGTGGCCCCTACTGACGTAAAGCTCTACCTCTCTGAGCCATTACTCTACACTCCCGACACCTTTAGACTGGCTTGCCATATCCAAAACATACCTCACTAGTTTTTCTGCATGCACCTAGGTGAGTCTTACTAAAATCTCTACAAAGCAGATAGGTACTATCATTTATCACACTACCCTAGGTTTTGGAGCCTGGCGCCCCATCATGAATGTCATTCCTAAACTTTGGTACCGATGCACTAACTGAGGATGGAGATGATATAGAAAACTTCTGAATGTGCTGAGAATGGTTACCACCCAGTAAGAGTTAGTGATGACTTCCTAAATGATTAATGTTTAAATCAGATAGAATTTCCCCACTTTTGATACCCATTTTGTTCAAATCTGGTATTGGAGTTAAAAGTTATGGCCGTTTAATAGAGAACTATTGAAACTACCTAGAAGTAAAGGTCAAGTTGATGGACCATCGAGCATGTGATGGACGGTCATCTAAGCCATTGCGACTAAAGCAGTAAACCCGACTTTTGGTCAATTGCAATGGCCAGGATAGATGGACCATCAAGTTAGCAATGGAACGTCGCCCAAACCATCCTAGATGAGGCGGAAAGTTCAGGTTCTATCCAAATGCAACGGTCAATACTGATGGGCCATCGAGCCAGCGATGGACCATCGCCTAAACCATTGCCACTTCTGATCAACAATTTTAAGGTATTTTTAAAAGGGTATTTAGGTATTTTTCCACTCATTTTAACCCCTAATTATACAGGACCAGAGCTCATAACTCCTTTATTCATCTACAATACCAAATTAGGATTTCTTTCAAAGGTCAATCCCCAAGAACAACAAACCCTAGATGTTTAATTCCAAGGCAAGAATTCAAGCATTCCTCCACCAGTCTTTAATAAATCATCCATCAGGTATGTAAAGTGTTGATTCATTGGTTTCTTTCACCCATAAAGCTCAAGAATCCCATTTTAAACTCAAGAATTATGATTTCTATGTGGTGGGTTGATTAATTATGTTGATTTGGTTGTATGAATCCCAAGTTGGAGTATTTATGTACTTTTCATGAAATTATGCTAATATGTGGGTTGGAAACTTTTAAATTGAGTTGATTAAAGTAACCATGATATGAACTAGTGTATATGCCTAAGCCTAAGTTTATGCATGCAATGTGTTTGATAAAATACCCAAGAGAACAAGAATCATGCTTTAGGAATCAATTATGACCAAATTGATGAACCCATGCTTTACCCTTAGTTCAAATGACTTCCATGTTATTGTTATACATTGAAATTGTTTGATGGATCATTCATGAGATTAGCCTTATGAAACTATGACATGCTTATATGCATTCCTATTCATGTACAAAACCATGATAATCAAGTGCCTCCTGAAATTCCCCAATGACTATATTATGGATTGTTGATTATGGTCGTGAGTTCATGAAATGTCATATCATGTTACTTTCATGCTATCGAGTTCTGGTAGTACTTGCACCCAATAATTTAGTTGTGTTCCTATATCCAGTGTAAGTTTTCAAGATTCTCTAAGTCAATCCATGCTCAATAGAATTCAGTTAGACTCATGACTCAAGAAAACTCAGAAATCCTAGTAATCTTAGAAATCTCAGTAACTCTGTAATCTCAGTAGTATTCCATCAGTCAATGGAACTAACTAAACCCAGTCCAGTTCTATTTAGTTAATAATGTTTCAGTATCTGTTTAGATGGGAGTAGGAATTAGTATCGAGTGAACCCAAGGATGGGGCACACACTTACAATTGAAGGTGTGATCCTTAGAAGAAATCCATATATTTCAGAACTATGTAGAAAGCATAGGTTGAGACATCAACACTAGCAGATGAGGGTTGATGAGGTGGATAACACTATCAGATGAGGGTCCCACTTCTAACCTTTAGGGACAATGTTAGATGAGGGTCATCCACAGCTTGTACTTACTAGTGGTGTGGTATTGACACCCTTCCAATTGGGGTTACAGATTAGACCATATCTTCGCTATAATAACTTATTCTGGGCATTTCGATTAGATGACTACTTCCCACAGTTACAATCTCAATCTTAGTCTCAGTAATAGAACTCAGATAGTTCTACAAAATTTAGGACTGTCAGATATAGCCACCTAGTTCAGTACAGAACTCAGCTAGTTCTATCAGAAACAAGACTGTCAGACACAGTCATTCAAATAATAGTATATCAGTTATACGAAACTTATGTTATTAGTATTCAGATTTGGTAATGTCATAATCTCAGTCACAGTTCAGGTATTCATGTATGTATTCTCACGTTCATGTTATTTAGTTAGTTAGTTTTGTTCATGCATATAAAACCCTTGCATTCATCCTACCTAACTTGCATACTAGTACATTCAATTGTGCTTACACATTTGCGCTATGGTGATCTATACCATAGGTTTAGAAGCACGAGCTCTAGAGCATCCTTAGTAGATCAGACGTTCAGCAGCCAGACTAGCAGTGAGTCATCATCATTTAAGGATAGAGTGATTATTTTATTAATTTATTATTTCAGTAATTCAGAGTTAGTTGGGGACATGTCCCATCAACTCCATAGTTTTTAGACAATTTAGGTTTTCTGAACTCTCTGTAGCTTATTATGTTAATTCATTATTATTTCAGTAGCTTATTTGGGAAGCATACTTGGCTTCTTAAACTCTTAAACACTTGGGGTTAACATGTTTACCATAATCAACATGCAATTTGAAGGGTTCATCATGAATATCATATAATTCAATGCACACTAGGAATAATTCTTTGGAACTTGGGATCTAAAACATGAATAACACATAATCATGACAATTTTACTACTCAATCTTGGAAAATACATGGATTTTAACATAGGGATTACTCAATTTATCATCCATGCAATTCAAATTCTTGGAATCTACAAATAATCATGGATTTAAATTTAATAAATGTCAAAACATGGACACAATCTATTTCCGTACATCTAAATCATGGATAATAACTCTTGAAGTTTTTAAAAATGGATTCTTTGAGTTTATGGGTAAAAGGGACCCATGAATGAACATATAACATACCTGAAAACATTTAATATTTAAGGAGGTCAACTTTTCTTAGAGGTTCTTGAATGAAGACGTTTTTATTCTTGAGTTTTCTCAAAGAAGGTTTTAAATCTTATCTTGGGTTTTGATCTTGAAAGAAACCCTAATTTTGATTTTATGGATAAATAAGGACTTATATACTTTGATTTAATAAATTTAGGTGTTATAAAGGGTGGGAAAAAACCTCAAAAGCCCTTTAAAACATCATTTCAGTGCTGTTTCAGACAAAGTTGATGGTTTTGGTGACGGACCATCACTCTGGTGATTGACCCTCAATCCAACAATCATTTTTGGGCCATTAAATGGCTTACTACCTCATTTATAATGGTCTATCACTAACTTAACGGTCCGTCAGGTTGCCCATTCCTCCTGGGCAGCTCGGACAGCTCTCCGTAAAACGGCCATAACGTTTTACTCAGATACCAAATTTTGGAAAAATTAGTATCTTTGGAAATCTAATTCAATTAGATATATTTTGGTGGGTCATTAACTCAAATCTTTGTGGTATAACAAAAGATATGCTCATTTAAAGTTGGCTATGACAATATCCTTCTCAAGAATTTAATTAGTAAGGGATGTTTTGATTCGTCTAATACCTAGGATGTATTTGAGGCCTTAATATACATCAAAGTTGATCATAAAACTACCAAACCACTAAAATTTATTTCTCATGAGCTTGAAGCATGGTTCTACCATTGATTGGGATTCTCGGGGTATTACAAATACCTTTTTATATGCTAAATAATAATTTACACCAATCTCATCTACCAAAAAAACAAGAGAACTGTCTCCAACGTATTTCTTAAGCATTAAAGCATGGAAAATAGGATGAACTGAATCCAAGTATGTGGGAAAATCTAACTCGTATTCAACACTACCAATCCCCCTCACAATTTTATAAAGACCTATATATCGAGGGCTGAATTTTCCCTTCCTCCCAAATTTCATGACTCTCTTCATAGAGGAGACTTTCAAAAATACCTAACCATCCACCTCAAATTCTAACTCCCTTCTTCTTACATCGGCATAGGACTTTTGGTGACTTTGGGAAGTTTTAAGCCTCTTTCTAATGACTTTCACTTTTTCCATTGGTTAGTTAACAAGATTAGGTTTAAACAAATAGGTTTCACCCACCTTATACTGGCCAATTGGTGATCTATATCTCCTACAATAGCGCACCTCAAAAGGATCCATTTATATGCTAGAGTGATAACTATTATTGTAGGCAAATGTTATATATGGCAAGTGATCTAACCTACTACTTTTAAAGTTGAGCATGCATGCCCTCAACATGTCCACTAAAGTCTGAATGGAACACTCTGCTTGCTCATCTATTAGAGGGTGAAAAATGGTACTACGATTAACCTTGGTACCTAAACCATTCTAAAAAGACCGAGAAAACTGAGAAGAGAAATGCGCGCCTCAAATGAATATAATGGACACCAGAGGTCCATGTTATCGAACTCTCTCCTGAATGTATAATTTCACATATTCTCCCTAATAGTTAGTCCTCATAGACAAAGAGTAAGTGGACTTAGTTATTCTATTAATAATAACCCAAATAGAATCATACTGATTCTAGGATTGTGGGAGACTGGTAACAAAATTCATGTTAATCTTCTCCCATCTCCACAGGGAAAAGCTATGTACTGAGAGGTACCACCTGGCTTCAAATTGTCAACCTTAATTTGTTGGCAATTTAAATATTTAACTACAAATTTAGCAATATCTCTTTTTATGTTATCCACTAATAAATCTCCTTTAGGTCATGATACATTTTAGTGGATCCAGGGTGAACAACATACCTAGAAGTATAAGCTTTATTCAGAGTGCTTTCTCACAATTCATCAACATTCATCACACAAAACCTACCTTGGTATTTCAAAATACCATCTCCTCTAATTTCTAATTCTATAACCTTTTGCTAGCTAACATCTTCCTTGGTCTGCATCAATATAAAGTCATTTGCTTGCTTTTCATTAACTTCGGCACATAAGCATGATTTTTCCACCTCTTGAATGAACAACCCTCCTTCCTCAAATTCTAAGAGTCAAAATCCTGAAATAGTAAGTCAATAAATATCTTTAACCAGACTCCTTTTTTTCTCCTCGATATGAGAAAGAACACCCATAGAGAACATACTAATAGTAGAAACAACCACATTAACTTTACATGGATGATAGATAAAACTCATATCATAATCCTTCAACAACTTGAGCCACCCCTTTTGCCAGAGGTTCAACACTTTTTGAGTAAGTATATACTGAAAGATCTTATCATCAGTAAAAATGTCAGTATGCACTCTCTAAAGATAATGAGGGTAGACCTTACATGGAAACACCACACCCACCAACTCTAAATCATGGGTGGGATAATTCTTTTCTTGTATCTTAAGCTACCTAGATACATAAGCCAGCACCTTTCCATCTGCGTACGTACACAACCAAGTTCCACTCTGATGCATCACAATATACTTCAAATCCTTTTGTACCCTCAGGAAGGGTTAAAACTAGAATTGTAGTCAACTTGTTCTTTACACTCTCAAAACTACTTTCACATGCCTCAGACCACAAAAGCTTCACTTTCTTTTATGTTAATTTGGTAAGTGAAGCATGTATCAACGAAAACCTTTCCATGACTCTCCTCTAATACCCCTGTAGACCCAAAAACCTCTGGCTTTTGGTTGGAGTCATGGGTCTCAGCCATTTCCTTACTACTTCAACTCTTTTAGTATCAACCTTAATCCCCTCAATAGAATAAAATGACTCGAGAAAGTTACCACACTAAGCCATAATTCACTCTTACAAAATTTAGCATAAAACTCTTGGTCCTTAAGGGTCTGAAGTACAATTCAGAGGTGATTGACATATCCTCCTCACTCTTGGAGTAAACCAAAAATTATCAATGAAAACTATGACACAAAGATCCAAAATTTTTCTAAATACCCTATTATGAAGATCCATAAATGTTTCATATGCATTTGTTAACCAAAGGGAGATGAACAAAAGTCCATAATGACCATATCATGTAAAGAAGGCAGTTTTGGGAAAGTCAAACACCAAAACTTTCAACTAATTGTAACCCCAATAAAGGTCTATCTTGGAGAAACTCCTACCATACTGAAGCTGGTCAAAAAGATCATCTATATTAGAGAGAGGGTGCTCATTCTTAACAATGACTTTATTCAACTAACGTTAATCTATACATATTTGGAGGGAGACATATTTCTTACGCACGAAGAGTATGGGGAGTACGGGGGCACCCAGGGAGAGACACTAGGATGGATAAAACTTTTATAAAGATCTTTCAAATACTCTTTCAATTATTTCATATTTGCAAGTTCCATTCTATACAGAGAAATGAAAATAGATTAAGTGTCTAGAAATAGGTCAATACCAATGTATATCTCCCTATCTGGGGTATCCTAGGGAGGTCATAAGGAAAGACTTTTACGAATTTGTTAACTACTGGGACTAATTGGAGAGAATGATTTCTAGTGTTCAAATATTTGACCCAAACAGGATGGTACAAGCAACCTTTGGAAATGAACTTATGGGAAGTTGCATCAAAGTACACCATGTCAAGCTCTATAAGGTCTTACATAGAATTTGTTATACCTTGGCCTCTTAAAGTCTTTGTAGAACTTACGACTCATCCCTCAAGTCGTAAAGACTCCTCATGCGTCATATAGTAAGGGTCGTAAGGTCAGCAGTATTGGTTCTCTAAGTTTTTGTCCAAGTTCTGAGTGGTTACTATAAGTTATGGTGACATGTTACGAGTCATAAGATATGAATCATCTTTAGACCAGTGCATACTTTATTAATTTTTTCAAGGTTATGAATTTACAGGTCCACTCATAACCAAATATTATGAATCGTGGGGATGATTCGTGATGACAGACGATCGAGTTTTTATAAGTTCAGTTGAGGGGCCTTTTAGGTTTTTACCATATTAAAAATTCTAACCCATGATTTATAACTTAAAAGAGGTGTTATTTTCCTCTATTCTTAGTAAATTACCAACACTTCTTCTTCTCTCATTCTCAAGAACTACAAGGCTAGGGTTTCTTCACAAGGACATTTCTCAAGTCTCTAAGTTCAGATTCTCTTACAATTCATGTAAATCCAGGTATGTGGGGTTTTGAAGAATGGTATACTTTCATCATTATGTCTAAAAAACTTGATCATTAAAGTGAATTTATATGTTTTAATTAGGTTTTATACCTAAGTTCTCATTTTTTGAATATAACATTATCATGTGATTGAAGGATTTAAGTGCCTAAGAGTTTTCATAAATTCATGTGTTGAATTGCAAGAATTATATTATGATATGAATTTCATTAGTTGGACTTGAATTTTTTATGAAAGATTTATATGTAAGTATTGATCATGATATTTCATTGTAAGTTCTATGAAAGAAAGAATGAAAGGCAAGGCTTAAGCATAAGCACTGAGTTTACAAGAAAAGCTTTCAAGCTTCAATTACATATATTACAGTATGATTAAGGTTCATCTTGATCATTTGATATATGATAAGAATTGAAATCCACAAGTGTTCTTTCTGATTATGATTTAAGTAAAGAGTAGAATAATTGGTTTTCAGTCTATAAAACCTTATGTTATTTTAAGGTGGATTTCTTAAGTATGAGCATATATATATATATATATATATATATATATATATATTGGAGTAGTATTTAGCACCGAGAAGGGAATGTGGATGAGCGTATCCTAAATTCCTCAAATCTATGAGACACCATAGGTTTTGAGTGGCAATATGAGTTAATTACAGTGATCATATAAGTTAAGGTCCTATTTCGATTGAAAGGTTACGACAGCTCTCCCCAACATGATCAAGATGTTTGACTTCATGATAGCTCACATGGTTTATGCCGGTTAGAAGAATCTCCCACAAGAAAGACTAAAAGCAAATATTTTAAAAACTAAATCTAATGACTCACTAAGCTTATTTAGCATGCCTTATTAGTCATGTTTTATGATCATATAGCTTTCATATTTACTCAATCCAGGGTGATTCCTCTACACTTAGCATGAAAGGTTTGAAAGTATATAGACAAGAGGCAACAAGACATTTTAGGAAAAGTTTCCCTTCTTTCATTATTCATGTCATGTGATTAAGCATGAGCTTAATTTAAACTTCCTTTCTAATCAAATTTTGTTTATGTTTAAAAAACATGCCTCCCAGAAAGACTAACAGGAGGAGAAATGGGAATGAGCGCCGATACCTCTACCTGTTTAGAGAGATCCCCTAAATGATCATCTCTCACATGCCGAATTTAGAGCCGCATTCACTACCTTAGCTCACTCAGTAGCAGCCTAAAATAATCAGCCAACCTTTGTCCCAGCCATTTCGATAGCTAATATTGCTGCAACTAAGATTTAGGACTTCACCCAAATGAACCCTCCTCTGTTTTCGGGATATAAGTCTAATGAGGATCTGTAGGAATTTTGTAAGATCCCGTAAAGTTTCCTCATCGTCAAAGCCTTTGAAGAAAGTTCAAAGAAGCGTAACACTTAGAATTTTAGCTAAATGTTCAAACACTTAGTTTATTTTTGAGCCCTCTAACTTTGATGAATTATTTTGCGACCTTCCATACCTTTGTTTCTTGATTTTGTTGTTCCGTTCCAATAGGTCAATGTTGTAAGGTATCTCGGGTGAGTTTCAGAATTCTCAAAATCCATTTAGGGAACGTTTGGGGTGCCAAACCAGTAGCTAAAGGATATTAAGGGGCACCACCTACCTTAGCAAAGGCTCTGGCCAATGCGCCGCCTAGGCGAAAGCCTTTGTGCCCAGTTTTCAGCTTCTTTTCTCCATCTCATTAAGGGTAAATTTAATATTTTCCCTCTCCTTTATCATCCTTAACACGAGATTACACCCTAAAAATACCGTATTATTCATACTTTCATCAAAAACCAACAACAACATAGCTTAGGATTTCTACACACACTTCAAGAGAACTCAAAAATTAACCGTCAGTTTTCAATAATTTTTTGAGAATTGGAAATCCCATTTTGAGGGATACAAGAAGCACCCATAAATTTCAAGAATAGAAACTCAAAGTGAAGAACTCACTCAAAGTTTTAATTTCAAGGTGTATAGGGTTTGAACAAGAACACTCTTCATTTCTTATGCCCAAATGTTTTAGATTTTTTTAAAGAATTTCGTATTTCAAAGATGAATTCATATTATTTTGATATATTTAAAGTTTATGAGATTATGGAATTGTTCAAGTCTTGAATTGCATGATTATTTTGTTCAATTATGTTCTAAATTGAAAGTTTATGATATAAATTTCACATTCCTATATTGATGTCATATTTCCAAGAATTTCCATGAGTTGTTGTCATGAGTTGAACTTTATTGTAAAATTCTGAGTCTTTGAGGATGAATTATTGATACTCCAAGAAGTGTACTTATATTTCTATGTTGTTGAGATTTTAAAACTTTGATGAAAAGTCTGTCAAGATTTCAAGAAAAGAATTGAGTTTTGATCCTAAGTTAAGAAAGAAATCCACATTATTTATTTGATTTGAGATAAAGGGGAAGCATATTTTCTCCCATTACATATTGTTGAATTTTGTAAGGTGGATTTTCTTAAAGTTCTGAGCTAATTAAGGAAGTAGTATTTAGCACCGATTTGGGCTTGATTTTGAGATCTCATGGCCCAGAACAGCATGCCCTCATAGTTTTATGATTTACCCCAAGTGGGTTAAGCTAGTGATCACTAAAATTTAAAGGCTCTAGTCTAATGGCAAGGATAGAATAGATCTCCCCAACATGGGCAAGACATTGGACTCTATGTCAGCTCATATGGTTATGCTGGTTAGAAGAAACTCCCAAAGTTATATAATCTCGAGTCCCAAGTATCCCAAAGTCTCTTAAGTTTTCTAGAGTCTCAAGTCTTAAAGTTCCTAAAGTATCAAGTTCTTGAGTTTTAAATAAGTTTTACTATCCTTAAGCTAAAAGTGTAAGTTTGAAGGTATATTGATTTTGAAGGCTATGACCGTATTATTCCTAAAGTTTTCCAATGTTATGATTATTAAGTTCCCAAGAAGTTTCTTGGTTTCATGAGAATATAGATTATGTCATGAAAGTTGATATTTTAAGATTTCATCTAATTTACAAGTTGATAACAAAGAAAGAATACAGATCTAGAATAAAGTGAAATATCTCACATGATTTATATTATCTATTTCCTAACCACAACTTATGAGAATTTTATTCAAGCTATGTGAGTCATTTATTATAAGATGTATGTTTTCTATTAAGACTTATGATATCGATTATTAGTTGTATACACCCTTATATGCTCAGTACATTCCCAAAGTAATGATCCACATATACGTCTGTGTGCTAGATTGTCTCATAATGTAGATTCAAGTGCTCCGTCCCAGCCTCGTCAATGATCCCTGAGTGCCTTTATCTACATCTTCATAGTGGTGAGTCCTCATGGTTCGAGGACCAATTATATTTAGATATTCAGTTTATCTAGTATCTATTCATTTATATTTAATTGAGTGTGAGTGAGTTGGGGACCCATCCCAGTGGCTCTCTAGTTGTTGAGTTGTAGAGGCTTTGTCATACTAGTTGTCAGATTGTTAGTATGTCGAGATTTCCCATATTATAGTTGTTTGGAAAAAGTATTTTCATAGTATTTCTTATGATTTGATATAACAGTGCTCGTGATTTGTCTATTTTATCTCTAAGTAAGTTATTATGTGAAGTAGCAGGCTCAAAAGGTTAGCTTGGGACTACTTGTTGCCTAAAACACCATGTGATACTTCAGGACATAATTAGAGCCCAAAAGTAGTCCTAGGGTGTCTGACAAGCTGTATAAAGTAGAGTCTTGATTATCAATGTGTAGCACACCACATCTATAAGCAAGGGGCTACGAAACATTTAGGAAAAGTCATTTCTTTCTTTCAGAGTCTATCATGCATAAAAATATCTCTCTTAGCTATTAATTCATGCTCTATTAGTTCTAAAAATGCCTCCTTATCAAGCCCGTAGAAACATCAATGAGCAGCAACCTAAGCCTGTTGATCCCTTGAATGAAAATGCATCCCCTGTTGAGTTCCGGGCAGTTTTTCAGGAATTAGTCTAAGTAGTCACTATAAATGTTCAGTCCAATAACTAGGCCACAGCTCCACCGTAGCAGGGAGGTGATTTAACTGCTGCAAGGATTTGTGATTTCATATGGATGAATCCATTAGATTTCTATGGGTCTAAGGTAGGTGTAGACCCACAGTTATATCTTAAAAAGGTGAGAAAGATCACGCAAGTGATGCATATGTCTGAGGGAGAATGTGTAGAATTGGAATCTTATAGGTTGAAGGACATTGCTTATGATTGGGTCGTTATATGGAAGAAGAGTAGAGGAGAGATAATTCACTTATTACTTGGTAGGCATTCCAAGATGCATTTTTGGATAAGTTCTTTCAATTAGAGATAAGGGAGATGAAATTAGAAGAGTTTATAAACTTAAGACAAGTCTCTATAACTGTTAAGTAGTACTGCCTGAAGTTCAACCAATTAGCAAAATATGCTCCTGACTTGATTGCTAACTCCCGCTCTAGCATTAGCAAATTCATGACAGGTGTTTCTGGTTTAGGGTAAAAAAATATAGGACTACTATGTTAAACAAAGATATGGACCTGTCCTGATTAATGATATATACACAACAGATAGAGGCAGATAAGATAAGGGAAAGAGATAGGATAAGTGGAAATAAGAGCGCTGATTCAAGCAGCATTAGTATGGTCAGGCTAGGTCCCATGGAGGGAACTGGCCTCAGTTCTAGAGCCATTCGTCCATCCCAACACCTTTATCCGCTAGTGATCCCGCACTTAAAAGGAGACAAGAGAAAGAAAACAGGCCTGCTGTGTCTAGATCCTAAAATAGTATGAGTAAGAGGGATAATTTTCCTCCTTGTTCTTAGTATGGTAGGACCCATCCGGGTGAGTGTTTGGTTGTGCAGAGAGGATGTTTCGGTTATGGCAATATAGGCCACAGTCTTAGAGAGTGCCCATAAGCTAGAAAGGGGAGCAGAGATACCCAACCATAAGCGCAAGCCACTAGTGCACCAGCTCCTGCAGCCTGTCCAGCTCCTCTACAGGGTGCTTCTTCTAGCATTAATGGTGGTTAGCACCAAAATAAATTCTATGCCATACCTTTCCTTCATGATCAGGAGTAGTCTCTTGATGTTGTTATTGGTATGCTCCACATATATCACTTTGATGTTTGTGTGATGTTGGACCCCAGGTCAAGTTTTTATTATGTGACACCATTGGTTGCTGTGAATTTTAAATTGAGTCCTGAAATTATCCCTGAGCCTATTCTAGTTTCTACTAGAGTAGGGGAGTCCATTGTTGTTAGGCAATTCTATAAAAAGTGTCCTATTATTACCTTCATAGAGTTATATTTGCTAATCTGATAGATTTGGATATGGTTGATTTTGATCTCATTCTAGGTATGGGCTGGCTTCACTCTTGTTATGCATCTATAGACTGTCGTACAAGTGTGGTTAAGTTTTAGTTTCCTAATAATCCTGTCTTTGAGTGTTTTGAAAGCTCAGTACCTCCCAATAGTCATTTTGTTTATTATCTCAAATCCAAAAAGCTTATATCCAAAGGTTGCATCTATCATTTAGTCGGAGTTAAAGACACTAAGTCTAAGATTTTCACTATTCAGTCAGTCAACATTGTTAATGAGTTTTCTGATATTTTTTCGAAAGATCTCCCAGTGGTACCTCTCGATAAAGAGATAAAATTTGGGATTGATATTCTTCTTGACACTTAGCCTATTTTTATTCTTCCCTACCATATGGCACCCGTAGAGCTTAAGGAGTTTATATAACAACTCAAAGATCTTTTAGACATAGGTTTCATAAGGCCTAGTGTATCTCATTGGGGCGCACCCATCCTATTCGTATGGAAGAAATATGGTTCTTCGTATATGTGCATCGACTATTTTTAGCTTAATAAATTTACAGTCAAGAACAAGTACCCTCTTCTTAGAATTGATGACTTATTTGACCAACTCCAGGGTGCAAGTTATTTCTCCAAGATAGAACTTAGATCCAGTTATCACCAACTCAAATTAAGGGAGTGTGACATCCCAAAGACAGCCTTTAGAACCTGTTATAGTCACTTTGAGTTTCTTGTCATGTCTTTTGGACTAAATAATGTTCCCGCGTCCTTCATAGACCTCATGAATTGAGTGTTCAAGCAGTATCTTGATATGTTTGTCATTGTTTTCATAGATGATATTCTTTTGTATTCTCGAAGTGAGTTTGACCATGCATATTATCTTAGAATTGTCTTAGAAACTCTTAGAGATCGCCAGTTGTTCGCTAAATTCAGCAAGTGTGAGTTTTGTCTAAAATCCGTAGCTTTTCTAGGTCATATTATTTCAGCTGAAGGCATTAGAGTTGATCCCTAAAAGATACAAGCTGTACGAAATTAGCCTAGACCTATCTCTCCAACATACATTAGGAGTTTCTTGGGTCTAGCTGTCTATTACCGCCATTTTTTTGAGGTTTTCTCTTCTATTGCATCTCCTATGACCCGGTTGACCCAAAAGAAAGTTAAGTTCCTTTGGTCAGATTTTTGTGAGAAGAGTTTAAGGAGTTGAATGCTAGACTCACCTCAGCCCCTGTGTTGACTTTGCTTGATGTTGTTGATTGTTTTGTGGTGTATTGTGATTCTTGTAAAGTTAGCTTTCATTATGTGTTGATGTAGAGAGGTAAGGTTATAGCCTATGCCTCTAGATAGTTGAAATTGTATGAAAATAATTACCCAACCCATGGTCTTAAATTAGTTGCTATGGTCTTCACTTTGAAAATCTTGAGACACTATTTGTATGGTGTTTATGTTGATGTGTTCACTTAGCACAAAAGCCTGCAGTATGTATTTTCTCAAAAGGAGTTGAATCTTAGGAAGAGGCAATGGTTAGAGTTGCTAAAATATTATGATATGAGTGTGTTTTATCATCCAGGAAAGGCGAATGTAGTGGTAGACATCCTTAGTAGGTTGTCTTTCGGCAGTGTTGCTCATGTAGAGAAGGGTAAAGGAAAGTTAGCTCGTGTTGTGCATCGTTTCGCAAGATTGGGATAAGACTGCTTGATTCCATTAAGGGGAATGTCTTGGTACAGAGTAG
This sequence comes from Capsicum annuum, assembly GCF_002878395.1. NCBI lineage: Eukaryota > Viridiplantae > Streptophyta > Magnoliopsida > Solanales > Solanaceae > Capsicum > Capsicum annuum. The sequence goes on from NC_061115.1 coordinate 198,401,018, forward strand.
TTTTGAATCCTTTTTAGTTTCAAAAGTAAAGGAGAAGCAAGAATTAGATGCTAGTTTGGTCAGACTGAAGGATTCAGTTAAGGACCAAAGAGTAGAGGTTTTCTCTTAATGGGGAGATAGTGTGTTAAGATTGCAGGGGAGATTGTGTGTTTCTTGTGTTGATGATCTGAGGTAGAGGATCATGGAAGAGGCGCATGGCACGTGATATTCTATTCATCCTGGCGCTACCAAGATGTACCGTGACTTACGAGAAATCTATTGGTGGAGTGGTATGAAGAAGGATATAGCGGAGTTTGTGTGGAAGTGTAATACTTGCCAACAGGTTAAGATATAGCATCAAAGGCCTGGTGGTGTGACGCAAGAGTTTAGTATCCCCACTTGGAAGTGGGAAGATATAAATATGGACTTTAGGATTGGTTTACCTCTTTCGCATCATCATCATGATTCTATTTGGGTGGTTGTGGATAGGCTGACTAAGTCAGCAAATTTCTTGCCTGTGCATACATCTTATTTAGCTGCGGACTATTCTAAATTGTATATTCGATAGTTAGTAAGATTATATGGAGTTCCCTTGTCTATTATTTTGGATAGGGGTACTCAGTTCACTTCACAATTTTGGAGAACTTTTCAAAGGGGTCTTGGTACACAAGTCTATTTGAGTTTCGCTTTTCATCTGCAGACAGATGTTTAGGTTGAGAGAGCTATCAAAAGTTTAGAAGATATACTGAGATCATGTGCTAGTAATTTCAAAGGTAGCTGGGATGAGCATCTACCATTGATTGAGTTTGCTTATAAAAATAATTATCACTCTAGCATCCGAATGGCACTATTTGAGGCTTTGAAGGGTAGAAGGTATAGGTCACCCATAGGTTTGTTTGAAGTGGGCAAAGCTACTGTGATTGGACCTGATGCAGTGTTTGAGGCTATGGAGAAGGTAAAGTTTATTAATGAAAGGTTGAAGATAGCTCGGAGTCGTCAAAAGTCATATGCAGGTGTAAGGAGAAGAGACTATGAGTTTAAAGTTAATGATTTGGTGTATTTGAAAATTTCACTCATGAAAGGGGTGAAAAGGTTTGGGAAAAAAGGGAAGCTTAGTCCTCGGTATGTTGGCCCTTACATAGTTCTTAACATTGTTGGGAAAGTAGCTTATGAAGTAGAGTTGCCTACAGAACTGTAAGTTGTTTATCCCATCTTCCATGTTTCTATACTTAAGAAGTGTATTGGTGATTCTGTTGTTATAGATCCTTCGGAAAGCACTAATGTTCAATAAAGTCTTTCTTTTGATGAGGTTCCCATTGAAATCCTAGACTACTAAGTTTGAAAACTAAGGAACAAAGAAGTTTCCTTGGTCAATGTTTTGTGGCAGAACCAGTCAGTTGAGGGTGCCACTTGTGAAGCAGAAGAAGATATGCGATCCGAGTACCCACACCTCTTTTCCATAAGTTCAGATCAAGCCAAAGGTAAATTCATTCTTAATTCAGTCCCCTTCTAATCAAAGTTGCACCTGTATAGCCATTCTTATCATAAGCTTATGTATTTTATGAAGTATTATCCGAAGGTTTAGAGTGACGTGAAGTCAGTTTAGCCAAATATTTCAGCTGGGTAGCCTTCATTTTCTCTACGTTCTTAACATATCTATCTACATTCAAAGATGAATGTTTTCAAGAGGGAGATATTGTAAGAACCCGTAAAGTTTCCTCATCGTCAAAGCCTTTGAAGCAAGTTAAAAGAAGCTTAACACTTAGAATTTTACCTAAGTGTTCCAACACATAGTTTATTTTTTGAGCCCTCGAACTTTGACGAATTATTTTGCGACCTTCCCGACCTCCGTTTCTTGTTTTTTTTTTTTTTGTGTTCCAATGGGGAAAAGTCGGAAGGTATCTTGGCTGAGTTTCAGAATTTTTGGAATCCATTTAGGGCGCGTTTGGGGTTCCAAACCACTAGCTAAAGGCTATTAAGGGGTGTAACCAACCTTAGCAAAGGCTCTGGGCAAGGCGCTGCCAAGGCCCTAGCCTTTGTACCCAGTTTTCAGCTTCATTTCTCCATCTCATTAAGGGTAAAGTTAGTTTTTTCCACTCCTTTATCATCCTTAACACGAGATTATACCCCAAACATACCATATTATTCATACTTTCATCAAAAACCACCAAGAATATAGCTTAGGGTTTCTACACAAACTTCAAGAGAACTCAAAATTTAACCGCCAGTTATCAATAATTTTTTGAAAATTGGAATCCCCATTCCGAGAGCTACAAGAATCACCCATTAATTTCAAGAGTAGCAACCCAAAGTCAAGAACACACTCAAAGTATTAATTTCATGGTATGTGGGCTTTGAACAAGAACACTATTTCGTTCTTGCGCCCAAAAGTTTGTTATTTTCTTAAAGAATTTCGTATTTCAAGATGAATTCATATTATTTTGCTATATTTCAAGTTTATGAGATTATGAAATTGCTCAAGTCTTAAATTGCATGATTATTTTGTTCAATTATGATCTAAATTGAGAGTTCATGATATAAATTACACATTCCTATATTGATATCATGTTTCCAAGAATTTCCAAGAGTTGTTGTCATTAGTTGAACTTTAGTGTAAATTGTGATTCTTTGAGGATGAATTATTGATATTCTAAGAAGTGTACTTATATTTCCATATTGTTCAGATTTTAAAACTTTGATGAAAAGTCTATCAAGATTTCAAGAAAAGAATTGAGTTTTAATCCTAAGGTAAGAAAGAAATCCACATTATTTGTTTGATTTGAGATAAATGGGATGCATATTGGCTCCCATTACATATTGTTAAATTGTTTAAGGTGGATTTTCTTAAAGTTCTGAGATAAGTAAGGGAGTAGTATTTTGCACTGAGTTAGGCTTGATTCTGAGGTCTCATGCCCTAGAACTATGTGCCCCTATAGGTTTCTGATTTACCCCAAGTGGGTTAAGCTAGTGATCAACGATGGAACAGCTATCCCCAATGTGGGAAAGATGTTGGATTCCATGTCAGCTCAAATGGTTTATGTCGTTTAGAAGAAACTCCCAAATTTATATAGTCCCGAGTCCCAAGTGTCCAAAAGTCTCTTAAGTTTTCTAGAGTCTCTAGTTTTAAAGTTCCTAAAGTATCAAGTTCTTGAGTTTTAAAGAAGTTTTACTATCCTTAAGCTAAAAGTGTAAGTTTTAAGGTATATTAATTTTGAAGGCTATGACCCTATGATTCCTAAAGTTTCAAGTGTCATGATTACTAAGTTCCCAAGAAGTTTCTTGCTTTCATGAGATTATAGGTTATGTCCTAAAAGTTGATATTTTAAGATTTTATCTAATTTAAAAGTTGAGAACAAAGAAATAATACAGAGCCAGAATAAAGTGAAATAACTCACGTGATTTCTATTAACTATTTCCTAACCACAACTTATGAGAATTTTATTCAACCTATGTGAGTCATCTATTATAGCATGCATATTTTTTATTTAGACTTGTGATACTGATTATTTATGTGCATACATCCCTACATGCTCTGTACATTCCCAAAGTACTGATCCATATATATGTCTGTGTTCTACATTGTCTTATAATATAGGTTTAGGTGGTACGTCCCAACGTTGTCAGTGATCCTCGAGTTGCTGTATCTACATCTCAACAGTGGTGAGTCCTCATGGTTTGAGGACCGATTATAATAAAATATTCTGTTTATCTAGTAGTTGTTCTTTTCTTTTCAGTACAGAATGAACTAGTTGGGGACATGGCCTAATGGCACTCTAGTTCTTGAGTAGTAGAGGCTTTGTCAGAATAGTTGTCAGATTGTTAGTATGTCGAGATTTCTAGTATTATGGTTGTTCGGATGAAGTATTTTCATAGTATTTCTTATGATTTGATATAACAGTGCTTCTGATTTGTCTATTTTGTCTCTAAGCAATGTATTATGTGAAGTAGAAGGCTCAAAGGATTAGCGTGGGGCTACTTGTATCCTTAAGCACCATGTGACGCTTTGGGACCCGTTTTTAGGGCGTTACCAATTTCTCTCCATTTTTCTGAAGGTAACTGATAATATGGGTATGATTTCTAGTGAGAGTGTATAGTTGGGTACTTACCAGTTGTAGGATATTGCTCTCACCTAGTATAAGCAGTGTAAGGGAGATAGAGGGGCAGATGTAGGACATATGAAATAGGAAGAGTTTGCTAAAGTATTTTTAGATAGGTTCTTTCCCTTGGATTTAAGAGAAGCTAAGCTACAGGAGTTTATTAATCTGAGGCAGGGAAACATGAGTGTGAAGGTGTATTCTCTTAAGTTTACTCGGCTAGCCAGGTATGCTCTTAATGTTGTTTCTGATGACAGGTCTAGGATGAGTATGTTTATCTCTTGCGTAGCTGATAGCATGATTAAGGAGTGTAGGGACACAATATTGATTAAAGTGATAAAGATGCATAGGTTGATGGTCCATGCTCAACAGATTGAGGAATAGAAGTATAAAAAGTGAGAAAGAGAACAAAAGAGTCAGAGCGGGTAGTTTTATTTTGCTCAACCGAGGTCGGAGGATGGTAACCATATTTAATTCTATCCAAAATCTATATCCTCAGCTCTATCTTTATCTAGTGCCCCAGTGTCGAAGACTAAAACTAATAATTAGGATCAGGCGCCAGGCCATAAACCCTAGGGAAATATGAATAGTGATCACACAAATCCTCATTGCTAGAAATACGGTGGAAACAATCAGGGTGTGTAGAGCTGGCAGTGATGTATGTTTTGCGTATGGTAAGCCAGGCCACTGGATCAGAGATTGCCCATAGAGTGGTCAATAGGGTCAGTCCATTCATCATCCAGTTGTATTTGGTCTCCTAACTCGGCAGGGTGCCGCTTCCAGTGCCACCAGTGGTCAGCGCCCAAACTGACTGTATGCACTTCATCCCCAACAGGATCATGAAAATTCTCCTGATATGGTTACCGGTATGTTACAAATCTTTCATATATATATATATATCTATGCTTTATTATACCCTGAAGGTTCTCTTTCTTTTATAACTCCCTACATAGCAGTTAATTTCAGCTTCAGTCCTGAGACTTTAGCAGAACCCTTCTCAATGTCCACCCCAGTAGGTGTCTCTATTATAGACAAACCAGTATACATGAATTGTCCGATCACAATATTCAGAAAGTCACTTTAATTGATCTTGTGGAGTTTGAGATGATTTATTTTTATGTCATTCTTGGCATGGATTGGATCTAGTCATGTTATGCTGTAGTTGATTCTAGAAATAGAGTTGTTCATTTTTAGTTTTTGGATGAATCAGTCCTTGAATGGAAAGGTAATACTTTAGCATTTAGGGGTCAGCTTGTTTCGTACCTTAGAGCGAGAAAAATGATAGCCAAGGGGTCTGTTCTCTATTTTGTTTGAGTTAAATAATCTAGTTCAGAGAGTCCAAATCTTGGGTCAGTTTTAATAGTAAGGGAATTTTCAGATGTGTTCCCTCAAGATCCTCCTGGAGTTCCTCCCGAAAGGGAAATTGACATGGGAGTAGACCTATTTCCAGATACTCAGCCTATCTCTATTCCGCTATATAGAATGGCTTCAGTAGAACTCAAAGAGTTGAAAGAGCAATTAAGATACCTTCTAGATAAGGGACTCATTGGGCTTAGTGTTTCCCCATGGGGCGCTCCAGTCTTTTTTATGCAAAAGAAAAATGGTTTTCTCAGAATGTGCATCGATTTCTATCAGTTGAACAAAGTAATCATCACGAATAAGTACCCACTCCCTAGAATCGATGACTTGTTTAACCAACTTCTGGGTGCCAGTTACTTCTCTAAGATAGACCTCAGATCCAACTATCATCTACTCAGATTCAGAGAATGTGACATTCTAAAAAACAATTACAAAACTCTGTATGGTCACTTCAAATTTCTAGTCATATCTTTTGGTCTTACCAATGCCCCAATAGCTTTCATGGACTTGATGAACCGAGTGTTCAAATAGTACTTGGGCATGTTCGTCATAGTCTTCATAGACGATATACTTGTCTATTCTCGTATTGAAAATGATCATGCATACCACCTCAAGATCATATTACAAAATCTTAACGCCCATCAGTTGTTTGATAAATTCAGTAAGTGCGAGCTTGAATTTATCTGTCAGATATTAGAGTTTCTTGGGTTTGGATTGCTATTATAGATGGTTTATTGAAGGGTTTTTGTCTATTGAATCCCCGATGTCCAGATTGACTCATAAGAGAGTAAAGCTTTAGTTGTCAGATTCTTGCGAGAAAAGTTTTCAGGAGTTAAAGACTCGACTTACCTCAACCCTAATTTTGACATTGCCTGATGGTTCAGATGGGTTTGTTGTTTACTGTGATACTTCCAGAGTTAGTTTGGGTTATGTTTTGATACAGGGATGGAAGGTCACAGCTAATGCCTCTAGATAGCTTAATCCCTATTAAAAAAATTACCCCACCCAAAAATTACCCCACCCATGATCTTAATTAGCGACTACGGTCTTTGCCTTGAAAATTTAGAGGCATTATTTGTATGGGGTGCATGTTGATGTGTTTGTAGACCACAAGAGTTTATAGTATGTGTTTTAGGAGAGAGAGTTAAATATTTGTCAGACAAGGTAGATAGAATTGTTGAAACATTATGATATGAGTGTTTTATATCATCCGAGCAAGGCCAATGTAGTTGCAGATACTCTTACTAGATTATCTATGGATAGTATGGCTCATGTTGAGAATGATAAGAAACAGTTGGTTTAGGAGGTTCATCTGTTGGCTAGATTAGGGGATCATTTGGTTGACTCAACTAAGGGTAGTGTTTTACAATAGAATAGTTTGGAATCTTCATTGGTTGCTAAAGTGAAAGAAAAGCAAAACAGGGACTCTAGTCTAGTTAAGTTGAATGAGTCAATCAGATATCAAAAAGAAGAGGTTTTCTCACAAGAGGGAGATGGTGTGTTACATTTCCAGGGTACACTGTGTGTCCCATGTGTAAATGAGTTGAGACGTCAAATTCTTGCAGAAGCACATAGTGCATGTTACTCTATTCATCTAGGGGACACTAAGGAGTTCCATGATTTGTGAGAGACCTATTGGTGGAGTGGTATAAAGAGGGATATTACAGAGTTTGTAGCTAAGTGATCTATTTGTTAGCAGGTTAAAATTGAGCACCAAAAGTCTAGTGGTTCTATGCAGGAGTTTAGGATTCCCACTTAGAAGTGGGAATAGGTGAACAAGGACTTTGTGATAGGTTTACCTCATACTCATCATCAGCATGATTCAATTTGGGTCATTATGAACAAAATGACAAAATCAGCCCATTTTTTGCCAGTCCATACTTCTTATTTGGCCGGGGACTATGCCAAGCTCTATATTACAGAGTTGATTAGGTTGAATGGAGTACCATTGTCCATCATTTAAGATAGAGTAACTCATTTTACCTATCATTTTTGGAAGGCTTTTCAGAAGGCTCTTGGCAGCTAAGTTTGTCCCAGTATAGACTTTCACCTTCAGATAGATGGTCGGGCAGAAAGGAGCCTTCAGACCTTAGAGAAAATGTTAAGAGCTTGTGATATCAACTTTAAGGGTAGTTGGGATGATCACTTTCCTTTGGTTGACTTTTCCTACAATAACTGTTATCGTTCTAGTATCTAGATGGCTCCATTTGATGCTCTATATGGGAGGAGATACAGATCTCCTATTAGTTGGTTTGAGTTAAGTGAGACAGCATTGATACGGCCAGAGTTAGTGTTTGATGCTTTGGAAAAAGTTTAGTTGATCAGGGAAAGGCTTAAGACAACCCAGAGCTAACAAAAATCTTATGCAAATGTTAGGAGAAAGGATCTTAAATTTGAGATTGGTGATTTTGTAGATTTGAAAATCTCTCCCATGAAGGGAGTAAAGAGATTTGGCAAAAATGGAAAGCTCAGTCCTTGATATGTAGGTCCTTTCAAGATCATGAGCCATTTTTGAAAAGTAGTGTATGAGCATAAGTTGCCTGTAGAATTGGCATCAGTGCATCCAGTGTCCCATGTTTCATTATTAAATAAGTGTATTGGTTATCCAACAATTTTTTTTCCTTTAGAGGGCTTAGATATTCAGCACGGTCTTTCTTACAAAGAACTCCTAGTAGAAATTTTAGATCGCCAGATTCACAGACTAAGCCACAACAAAGTTCCCTTGGTCAAGGTTCTTTGGAGACATGTGTACCAAGTACCAAGTACCCTTACCTTTTCTCCACAAACTCAGACTCAGCTCAATGTAATAGTTTTTCCTTAGAGTGCCTCTTTTCAATTCTCAGTTCCAACCATATAGTCAAGTTTATGTCATTGCATGCATTGATGAATCAGTTCATTCCGTAACCATGTTCAGACTCAGTCATGTAATCATGTTTTTAGTTTTTCATAATTAGCATGTAATCTTAGTTCCTCAGTATCCTCATCTTAATTAGTCTCATTCAAGGATGAATGTTCCCAAGGGGGAGATATTGTAATAACTCGTACATTTCTAAGTCTAGCTCAGTGTAGTAGCCTATACTTTTCTTAATTCAGTTTAACTCCTAGTGTGTGAAATGTTTAGTAGGTGAAGAATATTCATAGAAATCACCTAGAGCCAAGTCGAACCACGAACCTTAGATTCGTCCAAAGGTTTGTGTTCGATTTTATAAGGGTCAAATTGGAAAGGGTATAACTATTGATGAATGTAGAATTTTCTAACGTAAGACAAATCAAATTATAGATAATTGAGTCATCTTTCCGACGATACCATTTTCTCCTAAATCCGATACCCGAGTGACAATTTCTGTCACTTTTAGTGAGAGGTAGTAGCCGTGATCATGCTGCATTGTAGTAATCCCCAGAATTGCATTCGTTCCTCTCCAGTAGCTCACTGTGATTCGCTAGTGTTGCATGGTAAATCATAGTGGAATAAAGCATTGCATTGCAGAGGAGTGTAGATTCGCATTGACCATTTCCAGTGACATAACGCGATAGCGCCACATCCCTGAGGAATTCAAATTCACACTCATTTGTTTTCCAGTGATGGAACGCGATAGCACTGCGTCATGCCAGGGTGCAAAATCGGGATTCCAGTTCCGAGTTTTAAATTCCCAAGAGTAGTTTAGTCTTTTCCTAAGCATCCAAGTCATGAAAAATAAAATATTAAACCTATTCTATGCATATTATGCTTCCTATTCACTAATTTTCTCTCTAAGAAAACACTAGATCTTAAATTTTAAACTTCAAGAAATCCAAAATTCACCGTTCCTTTTCGAAGATAGCCAAGAATTCGACTTTCCTGGTTCAAAATCTTCAAGAACACAAATAGGAATTCAAAGTCAAGTGTCTTCATCAATCTAATCAATTAAGGTATTAGGGGTTATGAACAAGGATACTCCCTTCATCCTTGTGCCCAAAACTAGTCTTTAAAGTAGAATTTACATGGAATTACATGATTTTCAATTTAGGGTTCATACCCAATTATCATTATGTGAAGATTTTGAGGGTATAAGTGATTTAAATGTTTAATTGTATCTCTATTTAGTATACTTATGTGTGTGACATGATTATATATACATTGAGAATTGACTTTCACTATTTTCTATAATTGTAATTGAATTTTTTGATTTTGATTCTTGAGCATGACTTGGTGTTAATTTCACATGAGTTTAAAGAATGGGTTATTAAGCCCTAGTTTGAGTATTGATATTTCAACAAAATAAGGCTTTTAAGCACATATGATTAGTTCATATTAATATTTTGAGAAAATATTTGATCTTTTGATCCCCAGTGAAGATATGGAATCCATTTCAAAGTTTTGAGTACAGTTTAAAGTAAACAGATACATAACTGGTTTTCACTAAAAACCCTTATGCAAATTTTAAAGTAGATATCCTACAGAATGAGTATATAGATTACAAAGAGTAGTATTTAGCACCGAGTTGGGTATGTCAACATGCCCTAAAATTACGAGCCAATGTTGGTACATATTTAGATTATTCCTTTTAAATGGACTCAGATATAGATTGTGATCACTTATATCAGGTTATTCTCTTTGGCAAGGGTACGATACCTCTCCCTAATGTGAGGTTTTACCCTTAAGAGATCTAGAAATTGGACAACATGATCGTGGTGTATGTCAGTTAGAAGAACCTCCCTAAAACATAGGTCCTAAGACATAATAAAAAAACAGTTTTTAGAACTAAGTGTTATGGCTCACAAGATTCATACAGTATGCTTCCTTATTTATCATTTATGATTTTTCAGCTATCAGTTATTCAAGCCAATGTGAGTCATAAAGCCAATGTGAGTTATTACACTTAGCAGTCATACACATAGCATTATTTTATGAATTTTTATGAACATTGAGATATTGTTTAACTTATGCATTCACCTCCACATGCGTACTACATTCCAAAAGTACTGATCCACATATATGTCAATGTGCAACATTGTTTAATAATGTAGGTTCAGGTGCTCATTTCCAGCAGTGTGATTGACCGTGAGCATCTCTATCTACATCCCAATAGTTTGTGAGTCCTCATAGTTCGGGGACCCAGTTAATCATATTCCTAGCTTTTTAGCATGGTATATTCAGTTATTTTTAGTATGTTCGAGTCAGCTAAGGGTCTATCCCGGCAACTCTCTAGTTAGTAGTGTTAGAAGCTTTTTTGACTATTAGATGCATTTTAGTTTTTTCACTGTTGGTTGTTCATAATTCCTAGTTAAGTACTTTCAGACATTATGCTCAGTTAACTCTAGTTCATTTCAGATAGTATTCAGTAGTTCATTATTGTTTTGTATACTTAGATTTCTTGTAATGTTATAGCTTTAGTAGAAGGCTCAAAGGGTTTGCTTAAGACTACTCATAGTCTTGAGCACCGTGTGACATCTCGAAACCCACTTTTGGAGTGTTACAAACTTGGTATTAGGGCCTAAGGTTTAAAGAGTCCTAGGGAGCCAGACAAGCCACGTTACATAGAGTCTAGTTCATGAGTAAGAGGTGCACCACATTTTTTAGCAAGAGGCTACAAAATAATTTAGGACATCATCATTTCTTTCATGATTTATCGTTCTCACAGTGTCTCTATCTTTTTTAAATTGTGCTCTTATATGACATATTATGCCTCCTAGTCGAGGTAATGCACTCAGAAATGATAACCAGCTACCCCAGCCTGATGACCCTCTGAATGAAAATGTATTCCATTATAAATTTTGAGTTGTCTTTTATGCATTGACCTAATCTATGATAGCCAATGTTCAAGGCAACCATCAGGCTATTGTCCCACTTTAGTAGAATGCTGATTTAGTTGCAGCCAAATTTCATGACTTCATGAGAATAAATCCTCCTGTGTTCTTTGGGTCAAAAGTAGGTAAGGACCCACAACTTTACTTAAATGGGGTGAGAAAGATCACCAAAATTATGTTTGTTACTAAGGATGAGAGTATGAAGTAGGTGTCTTATAGGCTAAAGGATATGGAGTATGATTGGGTGGGTAATATGAAAGAATGATATAGGTGAGAATGCAAATCCTATGAGTTGGCAAGTGTTTCAGCATATATTTCTAGACAGGTTCTTTCCGCGTGAGTGTTGTACCCCATTTTCCTCTCGAAAAGCAGGATTCGATGTGACCACTCTTTTTGGAATTTTTTTGAAAGAATAGTATATGAAGAGTCGCCACCTAACGAATTAAGGTGCATTAGGGCACTGGTCTAGGGCAACTATGAACCTATTTTGTTGTTATGTCTTAGTTCACCAGAGGTTGGGTAAGGGTTCAAATTACCTCAAAAGGAAGGTGTTAGGCACCCTTCGAGGTCCACAAAAGGTGCTTCCCGACCGAATTTATATTTTACGTGGAGATTCTATGTGATCAAATAAAGTTTCTTATTTTATTATTAATTTAATATTTAACTAAGTGATAAAATAATTAATGAAAAAACACATGTTATTTTTTTGTTATTTCTAATTGTTGATTATCTAAGTGATAAAAACATATACTAAGATAAACAAGGAGAAAGAAAAAAACAATTATAACAAAGTGGACTGCTTATGTAATATATGACTACCCCAAATAAATGAACATGTAAGGTAAATAAAAGAATAATAGGAATTCATCAAATGAAATAAAGAAAAGTTTTTGTCTCATTCAGATCAGAACCCCAACTTATTTAATCATCATCCGACCCACTGGCCAAACTCTTAGACAAGTCATATGTCTTAGCTTTTATGTCAGTTGGGGATCATCACTTTCGAGTGACTACCCGTCCTACCCCACATAGGTTGGATGTCAAATCTAAAGGCGTTCTAGTACAAGGATAAAACTAGCGTCTTTAGTAATATCTATCTTCCACCTATCATCCAAGAGGCATTGGAATTTGCTATTTTCATTTTGTTGTCTAGACAAATAAAGCTATGTTGCCTAGGACTCGAAACGCGTAACAAGTAGGACGTCACGTAGCACATAATTGTCCCAAGTTAGCCTCTTGGTTAATTAAACTTGATTAATGTGATAAACATGCAAAGATAAATAATTTTTTTTCTTTGTGTCTTTAACCTATGTGCATGATATCTAAGTGTTCAATAATTTATTAATATGACAAATGGTAACTGTAATTCATGTATGTAACTATGTGTTGTCAAGTTGACAACAGAGGGTGCCAAAAGTGTGGTAAATCTGTCAAGAAATTGTGCTCACGAATTTTATTGTGAAGCATTATAAACTAATGAGAATATAACAAAACATTGAAAGTGCATTAACATACTAAGGAACACAATGATATACTTAATTTAGTGTTTAACATGTTGAGAATATAGAGATTTAGTATTTTAACATACTGGATATTAGTTGTTTTATGCAGAAATGCAGTTTCAACATGCTAGAATTTAATTGTTTTGATGCAGAAACACAATTTTACTGTCACGCCTCAAATCCTATTGGGGCGGACTGGCACCCGTAACCGAGGAGGAACGGGAGAACCAGCTTATAACCTTATACTTCCAATGCATACCTCTATGAAAACCCAAAATTCGGACAGCATCATGTCGTATATAAAACGAAATAATCACCTTTATAAGCTTGAGCACACATATATATATGTATATACAATACTTGTCCATTGGAGCCATCACGTCTATTAACAAAACATCACCTTGCCTGTACATTAGGTCTACAAAGCCTCTAGACAATACACAGAGTTTAACTACGGTCGGGACACACCCCGCCATATAACAAACTTCTATACAATACCAAAAGTGATTGGATATGACACAGAAAGCCCCGAAGTAAACTGGAGCTCACTAAAAACAGCTGGATATCCTGGCTCCTACTTGTACGGTGTATGAGCTAAGGTACCTGTGCCTGCAGCATGAAATGCAGGTCCCTCATAGGGGACGTCAGTACGAAATATGTACTGAGTATGTAAAGCTGTAGATAATTTCATATGATATAGGAGCTCAATAGAAATCAGAAACAAGTGAATAAATCGTAATAGGAGTGGACCACACTTACTAGAACTTGTGACAACCTGTACATTGTATTTATTCAATCACTTTACCTTCATTCTTATCATCTTTGTAATCATTACTGTACTCTAATGTGACCATTAGGCTGCCTCTAGTACATATCAACTGGGATCGACCCATGATAGGCTTATGCCCCTAGGATACCACCCATAAACACATAAATAGGGATCAACCCATGATAGCCTTATGCCCCTGGGATACCACCCGATAAAAGAGAACTTCCATCACTTAGTTCAATTAATCTTTAAGATTGTTATTTCGGTCGCCACCGCATCTTTGATACTTTGAAACAATGATACATTAATAAGAGACATAGAAATAGACCATCAATGCAATAACAATAAAGTAAGAACCCATTGGCACATCAATGAAGTGTTTTGGAGTCATCAATGCCTTAACAAAGAAGTAGGAAGTTATTGGTATATCAATGAAACGTTTTGGAGTCATTAATAGCACATGGATCTTGTTTGAATAACCGGATGCCTTCTAACATTCATTAGTGCAATAAACATGTAAGATTTGGAAGATAAGTAAGTATTGGAATGTCTTGATATCTTGTAGGGTGGAAACAAGTTCATTAGTAACGTAGGACATCATACAAAACCATTATGGATCATATGTTATTGAATAACTTTGGAAACTTTCTTAAGAGAACAATTGTTCACTTTCATGCCAAAGATATGGTATAGAGTATGCTTTACATACCTGACTGTCAACCTTCAATACAAGTCCCAAATGGACTTCCCGTCTTTTCGGATTACTTATCTACAATGAACAATATAGCAATCTAGTATTAGCAACCAAACGTTACAATTGAATTATTTGAATTCACCAAACTAGTGGTTGAGTAGTAAGCCTTAATTACACCATACAGGGTGCCAATTTAACCTTCTTATACACCAGTTACATTCATATGTCATGCATATTCATACAACATCGTCCAATATCATGTTTGGATTCATTTATCCTTCCAACCAATCCATAAAATCAAATTGAGCCATAGACATAAATAATCAGCAATTCAATAGTATATCACCATATCCATCTTCCATAACTCAATTACCATATCCACCTTCCATAACCCAATTACCATATCCACCTTCCACAATTCAATACAACCAAACCATGCAAAATAGTCCATAACCCTATTTCCATTACCTTTCAATAACAACCAATACATATAATCCTCTATCACACATATACATATGAAAAGAACAAGGCAAACAATATTCATACCTTAGAATTCACCTCTTGATTATGCAATCCTATTTGCACAAATAATAGGTACCGGTCGAAGCTCTCGAGATGACAAACGTAGTTATCGGATTACTTTGGAATTTCTACGGTTGAATCAAAAGTAATTTAAAGGTCAAATTTGGATAGGGTTTGTTCTTTCTCAATGATTGATGATGAAAATGAGTTTTTAAACTCATATACATGTATATATACACATATTCCAATCGATAATATAATAGAAAATGACCAAAATGCTTTTAAAATTTAAATAATGCCAAATCTGTCCTTTGGTGGACTGTTTTGGTAAGCTAAAGTAGATCGATCATAAATCTTTGCTCCGATATCAGATTTGGGTGAAATTGGTATCGTTGGAAAGATAATTCAAAGGGCGTTCATTTCATATAAAAAAGTCCACCCATTTCGTCCTATACAGGAGTTATGGTCATTTGAAGTTGACCCTATAAATCTGTTTTGAGAGGCTGAAATTAAACGAGTATAACTCTTTACTCAGATGTTGGATTTGGATGAAACCAATTGCATTGGAAAGAAGACTCAAAGATCTTTATTCTCATAGGCCGTAGATCTCCCAGTTCATTATATTAAGGTAGTTATGATCGTTCGAAGTTGACCCAAAAAATTAGTTGGCCTCAGTAGTTTGTGTCATTTACTATTCCTAAATATCCCGGCCACCGTTTTATAGTTTCGAACGTGCTCGATTATATCCAAAACCTATCCGTTTTTGGAAATCTTTATATTGTTGGAAAACTTATTCCATAACCTTCGCATGGAACCATCGACAGACAAATTTCGGTATAAATAAAATAAAAAAAATTAATTTCATATAAATAAGATCAATACACGTACTTGAATACGCCAATACTCGTACTTGAATACGGGGTGTTACAATTACATGCTGAAATTTAATATTAACATACTGAAAAATGCATTAACGCTATCATATTTGACATGCTGAAAAATTTGTTAATGCGCTGGAATTTTTATGTTAATCATACCACAGTTTTAACATAGACATGCTTAATTCTAATATTTAACATGCTACAAAAACATTAATAGGCAGGAGTTTAATTGTTGTCATGCTAAAAAATACTAACATGCTGAAAGTAGTCTTAATATACTGAAATTTAGTTTAACATGCTGACATTCATTTTAATGTGTAGAAATTTAATACTAACATGATCTAACAATGCTGAAATTCATGTGAATGTGCAAAACATGTTCTAATAATGCAGAAATTTGTATTAACGTGAAGAAACATGCTCTAATAATGTTGTACTTGTTTAAATGCGCGAAAACATGCTGTAATAATGTTGAAACTTGTTTTTATGTGCGAAAACATATTAACACATCAAAAACTATTTTTAGTATGCTATAAAATGTTTAAATCCTAAAAGCATGATTTCTAATAGGTTTAATAAGAAGATTAATTGTCTAAGCGGTTCATATGTTAATAAATGCTAGGTTTGTGTGGCTAAATGATCCATGTAGCACCTAACATACGTAAAACCTAAATTTTTTCTATCTATACTATTCATAGTGCACGTAAGTCTCCGCCCCCTGAAGTAGTCCCCAATATTTATTATTACATCAATAGTAATGTTTGTACAACAATATTACAAACCAAATAATAAGAAAATAAAACTAAATAAAACTAATACACTTTATTGTAAACACCCGGCAACTCTTGTGATATCCAATACACCACTTAACAATAACTTTTAGATACAAATCGATAGAGCACGACGAGCACAAAAGAAACAACACATGATCCTAAAGAGCACATCGTTTGAAATAGAGGAACCAAAGAAGACACATGCATATTAAGTAAGTATTGTTTCAAATTAGTTCCTATATACATACTTACTAACACAGTAAAGCATTCAATGAACAAATAAATAAGCAACTACATCATTTAGATACTTACTAATAAGCAACAATAACAGAAATAATAAGAATAATAAAGGCAGGCCCTTGTAAGAGTAATATGCTGGATACTTCCTTAAGGTCCAAAATAAACACCAAAGAGTTTAAACATATTTCTCCTTTTGTTTAAAAAAGTTAATAGTTATTTTGTTATTAGAGAGTAGTGGTTGCAACTGAAGAGTTGTCTGTAAGTGATAAAAAGGGATTTTTATATAGTTAGGGAGTTCGGAAAGTAAAAGGGAAGGATGTATTTTGATGGATCAATCAAGGAGATCCTTTCCCTTAAAAAGATGATAAAATTATTATGTAGAATTCAATCACATAAATAATTTTGTTGAGCGAACCATGTGAGTGCCATTCCTGACAAACTTTGAATAAATAATCTCACAAAGAGAGGCTCATTGTTCCCTATGCCAATTAGTCAGCCATAATAGTCCTTCAGATATGTGATTGGATCCTCATGCCCATAGAATGTGTTGAATTTATGGATTTTGTATCCTTGAGGTAAATCAATCCATGGATGTATACATAATTTCTCATGCCTCAAGTCGTCGATACCCCTAGAATACATTTCCTCATGGATCCTTCCTTCTAAGTCGCAAATCCTTCGCCAACGTTCACCTAATTTGATCCTTTCACTTTCAGAAGTGTCATGTGAAAAAGAAAATTATCGAGAAGGGGTGTGGGTAACGCAAGGATAAGGAGTCATAGTGTTTTTCCTTGGGTGATGGGAAAGAGGACTGCCAACTTTTTGGATATTGAGCATATTTTTCATGTCGTAAATTGTTACTTGAGTTCGGTGTTCAAATGCTAGACAACCTTAAAATAAGATATGCAAGGCACACAAAAATTACCACATAACATATAAGTTCGAAACATAATAAATATAAAACAAACGGTATTCAACGATCAAGACCAAGATTTAATAAGCGATATATTCATAAATATTTGAGCTCCTAGTACACGCAATAGGACAGTGACAGGATATGATATTGATTTTGTAATTATGATTGTTAAGAAGATTAGAGAGATAGGAAATAACCAATGTCAACTTTTGTTGAACAATAGATTTGTTGATTCACATCATATTGTTGATTCATCCAACTCCATACAAAAAAATGGTAAATAAGAGGAAAAGAAATTTTTACTATGGTGAGACCAAACTCATTAAATGAGTTCCTACGTATTAACAAGAGAATCAGGTTGATTATTGTTTGAAATTTTAAGAGTTGTAGAAGTCGAATAGCGAGTGGGGATGAATTAGAGGCTTTTGAAAAGACCTAAGAGTGTTTTGTCAGGACCTAAAATGACAAGAATTTTTAGTGTAATGAGCACTACAGTGAGGAACACTAAATGTAAGGAGTGACTAATAACAAGATAGGCACATGTCAATACATATGTAGAAATGCAACACATAGAAAGTAATTGTGAGTCCCTTTAAGGTCGTGAACCTCTTTGGACTTTGAATGAGACTAACATTCAACCCGTCAAGGATGCCAAAGCATCCTATGTTTAATGGAAACATGTAGCTAGGATCTAATGGACAAAAGTAGGTTTGTGACATGGTTTCTTCAAGTGGACAACTCGAGAGTGGGAAAGCTTGTGACTATCAATGCATCGCTCATCGATCGATCCATAAGACATTTCCCGAAGGATGCTTTAGGAAAGAATGTTTGTGTACCGACGTAACCGTTCGTAAAATAAAAATAAAGGAGGTTCCAAGTAGAGGAAAGTATTAGCGGAATGCCAGTTATAAAAAGCAATAACACATAGAATATAGCAAAATGTAACATGCTAAACAATATATATATAAATAAACATAATATCACATAAACAATAAAAGAGAAAAAAGGAAAGGATAGACATGGAGAAATGTAAATAACACATAAAGGGAAAGGATAAAAGACTAACATATAACAATAAATCGTGATATAAATAACAAAAGAGAAAGCAATTACGAAAAATAAAATGAATAACGTGAAGGAATCCCACATAAAACACAAACTCGTAATGGTTAGAACCTAGGATCCCCAGCAGAGTCGCCATTCTGTCGTGCCTCATTTTTCTCTCGAAAAGTGGAATTCGATGTGACCACTCTTTTTGGGATTGGATTGAAGGAAGAGAACGTGAAGAGTCGCCACCTAACGAATTAAGGTGCATTAGGGTACCGGTGTAGGCCAACTACGAACCTATTTTGTTATTTTATCTTACTTCACAGGAGTTTGGGTAAAGGTTCAAATTACCTCAAAAGGAAGGTGTTAGGAACCTTTCGAGGTCCACAAAAGGTGCTTCCCGACCGAATTTATATTTTACGTGGAGATTCTATGTGATCAAATAAAGTTTCTTATTTTATTATTAATTTAATATTTAACTAAGTGATAAAATAATTAATGAAAAAACACATGTTATTTTTTTGTTATTTCTAATTGTAGATTATCTAAGTGATAAAAACATATACTAAGATAAACAAGGAGAAAGAAAAAAACAATTATAACAAAGTGGACTGCTTATGTAATATATAACTACCCCAAATAAATGAACATGTAAGGTAAATAAAAGAATAATAGGAATTCATCAAATCAAATAAAGAAAAGTTTTGGTCTCATTTGGATCAGAATCCCAACTTGTTTAATCATTATTCGACCTACTGGCCGAACTCTTAGAAAAGTCATATGTCTTACCTTTTATGTCGGTTGGAGATCGTCACTTACGAATGACTACTTGTCCCAGCCCACCTAGGCTGGATGTCAAATCTAAAGGCATTCTATTTCAAGGATAAAACTAGCGTCTTTAGAAATATCTATCATCCCACCTATCGTCCAAGAGGCATTGAACTTTGCTATTTTAGTTTTGTTGTCTAGACAAATAAAGGTATGCTGCCTAGCACTTAATTGTCCCAAGTTAGCCTCTTGGTTAATTAAAGTTGATTAATGTGACAAACATGAAAAGACAATTTTTTTTTTTTTGTGTGTCTCTAACCTATGGGCATGATATCTAAGTGTTCAATAATTGGTTAATATGACAAAAGGTAACTATGATTCGTGTATGTAGCAATATGTTGTCAAGCGTTCAAAAGAGGTTGTCAAAAGTGTGATAAATATGTCAAAAAAATTGTGCTCATGAATTTCGTTGTGCCAGTGTTATAAACTAATGAGAATATAACAAAACATTGAAAGTGCATCAACATGCTAAGAAACACAATGGTGTACTTAATCTAGTGTTTAACGTGTTGTGATTGTTGAGAATTAGTATTTTAACGTGCTGGACATTAGTTTTTTTTTATGCAGAAATACAGTTTCAACATGCTAGAATTTAATAGTTTTATGCAGAAATACTATTTTAGCATGCTGAAATTTAATATTAACAGACGGAAAATCCATTATTGCTATTATTTTTGACATTCTGAAATATATCTTAATACGCAGGAATTTTTATGTTAATCATACTACAATTTTAACCTGGACATGCTTAATTCTAATGTTCAATATACTACAAACAAATTAATATGTAGGAATTTAATAGTTGACATGCTCAAAAATACTAACATGCTGAAAGTAGTCATAATTTACTGAAATTTAGTTTAACATGCCGAGATTCATTTTAATGAGTAGAAATTTAATACTAATATGATTTAACAATGCTGAAATTTGTGTGAATGGGCCAAAACATGTTCTAATAATGCAGAAATTTATTTTAATGTGTAGAAACATGCTCTAATAGTGCTGAACTTGTTTTAATGCGCGGAAACATGCTGTAATAATGTTGAAACTTGTTTTAATGTGCAGAAACATATTAAAACATCAAAATCTATTTTTATTATACCATACAATGTTTAAATCCTAAAAGCAAGATTTCTAATTGTATTATTAAGTAGAATAATTGTCTAAGCAGTTCATATGTTAACAAATTCTAGGTTAGTGTGACTAATGATCCATGTAGCACATAACACACGTAAAACCTAAATTGTGTCTATCTATACCATTAATAGAGCACATAAGTCCCCACCACCCAAAGCATTCCCCAATATTTATTATTAAATCAATAGTAATGTTTGTACAACAATATTACAAACCAAATAATAAGAAAATAAAACTAAATAAAACTAATACACTTTATTGTAAACACCCGGCGACTCTTGTGATATCCAATACACCACTTAACAATAAATTTTAGATACAAATTGATAGAGCACGACGAGCACAAAAGAAACAACACTGATCCTAAAGCACACGTCGTTTCAAATAGAGGAACCAAAGAAGACACATGCATATTAAGCAAGAATTGTTTCAAATTAGTTCCTAAAGACATACTTAATAACAGACTAAACAATTCAATGAACAAATAAATAAGTAATTACATCATTTAGATACTTACTGATGAGCAACAATAAAAGAAATAATAAGAATAATACAGCCAAGCCCTTGTAAGAGTAATATGCAGGATGCTTCCTTAAGGTCCAAAAGAAACACCAGAGAGTTTAAAGATATTTCTCCTTGTATTTAAAAAAGCTAATAGTTCTTTTGTTTTTAGAGAGTAGTAATTTTAATTGAAGAGTTGTCCATAAGTGATAAAAAGAAATGTTTATATAGTGAGGAAATCAGGAAAGTAAAAGGGAAAGAAGTATTTGATGGGTCAATCAAGGAGATCCTTTCCCTTAAAAAGATGATAAAATCAATTATGTAGAATTCAATCGCATAATAAAAGGAAAGCAATAGTTAGGGAAATCAATCAATGGCATTGTTTTCCTTAATCGGATAGACTGAATTAATTGGAAATAAATTTACCCTAAATAAATAAGTAAAAGCTATTTTAAATAATAGAAAATATAAATATGCTTTAACTTTTATTATTTACCACATATAACAATGTGAAAGGGCAATTACAAATACATGATATTTACCGTAAATTTTGAAAATAATCACATCCAAGGTTACCAAACAAAATCATGTACAACTTGATTAAGGTAAATAAAACACCCACATTACCCTTGAAAAATTAGAGATTCAAATTAATCTAAAACAGTTCAGCAGTACAAAAATCATACCAAATTATGAACTACAAAATCAGTATATGAATCACAAAATTGATACTCAAGTCACAATTTAGTGTCAGAAAAAAATCCTAAGGCTTTTATATATGTCAAATTATGGAAGAAAACACGAAACTAGAGAAAAAATTAACATCGTATTCCACGAACTTTAAGATTTAAAAGAAAATTGTAGTAGCATGCGTTATTTAACAAATACTGGTAAATATCCAGACACAACATTCATAAAAAATTTTAGTTTTAGACAATAAACTAATCAAGGAATGGGCTACCAGATCTGGGCATGGAGATGGAAGAGAGGATGATGACTGATGGTGGCTGTCGATCTGGAGGGTGGCCGAGTGAGGGGAATAGGGTGGTGGCTGGCAGCGTTCTTATGGTTTTCGGTGGTTACATAGAAGTGGAGAATCGATAGATTTGGGCAGTTGGTTTTTGTCTAGCGGTTGGAGACGGATCTGGCATAATTTCACCGGCGGCAATGGGGATTTGGGGAGGGAGATCGAAGAGTAGTATTGTTGGTCGAGTTTAGTGGGTGTATGGTGAAAGGGAGAGGAGGACGGAGGGGATCCTCCATTGGACACTGGTGAAGATGGCGGCGGTGGTGGTCAAAGGTTTTTCCGAGAGAAGATAGAGAGAGAGAGGGGGTAGGGCAACTGATTTGGGAAATTAGGGTTAGGTTTTGGGTATTTTGAGTTTTAAAAGAAAAGGATAGGGTTTTTTGATCTCATCTAATGAATTAGTTTTGATCGACGGTTGAGATTTAAAGGTTGAGGAATTGATAAAAATTTAAATATAATTTAAAATTGTGTCACCAAATTGGCGATAATTGTAATAAAATGGCTAAAACTATAATAACTTGGGTAAAGATTGAGGCTAATAGATAAATAAATTAGGCAAAGTGATTTCAAATTATGTTGTTATTCAAATAATAATAGAGATAATAATAATAATAATAAATAATATGATGAAAATGACAATGTATTTGAAAATTGTGAATGCATATTTATAAAAATAATTTAATAAAATTACGTAAAATGTTATATTTCAGTTCATAGATTGTAAAAGTGATATAAAAAATTAATAAAATAATTTGTATATTATTTAAATCAAGAATGTAACATGTCAAAAATCCGTTTGATGCAAGAAAATGTGTACAAAAAATACTAATATTTAAAATTAATAATTTTTCTAAAATAGCAGCTTAAAAGGACCATCAAACGGTCAAAATTGGGTGTAAACAGCTGCCAGTTTCTTGTTTGAGAATGATGAAAGAATTGTCAAACAACGAAAGTTAACGTAGTAGCCAATTTGTCCGATCGAGAAAAATTCATTGAAATTAAAGCAATAAGAGGTGGTTACAAATAGTATGGCCGAGACTTCGGTTTCAAGTCCCTTACATATCTATGGTTTTACGAGAATCAAGCCATTTGTAGTTCTAGATTTAGGAATGAACAATAATCCAAAAGAATGTCATTGATAAAGGATGGGGCATCAAAAAATGATATTGTGGGTCGAAAAGCTGGGACAAATTTAATTTGAAATAATGACATGAAAGGAGATGTGAAAATGAAAAGTGTGTTAGTTTTGAGTTTAAGCTTATGCGGTGGATGGGTAAGTAGGTGATACTTTGAAAATAGGAAAAAAAATATTTATGTTTGTTAGTGCTTCTCTGTTACTTGCATCTTTACATGGTACTAAATAATAAAGGTTAGACAAGTAAGAAATAAGCAATTAGTAAACATAAAGTGAATGTGGAAATAGAGAAAGCATATTTGTTGTATAGTTGAATCGCGGGATCAGCTGTTTGGCTTCTCATCGTGGGATCAACTTTTGGGCTTCTCAATGCATTGTGAAATCGTGTGATCAGCTTTTGAGCTTTTTATCATGCGATCAGCTTTTGGGCTTCTAGATGTACTGTGGAATCATGGGATCGGTTGTCTGGTTTCTTGTGATAAATTAATTTATACCTATTGGTCCTGCCACTTTTAACACAATTAGATTAAAATGATTAGCACTGATATATGTGTATGTATAGAAGATTGAACAATGTAGCAAAAACAACCATAAAATTAATGATAGAAGAGAGAAGAAAGCATATATATTGTACTATTGGATAAATCATTAGGTATTCTCATCATGATTTTGGATTGGACGTTAGGCCTCTCATGATAGATTTATTGTTTTCATCTGCACTTGTTAATCCTGTACTCAAACAAAAGTCGTTAGTTAAAAAGAAATGTGAATTTTTAGCATGCTCGAGTCCTCATTCGTCGTTTTCTACTCCATGAATCATTGGGATTTGTACTCCTTCATGATGAAATTTTTGAGGAATTCTTAAAGAAATTCTTCTCTAGTTTTTAAATCATCTTTTGTACATCATCATGAATGAATATATTGTTTACTCATAAAACTTTTGAGGATATCTCAAAAATTTCCGCCCCAGTTTAGAATGAAAGACGTCGTTTACACATCATTGTGAATGAGTATATTGTTTACTTGTGAAATTTTTGACGTTTTCTTGACATCTCAAAAATTATGCCCCAGTTTTTTCTTTGGAGTCTTATATTCCTACACTACTCAAAGAAAACATTAGCCTAAGAGGAATTGTTGTCCTTCATTTAATTATCGTAACCTCAATTGTAATCTGCCTTTATATGATCAATAGTTGGGTTAATTAGATTGACGATTTAAAAGTGTAGGAATATGAAAGAGAGGGGTAAAGAAGTGTTTTATTAGATAAAGACCAGACCCAGAGTGGGCTTCCTACGTATCCAAATAGAAGTCAGGTCAAACATAGTTCATAAGAACAAAGAAAAATAGAGAAAACAAGAAAATGTTGCTAGCCGTAAGGCGAGTAAAATAGTGATGTGAAACAGGAACGTCAATTCATGTGATGCACCTTATGTTTCTTTTATGAACATCTAGGCTCTTGTTGGATAGAGTAGGAGTGGGTCTGACAAGCCTTGTTTCATGGACCAAAATCAGCGTAGGTCTCATTATATCGATAACCTTGTATTTGACGTATGGAAGGTGACGAATCTTCTTTCTCTTCCTTGGGTAGATTCTACGTTTCATATTCAAATTTATTTCTAATCAAAATCAGACTCTCAAAGTTGTGATTGACCAGGAAGAATATTTCTAAAAGTATATTCCGTCTAGTGTCTTGAGGAAAATTCGGACCAATTCCTCCTCAGGTATAGAAGGACGTATTTTGGAAGCCTCTCGCCTTAATCGAATGTCATATTCTTCAAAAGATTCATGGGTCGTTCTCTTCATCTCAAGTAATTCTTGTATTGTCGAGCCAGTATTGATGTTAAACTTGTATTGCTTCGCAAAATCTTGAGCCAATTCTTCCAAATTATGCCATTCGTCGAAGTCTTGTTGGGTGTACCATATGAGTGCCATTCCTGACAAACTTTGAATAAATAATCTTATAAGGAGAGGATCATTGTGCCCTATGCCAATTAGTCTACCACAATAGTCATTCAGATGTGTGATTGGATCCTCATGCCCATCGAATGTGTTGAATTTGGGGATTTTGTATCCTAGAGGTAAATCAATACACGGATGTATACATAATTTATCATACCTCAAGTCATAGATACCCCTAGAATGCATTTCCTCGTTGATCCTTCTTTCTAGGTCACAAAGCCTTCGCCAAAGTTCATCTGATTTGATCCTTTTATTTTCAAAAGTATCATGTATAAAGGAGAATTGCCGAGAAGGGGTGTGGGTAAGGCGAGGATAAGGAGTCATAGTGTTTTTCCTTGGGTAATGAGAAGGAGTACTAACAAATTTTCGAATATTGAGCATATTTGTCATATCGCAGATTTTTACTTGCATTCATTCTTCAAATGATAGACAACCTTAAAATAAGATAGTTAAGGCATACAAAAATTACCACATAACACATAAGTTCGAACATAATAAATATAAAATAAAAGGTATTCAAGGATGAACACTAAGATTTAATAAGTGATATAGGCGTAAAGATTTGAGCTCCTAGCATATGAAATGGGACAGTGACAGGATATGATATCCATTTTGCAATTATGATTGTAAAGAACGTAAGAGAGATAGGAAATGAACAAGGTCAATTTTTGTTGAATATCAGATTTATTGATTCACATAATATTGATGATTCATCCAACTCCATATAGAAATATGATAAATCAGGGGAAAATAAATTCTTATATTGTGAGACCAAACTCATTAAATGAGCTCCTATGTATCCACAAGGGAATTAGGTCGATCGTAGTTCAAAATTTTGAGAGTTGTTGAAGTCGAATAGTGAGTGGGGATGAATTGAAGGCTTTTAAATAGCCATAAGAGTGTATTGTTGGGACCTAACAGGACATGAATTTTAAGGGTAACAAGCTCTAAAGTGAGGAACACTAAATGTTAGTCCCTTTGAGGTCGTGAACCTTTTTGGACTTTGAATGAGACTAACATTCAATGCGTCAAGGATTCCAAGGAATCCTACATTGAGTGGGACTCATATTTCTTAATAATAAAAATATGTAGCCAAGATCTAAAAGACAAGAGTGGGTTTGTGCCATGGTTCCCTCAAGTGGACAACTCGAGAGTTGAAAGCTTATGACTGTCGACACACCACTGATCAATAGATCCACAAGACATTTCCCAAAGGGTACTTTAGTAAAGAACTATCGTGTACCCATGCAACCATTCGTAAAAGAAAAATAATGAGGTTCCAAGTAGAGAAAAGTATGAGCGGAATGCCTGTTATAAAAATCCATACCACATAACACATAGCAAAATGTAACATACTAAAGAGTATATATATAAATATATATGACAACACATAAATAATAAAAGAGGAAAAGGGAAACGGATAGACATATAGAAATGTAAATAATGCATAAAGGGAAAGGATAAGAGACTAAAATATAACAATAAATCGTGATATAATCAACAAGAGAGAAAGCAATTACAAAAAATAAAACCAACAAAGTGAAGAAATCCCATATAAAACACAAACTCGTTATAGTTAGAACCTAAGATCCCTAGCAGAGTCTCTATTCCGTCGCGCCCCATTTTTTCCTCGAAAAGCGAGATTCAACGTCACCATTCTTTTTGGGATTGTTTTGAAGGAAGAAAATATGAAGAGTCGCCACCTAACGAATTAACGTGTGTTAGGGCACTAGTCTAGGCCAGCTACGAAGTTATTCTGTTGTTTTGTTTTAGTTAACCAGAGTTCGGGTAAGGGTTCAAATTACCTCAAAAGGAAGGTGTAAGGCACCTTGAGAAGTCTACAAAGGTGGTTCCCGGTGAATTTGTATTTTACGTGGGAATTCTATGTGATCAAATAAAGTTTCTTGTTTTATTATTAATTTAATATTTTATTAAGTGATAAAATAATTAATGAACAAACAGAAGTTATTTTTTTGTTATTTCTAATTATTGATTATCTAAGTGATAAAAACATATATTAAGATAGGCGAGGAGAAAAAAATAAAACACTTATAACAAAGGGGACTGTTTATGTAATAAACTAACTACCCCAAATAAATGAATATTTAAGGTAAGTAAAAGAATAAAAGGAATTCGTTAAATGAAATAAAGAAAAGCTTTGGTCACATTTGGATCAAAACCTTAACTTGTTTAATCATCATCCGACCCACTGGTCGAACTCTTACACAAGTCATATGTCTTACCTTTTATGTCGGTTAGAGATTATCACTTCTGAATGACAACTCGTCCCACCCCACCTAGGTAGGATGTCAAATCTAAAGGCGTTCTAGTACAAGAATAAAACTAGCGTCTTTAGTAGTATCTATTGTTCCACCTATCGTCCAAGAGGCATTGGAATTTGCTATTTTGGTTTTGTGGTCTAGACAAATAAAGATATGTTTTCTAGGACTGGAAATGCGAAAGAAGTAAGATGTCACGTAGCACATAATTATTCCAAGTTAGCCTCTTGGTTAATAAAAGTTGATTAATGAGATAAACATGCAAAGACAAATAATTTTTTTGGTGTCTTTAACCTATGGGCATGATATCTAAGTGTTCAATAATTGATTAATATGACAAAAGGTAACTGTGATTCGTATATGTAACCATGTGTTGTCAAGTTGTCAAAAGAGGGTGTCAAAAGTGTGATGAATATGTCAAGGAATTGTGCTCATGAATTTCATTGTAGAAGTGTTATAAACTAATGAGAATATTAAAAAACAATGAAAGTTCATCAGCTTGCTAAGGAATACAATGATGTACTTACTCTAGTGTTTAACGTGTTGAGATTGTAGAGAATTAGTATTTTAACATGCTGGACAATAGTTATTTTATGCAAAAATGCAGTTTCAACATGCTAGAATTTAATTATTTTATGCTCAAACACTATTTTAACATCCTGATATTTAATATTAACATACGAAAAATGCATTAATGCTATATTTTTGACATGCTGAAAATATGTTAATGCGCAGGAATTTTTATGTTAATCATGCTACAATTTTAACATGGACATGCTTAATTCTATTGTTCAACATGCTACAAACATATTAATATGCAGGAATTTAATTGTTGACATAATCAAAAGTACTAACATGCTGAAAGTAGACATAATATACTGAAATTTAGTTTAACATGTCGAGATTCATTTTAATGCATAGAAATTTAATACTAACATGATCTAACAATGCTGAAATTCGTGTTAATATGCAAAAACATGCTCTAATAATGCGGAAATTTGTTTTAATGTGCAGAAACTTGTTCAAATAATGCTGAACTTGTTTTTATGCGCGGAAACATGTTGTAATAATGCTGAAAAAAGTTTTAATGTGCAAAAATATATTAACACGTCAAAATCTATTTTTAGTATGCCATACAACGTTTAAATCCTAGAAGCATGATTTCTAAACGGATTAATAAGTAGATTAATTGTCTAAGAGGTTCATATGTTAATAAATCCTAGGTTTGTGTTCCTAAATGCTCCATGTAGAACGTAACACACGTAAAACTAAAATTGTGCCTATATATACTAGTCATAGAGCACATAAGTCCCTTCACCGTGAAGTAGTCCCCAATATTTATTATTACTTCAATAGTAACGTTTGTACAACGACATTACAAACCAAATCATATGAAAATAAAAATAATACAATCTATGGTATACACCCCGATGACTCTTCTCCAAAACACCACTTAATAGTACTTTTTAGATACAAATCGAAAGAACACGACTAGAACAAAATAAAAAACACATGATCCTAAACCACACATCATTTCAAACACAGGAACCAAAGAAGACACATGAAAATCAAGCAAGAATTGTTTCAAATTAGCTCCTATAGACATACTTACTAACACACTAAAGCATTCAATGAAAAAATAAATAAGTAATTGCATCATTTAGATACTTACTGATGAGTAGCAATAAAAATAATAATAAGAATAAAAAAACCAAGCCCCTGTAAGAGTAATATACAGGATGCTTCCTTAAGGTCCAGAAGAAATACCGGAGAGTTTAAAGATATTTCTCTTTATGTTTAAAAAATTTAATAATTCTTTTGTTTTTAGAGAGTAGTGATTGTAATTGAAGAGCTGTCCGTAAGTGATAAAAAGGGACGTTTATATAGTGAGGGATTCATGTAATACCCCACAAAATTCTAAGATGAATTCAGTCCATTTATGCTTGTTAAGGGGGTACCATACTTAGAAAATTCTAGCTAAGTTCTCAGAGTTAGTTTATCTTTGGCCTTAAAAAGTTGGCAATGTCATTTTGTCACCTTAATGTCCTTTAAGGGTCTATATTTTTGTTAATTAATGATTAGAGAGGTCAATAGGAGTTCCGAAATAATTTTTGGATTTCTCAGACCTCGTTTACACCATGTTTGGTGTGCCAAAATAGTGAACCAACACGATCTTGGCTCATCGCATCGCGTCACTTATTGCGTTGGTTAACATTGTTGAAGGGACTGCCAGTACTGAGGCTTTGTACGATCATGAGACACATCGGGTATCGCTTTGCTACATTAACGCTTTGCGTCACTAATCGCGTTGGTGACAAGTTTTTATTCATTAAATATCTGTATTCTTAAGGGAAAATGGGTCGATTTACCATGCCTATATAAGTCTATAACTTGATATTCAGCCCTTATTTCACCAAAATATTGTTGTTACTCTCAAATACTCTCAAGAATAAGTCTAGGGTTTTCATAGGAGCTTCAAATTCTAGAGATTCTACCATTAGTTTTCAAGAATTTTCGATCCAAGGTATGTCAAGTGTTCATTAATGGATTCCTTTCATCCATGAATCCTAATAATTTAATTTTAATTTATGAATTCTGATGTTTGTGTTGTGGATTTATTATGTTCATATAGTTATTGTTGTAGGATTCCCAAGTTGAAGTCTTTATGTGTTGTTCATGAAACTATGCTAGTATGTGGGTTGAAATTTATGAAATTAAGTTGAATTAGGGAATCATGTGGTATTAATTTGATACCATTCCTAAACTCTAAGTTATGCATACAAGGTGTTTCATAAAATTCCTAAGGGAATAATACTTGTGCATTATGACTCAATAGAACCTAAATGATAACTTCATGTTACCATTATGTTCAAAATGACTCACATGTTATTGGTATGCCTTGTAATAGATTGATGTAAAGCTTAAGAGATTAGGATTAGGGAATTATGGCATGTTTATATGAATTCTTACTCATGTGTAAGACTCTGGTATGGAAATACTTCATGAAAATCCCTAATGATAGTACTATGAAATATTGACCAAGGTTATGTGTTCAAGAAGTGTCATGTCTTGTCAGTTTTATGCTATCGATTCCTGGGGGTACTTGTACCCGATAATTTATATGTGAGCCTGAAACCAGTATCAGTTTTCATGATAATCACAATCAAGCTATGATCAGTAGAAATTAGTCAGTCATGTGACTCAAGAAAATTTAGTAAATTCAGTATCAGTCCAGTAATCTTATTGATCTTAGTAATCTCAGTAATCTTTATAAGCTCAGTCAATTATCATATCTAAGTAGTATTAATTTCAGACCTTAGTAACTCAGTCAGCTAGCAGAACTCATTAGTATTCTGTTAGTTGATAGAATTCAGTAGTATTACATCATTCAATGGAACTCAGTGAACTCCATTCAGTCAGTAAAAATTGTACCATCAGTAATAGCTCAGTTATGCCTAGTGTGAGATAGGTAAACTAATTCAGTGTCTATTCAGTTGGGAGTAGGATTCAACACTAACTGAACCCAGCAATGAGGGCTCACCTATTACCCAGTAGAGTGTGTGTTCCTTAGTAGGAATCCCTGCATTCCAAAACTATGTAGCCAACGTAGGTTGAGGTGTACCCATACGAGTCTAGGGACTATACATATCGTTAGAGTTTTCCATACAGGAGGGGTTGATGGAAGAGCTCCCTATGAGAGAGCGTTTACTCACAGATTTTATTTACCCTTGGCACGGTACTGACACCCTTCCAGCTGGGGTTACTAGTTAGACCCCACCTGTTAAGATTCGATGTATGTCGGTTAGATGATTACCATCCACAGTCTATATTTTAGATTAAGTCATAGTAATAGAACTTAGTTCAGTTCTGCAGATTTAGGATTGTCAGATACAGTCACCCAGTCCAGTAAAGAACTTAAGGAGTTTTTTAGTATCAGTATACTTAGTTATCATTTATCAATTATCAGTAATATAGTACTAGTAACCTCAGATACTGGTTACCTGTAAACTCCATAATTCATATCAATAATAGACTCAGTTATTAAGTATCCCAGTATTAGTAAACTCAGATGTTAGTAAATCAGTATTTAGTATTGTTAGGGCCCCAGTCCCATTTTATTTATTCATGCATGTATTTCTCACTCGTTCATGTGCAAGTCACCAGTTAGTGATTATTGTTCATGCATAAAAACCCTTGCATTCAGCTTACTTCACTTGCATACTAGTACATTCAATCATACTGATGCATTTGTGCTATGGTGTTTTATACCATAGGTTTAGAAACACGAGCTCCCTAGCATCCTTAATAGATTAGATGTTCAACTGCTAGACTAATAGTGAGTCCTCATCATTCGAGGATAACATGATTAATTGATTACTTTATTATTTTAGTAGTTCAGATTTAGTTGGGGACATGTCCCATCAACACTATAGTTTTCAGATAATTTAGATGCTTTCA
The DNA here is from genome assembly GCF_002878395.1 of Capsicum annuum. Lineage (NCBI taxonomy): Eukaryota > Viridiplantae > Streptophyta > Magnoliopsida > Solanales > Solanaceae > Capsicum > Capsicum annuum. The sequence continues at coordinate 198,432,905 of NC_061115.1, forward strand.
GACTAAAACACATTTCAAATAGTTTATTTCAGTTTTGGGTATTGTTATACCCCATTATAGACATTGTTTTATATTTTGTATTAGTTTAGTTTTGAACCTTATGGCCTTAAAGTTTATATTTTGCATATTTATAGTATATTATTTAATGCTCAGTTATAGATATCAGTTATGAGTTAGCTTGTGGTCCTTCAGGATCATGAGCACCGTGTAGCATTTTGGGTACCAGATTCGAGGTGTTAAAAACTTGGTATCAGATCCTAAGATTCAACAGTATCCTAGGAATTCTAAAAATCCATATCAAATAGAGTCTTATGCATGGGTATGTTGTGCACAAAACTTATGGACAGGAGGCTATGAGATGTTTTAGGAACAATTCCCTTCTTTCAGTATTCATGTCGTGCCAGTGAGCATGAGCTCAAATTTAACTCCTAGTCTAATATGCTCTTCCTTTTGTTTATAGAACATGCCTCCCAAAAGGGCTAGAAAAGGGAGAACCAGTAATCCATTAGCACCTCAACCCGTTTAGGTAGATCCCTAAGACGAATATGTTTCTCATGCAGAATTTAGGATTGAATTCACTTCTCTAGCCAATCCAGTCACAACTTATAATAAATGGCAGCTTTTATTCTAGCCAACCTAGTGGCCAATTCATCTTTACCCGAATGAATCCTTTCCTATTATCTAGTTCTATGTCAGAGTAGGATCTACTGGAGTTTCTCGACCAGGTTCAAAAAGTCACAGATATAATGTGAGTGAATTCCAGTGAAAGTGCCAAGTTAGGTGCCTATCAGCTACAAGATATAGCCCATATGTGGTTTAAGCAGTGAAAAGTAAATAGGGGTACAGATGCAGGGCCCATAGAATGGGAGGAGTTTGCTATGACTATCTTAGATAGATTCTTTCCCCTAGAGCAAAAAGAAGCCAAAGTATTAAAGTTTATTAATCTCAGCCAAGTTAGCATGAGTGTGAATGAATACTCCCTCAAGTTAACCTATTTAGCCAGGTATGGTCCCTGTGTAGTAGTAGATAGTTGATCCAGAATGAGCAAGTTTGTGTTTGGGGTTTCAGGTAGAGTGGTTAAGGAGTGCAGAACTGCAATGTTGATTAAGGAGATGGACATATCTAAACTTATGGTCCATGCTGAACAGATTGAAGAACAGAAACTTAAAAAGAAGGAAAGAGAGAATAAGAGAGCCAGAATAGGTAGTTATAGTTTTTCTTAGCCAAGGTAGCAGGGTGAAAACCGTTCTCAGCATAGTCATAAGTTTTCAGTCTTGGTTCTCTTTTTACGTAGTTCCCCAATACCAAAGTAGAAAAATTAACCATAGTGATGGGGCGCAAGGCTCTAAATCCCAGCATAGTGCAAGCATTATTCACACTCATCTACTTTGTGAAGAGTGTGGTAAATATTATAAGGGTATGTGCAGAGCAGGTAGTAATGTGTGTTTTGAATATGGTGAGTTAGGTCACAATGTCTGAGACTTTCGTAAGCCTGGTTCACAAAGTTAGCACAGTCGTTCTTCAGCTCAGTTCCAGTACTAGCAGTGGGCAATGCCCAAACAGACTATATGCACTTGAGTCCCAACATGATCAGGAAAGTTATCCTGATGTAGTCACTGGTATATTACAGATCTCTCATTTACATGTTTATACTTCTTAAGATTTAGGAGATTCTTTTTTTATAATTCTTTACGAACCAGTCAACTTTTAGGTTAGACCAGATGTTAATGGTACTTTTCTCAGTCTCCACCCAGCTGGTCAGTCTATTATAGTCCAACAGGTATATACGAACTGTCTGATTATGGTACCTCAGAAAGTCAACCTTTTAGATTCTAGTAGTAATACCATTATGGGTAGAAAATTAGTAAGGGAAGATGATTCCTAACCAATTCCTATCCCAATGCAAAGTTTTGTACTTTAACCATCACGATACTTACGCATGCATCATGTCACATTTCTGTGAACCCAACTTATATTCACATTTTTCATACAATCGAGTGTGTTTCAATTTCCTAGTATGAGGAATCCTAGTTCACTCAGTGTTATGAATCATGTTCCATGAACATAGAAAATCAAGACTCAGGTCATACAACTCATGTCTCATGCTACGTTCCTAATGATTAGTTAAAATTTTAGACTATGTCACATATATCCAAAGTTTAGACCCCTCGATGAATTCATAGTGTTGATTTTTTGTCCCTCAGTCCTTAATTATAGCATCATGCAGTAATCAGTATTCTGTAAAGTACTCAGCTAGTCCTACAGAACCATGGCCTTCAGTTATCAGTTATTTAGCCATAAAAATTCAGTTCTTCAGTACCAGTCTAACTCTCATTTGTCAGTAACTAGAATTCAATCCTAGTTATAGTCTTAGTTCTGGTTACAGTCTCAATTACCATCTTAGCTAAAATGTAAGTCCCCATCCTTGTCCAGTCAGATCATAAACTCAGTTCACTTTCAGGATTACCCGATCGTAGCATATGGCCATCAGTTATTTACTTATTGGTACTTTAGTACCTCAGCTTACAAAATATTTCCAAATCATATTGGATGTTTGGTCTTGCATTCTTAAGGTAATACAATTTTCACTCTTTCATGCTCAGTGACCTCACATTACCCAGTCAGTCATTACCTTTTTTATATAATACTCTATAGTCTAAGTCTATCCTTTCAGGCTAAGTACAGTTCAGCCTTACAGATCCAGTAGTCAGCTATCAGTCGTTCAGTTAATCAAATAAGTTAGTACATTTAACCATTTGTGCTCAGCACCCACGTGAATCTTTTTAGTAGTTTTGATTGTAGTGCATAAGGCTTAGTCACTTTATCTTAGATGATATTTCATAGGCCTTGTTTCTAAATATAAGAATCCTAGCCATGTAGCGATCTCCTACTCTGATGTCCTGCTCAGATCAGGCCAAGATTTGGTTTCTCCCTTCACTCACTAGAACTCTACAGAAAGAGTGTCGTAGGAACGCTCCAATCTAGTAGAAGTTTCTAGTATGAGTTAGTTAAGCCGCCAGTAATTCAGTTTAGCATCCAGAAAGACAAGTTCAGATGTGTGGTTTCCTATCTTTCCATCTAGTCGCATTATCAAGAGTCTTATGAATATAATCATTCTAAGATGGACTAACCAGGTAGTTGTGTGTTCATCCTTGTTTACGTATCATGTCTTAGTTTTAGATCTCAAATATTCAGATAGAAGGTGCCTCATGCATCACCATAGGGGGAGATACACTATAATTCCCCGTACACTATAATTCCCCGAACCTTCATGACATAAATTTGTTGTTCTCTCTCTTTTTGTAACGAATCCAGTTTGGAGTAAGGGGTACTCATGAGTTGACCCTCAAACATCGATCTCATCAGTAAGCCACACATTTAAGGTACTGAGTTTAGATCACAATATCTAACTCATGTATCACATTCCAAACTCAGTTACGTTCACGTAATTCCACTCATGCATACCTAGTAATTAATTTCAAGCTCATTAGCATTTTCCATTTAAGAAAATAATCTCACTTAAACATATCTAGTTTCGTGCTCAGATTTCCATGATAAACTTAGAATTAATTACAATTGTATATTAAGTCATTCATTTATGTGTCAGATCAGTCATGTATTCATGCGTTAGATACACATGTTCAGTATAATATATTCAACTTATCGGTCATGCCAGTCATGAAATCATGCATCAAATATGCATGCTCAGAAAAATCTTAGCAAATCAGTGATGCCAGTCATGTACTCATGTTTCAATTGTTCATGTTCGGCATGTACTCCAACTTATCATTTCCCCCATCTCAGTTAGTCTCATTCGACACTGAATATTTCTAAGGGGAAGATATTATAAGACCCCATAAAATCCTAAGCTTAATTCAGTCCATTTATTCTTGGTAAGAGGGTACCATACTTAGAAAATTCTAGCTAAGTTTCCAGACTTAGTTTATCTTTGGCCTACGAAAGTTTGAAATCCTATTTCTCCACCTTAATTTCCTTTAAGGGTCTATAATTTTGTTAATTTATGATCAGAGAGGTCAATAGTGTTTCCGGACAAGTTTTTGATTTTTCAGACATCATTTAGACCACGTTTGGTGTCCCAAAATAGTAGACCAACACGATCTTGGTGCGCCGTGTCACTTATCAGATTGGTTAACATTTTTGTAGGGACTGCCAATAAAACTACTAAGGCTTAGAGTGATCATGGCACGACGTGTTGGGTATTGCATCGCTGCATCGACATAGCGCGTCACCAATCGCATTGGTTCCCAATTTTTAGTCATTAAATTTTTGTCTTTTTAAGGGGAAAAGGATCAATTTCTCACCCCTATATAAGCCTATTATACGAGATTCAACCTTTATTTCACCAAAATATTGTTGTTAGTCTCAAATACTCTCAAGAACAACTCTAGGGTTTTCATAGGAGCTTCAAATTCAAGAGATTCTACCATTAGTTTTCAAGAATTTTCCATCCAAGGTATGTCAAGTGCTCATTCATGGATTCTTTTCATCCATGAAGCCTAAGAATCCAATTTTAAATTATGAATTGTGATGTTTATGTTGTGGATTGATTATGTTCATGTAGTTATTATTGTAGGATTCCCAAGTTGGAGTCTTTATGTGTTGTTCATGAAACTACGCTAGTAGGAGGGTTGAAATTTATGAAATTGAGTTGAATTAGGGAATCATGTGGTATTAATTTGATATCATGCCTAAGCTCTAAGTTATGCATACTAGGTGTTTAATAAAATGCCTAAGAGAATAATACTTACGCATTATGACTAAATAGAACCTAAATGATGAATTCATGTTACCATTATGTTCAAATGACACACATGTTATTTTTATGGCTTTTCATAAATAGATGTAATGCTTATGAGATTAGGCTTAAGGAATTATGACATGTTTATATGCATTCTTATTCATGTGTAAGCCTGTGGTATGCAAATACTTTGTGAAAATCCCCAATGATAGTACTATGAAATATTTACCATGGTTATATGTTCAAGAAGTTTCATGTATTGTTAGTTTCATGTTATCGAGTCCTAGGGGTACTTGCACCTAATAATTTAGCTCTGTGCCCAGAGCCAGTGTCAGTTTTCACGATACTCATAATCAAGCTATGATCAGTAGAACTCTGTCAGTAATGCGATTTGGGAAAATTTATTAAATTCAGTATCAGTCCAGTAATCTTAGTGATCTCAGTAATCTTAGTAATCTTTGTAAGCTCAGTCAATTATGAGATCTCAGTAGTATTCAGTTCAGACCTAAATAACTCAATCATCTAGCAGAACTCAGCAGCATTCTGTTAGTTTACAGAATTCAGTAGTATTCCGTCATTTAATGGAACTTAGTGAACTCCATTCAGTCAGTAAAAACTATACCATCAGTAACAGCTCAGTCATGCCTAGTGTAAACTAGGAAAACCAGTTCAGTGTATATTCAGTTAGGAGTAGGATTCAGCTTTGAGTGAACCCAGAGATGAGGGTTCACCTGTTAGCTAGTAGAGGGTGTAATCCTTTGTAGCAATCCCTAAATTTTAGAACTACATAGCCAGCGTAGGTTGAGATGTACCCCAACGAGTCTAGGGACTATACATCCTTTTTGAGTTTTCCTTATGGGAGGGTTTGACGAAAGATCTCCCTGTTAGAGAGGGTTTACTCAAAGCATTTCTTTCAGTACTGACACCCTTCAGGCTGGGGTTATAGGTTGGGCCCACCAGTTCAGATTCAGGCAATGTCAGTTAGATAATTATCTCCCACAATCTCATTTTTAGATTCAGTCTTAGTAAAGAACTCAATTCAGTTCTACAGATATCAGGACTATCAGATACAGTCATCCAGTTTATTCTTAAACTCAGATAGTTCTTCAAATTTAGGATTGTCAAATATAGTCACCCAGTCTAGTAAAGAAATCATAGAGTTTTTCAGTATCAGTATACTCAATTATCTGTTATCAATAATATAGTACTAGTAACCTCAGATACCGGTTAACTGTAAACTCCATAATTCATATCATCGATATACTCCGTTATTCAGTATCCCAGTATTAGTAAAATCAGATGTCATTACATCAGTATTCAGTATTGTCACTTTCCTAGTCCTAGTTTTTATATTCAATCATGTATTTCTCACGCGCTCAAGCTTAAGTCATCAGTCAGTTATTATTGTTCATGTATATGAACCTTTGTATTTAGCTTACCTCACTTTTATGCAGGTACATTCAATCGTACTGACGCCTTTGTGCTATGGTGTTTTATACCATTGGTTTAGAAGCACGAGCTCCCAAGCATCTTTAGTAGATCAGACATTCAGCAGCTAGACTAACAGTGAGTTCTCATCATTCTAGGATAGCATAATTATTTTATTACTTTATTATTTATGTTGTTCAGAGTTACTTGGGGACATGTCCCATCAACTCCATAACTTTCAGACAGTTTAGATGCTTTCAGACTAAACATGTTTCTCATAGTTTATTTCAGTTTTGGGTGTTGTTATACCCCATTACAGACATCGTATTATATTCAGTATTAATTTAATTTTGAACCTTATGGGCTTACAACTTATATTCTGCATATTTACAGTATATTATTCATTGCTCAGTTACAGATATCAATCATGGATAAGCTTGTGATCCTTCGGGGTCATGAGCACCGTGTAGCATTTCAGGTACCAGATTTGGGGCGTTACTAGTTAGGAAAGTAAAAGGGAAAGAAGTATTTTGATAAGTCAATCAAGGAGATCCTTTCCCTTAAAAAGATGATAAAATCAATTATGTAGAATTCAATCGCATAATAAAAGGAAAGCAAAAGTTGAGGAAATCAATCAACGATATTATTTTCATTAATGGGATAGACTGAATCAATTGGAAATAAATTTACACTAAATAAAAAGTAAAAGATGTTTTAAATAATAGAGAATATAAATATGCATTAACTTTTGTTATTTACCACATATAACAATGTGAAAGAGCAATTATAAATACAGGCTATTTACTATAAATTTTGAACATAATCACATCCAATGTTACCAAAATAAAATCATAAGCAACTTGATTAAGGTAAACAAAACACCCACATTACCCATGAAAAATTAGATATTCAAATTAATCTAAAACACTACAGCAGTACAAAAATCATAACAAATTATGAACCACAAAATTAGTTTATGAATCACAAAATTGATACGCAGGTCACAATTTAGGGTCAGACAAGAATCCTAAGGCTTTTACATATGTCAAATTATGGAAGCAAAACACGAAACTAGAGAAAAACTTTACATCACATTCCACGAACTTCAAGATTTATAAGAAGACTATAGGAGCATGCCTTATTTAACAAATATTGTTAAACATGCAGACACAACAGTCATCAGAAATTTTAGTTTTAGGGAAAAAATTAATCAAGAAAAACAAACCCGGGATGAGTTCTAACATCCATCGATGTTCGACGAAGGGACTACTAGATCTGGGTATGGAGATGAGGGGAGGGCGACAGCTGCTAGTGGCCATCGATCTAGAGAGTGGCTGAGTAAAGGGAATGGGATAGCGGATAGAAGAGTTTTAGTTATTGTCGATAGTAGCATTGCGGTGGAGAATCGATGGAGTTAGGTAGTTGGTTTCTGTCCAGCGGTTGGAGACAGATCTGGCATAATTTTGCTGGCAGCGATGGGGATTTAGGGAGGGAGATCAGAGAGTAGTATTATTGGTGGAGATCAACGACTATGATTTAAAGGCTGAGGAATTGATCAAAATTTAAATATAATTTAAAATAGTTCCACCAAATTGGCTATAATTGTAATAAAATGGCTAAAATTGTAATAACTTGGGTAAAGATTGAGGCTAAAAGATAGATAAATTTGGCCAAGTGATTTCAAATTAGGTTGTTAGTTAAATAATAGTATAGATAATAATAAATAATAAATAATAATAATAATAATAAATATTAAATGATAATAATAATAATAAATATTATGATGAAAATAACAGTGTATTTGAAAATTGTGAGTGTATATTTATAAAAATAATTTAATAAAATATTAATAAAATTATGTAAAATGATATATTTGATTTAATAGATTGTAAAAGTGATATCAAAAAATTAATAAAATAATCTATATATTTTTTTAAATCATCAATGTGACATGTCAAAAATTCGTTCGATGCAAGAAAATGTCTAAAAAAAATGCTAATATTTAAAATAAATAATTTTACTAAAATAACAGCCTAAAAGAAGCATCGAGCGGTCAAAATTGGGTGTCAACAGTGAGTTGAGAGAAGCTAATGTAGAGGAGTTCATAAACCTAAGGTAGGGCTCAATGTTAATGATGGAGTACTGCCTTATGTTCAATCAGTTGTCGATGTATGCCCCTAGCACGATGGCTGACCCTAGGTTAGGTATGAGTAAGTTTGTTACTGGAGTATCTAGTTTGATGGTCAATGAGTGTAGGACTGCCATGCTTATTAGGGATATGGATCTTGTTGGGCTGATAATTCAAGATCAACAAATTGAGGCAGAAAAGTTGAATGGGAGAGAAAGGGGAAATAAGGAGGCTAGGATCGAGTAGTTTGACTGTAGCCAAACAAGGTCTGGAGGGGGAAGTCGTTCTCAATTTCAAAGCCGCCAGTCTTTGTTGGAGCCATCTTCAGCTAGATCTCCTGCACCTAGAGACAAGAATGACTAGTGGGGTAAAACTTCTATATCTAGGTCTTAGAGTGGTGTGGGTGGAAAACCGAGTTATCTTTCATGTGCTAATTAGGGTAATAATCATCCTGGTGAGTGTTTGTTAGGACAGAAAGGTTGTTATGGATGTGGTAAGTTGTGTCACAAAATCAAAGAATGTCCACATACTGAGCAGGGAGGCAGGGATGTTCGTCTCTAAACTTAGGATACTAATGCATTAGCTCTACTAGGTCGCCCATCCTCTTCTCAAGGTACATCATCTAGTACCGATGGCGATTAGCACCAGAATTAGTTCTATGCTTACCATCCAGTCAGGAGCAGAAGATTTTGCCAGATATTGTTACTGGTATACTTCGTGTCTTTAATCTTGATGTTTATGTATTATTGGACCCCGGGTCAAATTTCTCTTATATGACCACGATAGTTGCAGTGATTTTGGGTCAAGTCCTAAGAAACTCCTTAAGACCTTCTTAGTTTCTACCCCAGTGGGCGAGTCAATTAATGCCAAGCTGATCTATAGAAAGTTTCTTATTACTACCCTTCATAAGATCATATTAGAAGACTTAATAGAGTCAGATATAGTTAACTTTAAACATATTATGGGCATGGATTGGCTACATTCCTATTATTTATATGTAGATTATCGCACTCTAATAATGAAGTTTAAGTTTCCTAATAAGCCAACCATTAAGGGGGAAGGTAATTCAGTGTCTCCGAAGAGTCATTTGGTACCTTATCTTAAGGACAGAAAGTTGATATCAAAAGGGTGCATCTATCATCTAGTTCGAGTCAAAGATACTAAGTCTAAGGCTCCAACAGTTCAGTCAATCCTCATAGTCAATGAGTTTCCTAAAGTTTTCCCCGAAGATTTGCTCAGGGTACCTCCCAATAGAGAAATAGAATTTGGTATTGACCTTTTTCCAGATACACAAAACATCCCATTCCTCTATATAGTATGGTTCCAATTGAGCTTAAGAATTTAAAAGAGCAGCTTAAAGACCTCTTAGATAAAGGTTTCAAAAGGCCCAGTGTCTCTCCATAGAGTGCTCCCATCCTATTTGAGCATAACTAACATTGTTTACTCCGAATGTGTATCGACTACCATCAATTGAATAAAGTCACAATCAAAAAGAAATATCCTCTTCTCAAAATTGATGACTTATTCAATAAACTCCAAGGTGCAAGTTACCTCTCTAAGATAGACCTTAGATCCGGCTATCACCAACTTAGAGTAAAGGAATGTGATATTCTAAAGATAGCTTTTAGGACCCGTTATGGTCATTTTGAGTTTCTAGTTGTGTCCTTCGGGCTGGCAAGATCTAGCATCCTTTATGGACTTGATGAACAGAGTGTTGAAATAGTATTTGGACGTATGTGTTTGCCAAATTCAGCAAGTGTGAAGTTTGGCTAAGATACATAGCTTTCCTTAGTCATATTATTTTTGGTGATGGACTTAGAGTTGATACCCAAAAGACCAAAGTTGTGACAAACTAGCCTAGAATCATCTCTTCATCAGACAACAGGAGTTTCTTGGGTTCAGTTGGCTATTACCGATGTTTTGTTGAGGGTTTTTCATCTACTGTGTCCCCCATGTCTATATTGACTCAAAATAAGGTTAAGTTTAAGTGGTTAGATTCTTGTGAGTAGAATTTTTAGGACTTGAAGGCTTGACTCACTTTTGCCCCAATCTTAGCGCTACCTGATGGTACAGATGTATTTGTTGTCTATTGTGATGCTTCTAGAGTTGTTCTGGGTTGTGTTTTGATGCAGAAAGGTAAGGTTATAGCCTATGCCTCTATACATCTTAAGTCTCATGAAGATAACTACCCTACCCATGACCTTTAGCTAGCTGTTGTTGTGTTTGCATTAAAAATCTAGAGGAACTATCTTTATGGGGTGCATGTTGATGTGTTCACGGATCACAAAAGCTTGCAATATGTCTTTACACAAAGGGAGTTAAATCTCTGTCATAGAATGTGGTTAGAATTATTGAAAGATTATGATATAAATATTTTGTATCATCCTAGCAAGGCCAATTATATGGAAGACACCCTTAGTAGACTGTCTATGGGCAGTGTCACCTATGTGGAGAATGATAAGAACAAATTAGTTTGGTAGGTTCATAAGATGGATAGATTAGGTGTGCGGTTTGTTCACTCATCTTAGGGGAATGTTTAGGTTCAGAGTAGTTCAGATTCTTCTTTAGTTTTCGAAGATAAAGAGAAATAATATAAGGACTCTAGTTTGGTCAAGCTGAAAGGGTCAGTTAAAGACCAAAAGGTAGAGGTTTTCTTCCATGGGGAGATGGTGTGTTGAGATACCAGAGTATGTTATGTGTGTTGTGCGTTGACGATTTGAGGCAGCTAATTATTGAAGAAGCGTATTATGCGCATTACTCCATTCACCTAGGATCTATCAAGACGTACCGCAATTTGCAGGAAGTCTATTAGTAGAGTGGTATGAAGAAATATATCATAGAGCAGAAAAGTAGAGCAGAAAAGTAGAGCATACAGGTTAAAGTAGAGCAGAAAAGACCTGCTGGTACATTGCAGGAGTTTAGTATTCCCACTTTGATGTAGTAAGAAGTGTGCATGGATTTTATGACAGGATTATCCCATTTGCGTCATCAGCATGAATTGATTTAGGTTATTATAGATAGGTTGACTAAAGCAGCTCATTTCTTTCCAGTTCATATGTCCTACTCAGCCAATGATTATGCTAAGCTGTTTATTAGAGAGTTGGTCTGATTGCATGGAGTTCTTTTTTCCATCATTTTGGATAGGGGTACTAAGTTTACCTCACTTTTGGAAAGCCTTTCAGAAGGTTCTTGGTACCCAGGTTCATTTCAGTTTATCTTTTCATCCTCAGATAGATGTTCAGGCAGAAGGACCATTCAAACTCTAGAGGATATGTTGAGGGAATATGTTCTTGATTCAAGGGTAGTTGCAATGAGTATTAAACTAATTTCGTGTTTTAACTCACTATCCCCATGTGTTTGATGAAATGTCTCATAGATGAATTTTTAAAAATGACTATTTATGATGTTCTCCAATTTGTATTATGGTTTCAAATGATCTCATGTGTTCTTATAGATATTATTATCGAGTCGTGGGAGTTATGAATACATGAAAACTTAGTTGTTTACTTAGTTCAAATACTTTCAAAAGGGTTTCAAATATATTAGAGTATTATCAGTTTAGTCAGTGCATCATGTCAGTAAGCTCAGTCCAGTCTAGTAATTAGAGTCAGTTCAGTTGGGAGTAGGATTTAGCTCCAAGTGAACCCAGGGATAGAGGCCCACTTACCAATTGAGGGTGTGACCTTTAGTAGTAGTCCCTACATTTCAGAACTGCATAGCCAACATAGGTAGAGACGTTAACCCGCCAGTTGAGGATTGACACATATCTCATTAAGGCCCTGCCAGTTGAGGGTGACCCTTAATCCTTTGGGTAAAAACTGAAGTGGATCCACAAAACTAGTTTTAGTACCCGTGGAATGGTACTAACACCCTTGCAACAGGAGTCACAAGTTGGACACCAATTAATTAATTTTGGGCCATCTCGGTTAGATGATAGCTCCTACAGTTTCAGTCTTGTCATCATTCCAGTAATTAGTTTTAAGCTTTCTTGACCATGACATACAGTCACTAATTGTAAAATATCAGTATTTTAGTTTACAGATTATCCCAGTATCATGTCATATACTTGGTGATGCATTCTTAGAGTTTGCAGCTTTCATGCATGCTAAACATCAGTTATCTCATGCCATACTTACAGACAATTATTATTCATGCACATGAGCCCATGCATATCAGCCTAACCCTATTTAGCATACCAGTACATTCAAAGTACTGATCGCATACTTGTTTTCTTGTACTATGATGCATCATATCATTGGTTTAGATACTCAGGTTTCCTACCGCACCTAGAACTCCTAGTGCATCAACAACAAGAAGTGGTAAGTTGTCATGTTTTAAGGACCTTTTATGTTTATTTCAGTTCAGTTCTGTAGTCAGTTGGGATTAGTTAGGTGTTTGTCCCATCAACTCCACAGTCAGTCAGTTAGATGGGTCCGCCATTAACTCGTCGGCCAAGCCCTAAATCTGAATTTTCCTCAAGGATTGGAGTCTCTACATGATGGTTTAGATCATAAATCAGGGTGACATAATCCCTAATTAGGACAACATAAAATCCTGCATCGATAAAAATGGTTTCCAGTAATAAGTCTTTTAACTCGTGCCTTCTTCGGGCAACCATCTAACTCTTTTTAAGTCCAATTTTAGTCTTTAAACACCATGTATCAGTACTCATAAATGTTCATTACTTTCATGTCAAGGACTTTAAGTGTCAGGTCTCATCATACCTTAATTTGCAAGACTTATAGTATTATATTATGTCCATAGCCCTTTCATTCAAAAGCATGTTAATGATCATCAAAAGATTTTTAATATAACATGAGAGTTCTTATCTCAAAAAGGACATAGAAACTTATGAAAAAACATTCTCCTTTCAATATTATAACATAGGGTGGTCGTCTCTTTCATAAATCACATGTAATGCTTTATTAGAAAACAAGAGCTCTTAAAAATAAAAAACACCCTTTTTGAAAACACCTAAAAATGAAAATGCATAATTGATACAGAGGAATTTAAAAGTACAAGCTTATCATCATTCATAAAATAGCCCCCAACACTTGTCAATAAATAAATCTGATGATCGAAAAAAGGGATTTATAGTTAATGCTCTCAAATCTATTTCACAATCCATAAAACATGCACATAAATACAATTCAATGGTTATAGAAACCCCATAGTTAACAAATAATTTTATCTTAAAAATGGCTTCATAATTCAAGTTTTTCTATAAATTTCAAACCTTAATTTATACATATATAATATAGGGTTTTCTAGAAGAACCATACTTGTGACCATGAGTGTTAGGATAGTTCTACATACCTCAGATTTAAGGGAATTTAGCATATTTAACCATAGGAGATTGGGCACCTGTAAGACCCCATAAAATCTAAGCTTAACTCAGTTCTTTAGATAATGAAAAGAGGACCCAGACTTAGAAAAATCAGCTAAGTAATGACACTTAGTCTCATTTTAGGACCTTGGTATTTCCATGATTTTATTTACAGCCCTTATGACCTTAAAGTGTTGATTTTTAAGTAGATTCATGATTAGGGAGGTCAATGGGTGTTCGAGGGAAGTTTTAGATTTTTCAGACCTTGTTAGAAGCTCATTTTGATGTTCAAAATAATGAGTCGACGTGATCTTAATGCGTCGTGTTGCCTATCGCATCAACAATATTTTCCCTAGAACTCAGTCCAATTTCCAGTGAGTTGATGCGATATATATGCATTGAGTTGACCATCTCATCACGTTGGTCATCGGGCCAACCCCATCGACATGATGCGTTGGTCTGCGCTTCACTGGGTGCAAATTTTCTATAATTAAAATTAACATCCAAAGGGGTAAATAAGTTAATTTCTCCAATCTTATTCAACCCAAAACACACAATTTTAGCCCCAAATAGCAAAGATACCTCATTATTCATCTTTTTCATATCTAATAACAAACCCTAGCTCTAAGAATCAAGAACAAATTCCATAACTCCTACTCCAAAAAATCTTAAAATTCAATATTTCGGGTTCAAGAACTTCAAGAGGAAGATTCATGAACACCATTAGAGAGTCAAGAATCAAAATTTTACATTCAAATTCATCAACAAGGAATGTGGGCTTCATGAACAAGGATCCCCTTTCATCCTTGTGCCCAAAACTAGCTTTTACCTACAAATTTACATGATTTTATATGAAATTACAGGAGATTTGAATTAGGGTTCATACCCATAATTGTTAGTTGCAAGATTATGAGTTTTTGAGAGATTTTGAAGTTGAATTGCATGTCTATTTTCATATTTTCATGCCTATTGCAGTAAATTTCATATTTTGAGTTGAATTATCATTAATTACATTATCAAGCATGAACTTTATGATGTTTTGACTTGAACTTGATGCATGGGTTATAAAACCCAAGTTTAGATGTTGGTTTTTCAAGAAAGATAATGCTCTAAGGATCCTATGATTACATTATTTACAAATTTTCAATAAAGCTTTGGTCTTTCAATCCTCAAATATGATTTGGAATCAATTTTATACACTTATAACAACTTAAAATAAATCATATAAGCTTCACTTATAGATTTAATTAGATAAGTGCATAATTGGTTTCATAATGAACCCTTATTCTAGCTTTTAAAAGTGGATTTCCAACAGAATGAGCATACAAATAAAAAAGGGAGTTGTATTTAGCACCGAGCTGGAAGTGTGTGATTAGCGTGCCCTATCTTCCATAGAAATACATAGCCAACGTAGGTACATATTTATATTATTGCCTTTTATATATGAATGGAAAATACAAATATGATCACTTATATTAGGTTATACTCCTTTGCAAGAGTATGACGCCTCTCCCCATTGTGCATTTTCCCATAGGAGAATAAGACGTTGGACTCCATGTTAGCTTATATGGTTTATATTGGTTAGAAGAACCTTCCTTGCAGGACAGTTTTTAAGATAATTCCCAAAAAGTTTTAGGCTTACAGCATAACAGAAAAAGCTTTTAGAAAACTTCGTGTAAAGGCTCATAACTTTATTTTAGAATATACTTTACAGAATGAGATCAGTTATAGATTTCAGCTTCCAGATTTCATATATAAGAGTGAGTTCTTTCTAGAATTAGATAGTTTGACTTAAAGAGAGAGAACAAGTACAACTTTGAGAACTAAATGTTATGACTCACTAGATTTATTCAATATGTTTTTACTACTCATAATTACAGACTTCAGTTTCTCAGTTACTCAAGCTTATATGAGTCATTTATATTTGGGATGCATTATTTTATAAATTTTGATGGGGATGAGATGATGTTTTACTGATGCATTCACCCCCATATACTTAGTGCATCCTTAAAGTACTGATCCACATATATGTCTATGTGCTACATTATCTCATAATGTAGGTTCAGGTGCTCAGTTTCAGCAGCGTGAGTGATTTTCGAGCATCTCCATCTACATCCAGTAGTTGGTAAGTCCTCAAAGTTTGGGGACATAGTTATTAAGATTTTCGGCTTTGATAATTCAGTACTCTTTTCAGATAGTTCAAGTCAGCTGGGGGTTTGTCCCAGTGACTTTCTAGTTATTAGTATTAGCTGTTTGTCAGACTGGTAGATTTAATTCAGACTTCCAATATTTTGTTTTAAGAGATTAAATTCAGACCATTCTTAGTTATTTTAGATGAATTTTTGTATTTACTATGACTTGTATGTTGATATTTTCCTCATTATGAGATTCAGACTTAGTAGTAGGCAGACAAGGTTAGCTTAAGGCTACTCGTAGTCTTGAGCACCATGTGACATTTTGGGACCAGGTTTCGGGGCTTTACAACACCTTTAAACCTAGAAGGTTTTTTCACTCTCTTGTTTTTAGAATGAGTATAATGTGAATTTTGAAGTGAGAGGTCGTTCTTAAATCCCTACTGATGAACACAAAGAAGCAGGAATGACTTAAAGGTGTAAAAAGACCCTGGTAACCTTAACATATAAAAAAAATAGAGTAATATCGATGAAAAGGTAGGGGGTGCAGCGCGAACCCCATACCATAGGGTCAGCCTCGTGGTGCGACCGCCGTCCTGACAGGAAGGCTAAACGGCATGTCCCCTATCATGACCTAGGCCCTTCGTAGCATGGGGCTCCTCGCATTGGCAAGACAGTAGTCTATCATGGTGGCCATCGGAGCAAGAGGTTGCTATGTGGTGCTCCTTTCAAGATGAACGAGTATTTTTATGTGTAAAAATGCCCCCAACCCACTTAAATCCAACCCTAAGTGGTTTACCATAGATTTTGGGGTCTTATAGGCTCATTTTCTCTATTCAATTGTCGAAAAGTTCGCGGTATTACTGAAAATATGTACTTTATTTTTATGTGTGCCTATTGAACTCTTTTGTGGATGCGAAAATATGACCTAAAAAGATATTATAAATGCCCCATATTAATTAGTCTGTGAGAAAAAGTGGATTCATCCAAATTGGGTTTTTATATCTCCTCAAAGATAGGGCAAAAGATCCATAATCAAATAACTCTCCCACTTACGACTGCATGGAGGAGAATGTCATCCTGACAATCATGCAACAATCTTTAAACTTTCCTCTTGGTAAAACTTTAGTCATTAAGTCGAAACTATATCATTTGTATGAATTTGCTTAACCTTAAGCGCAACTTAGAGTCCAACACTTCACAAAGCTAACGCATCTCAAATCAATGTGTTTAGACTGACCTTGAAATGTAGAATTATTGCCTTGATATATAGCACTTTGACAGTCACAAAAAAGCACATACCTCTCATGAGTACAACTAAGTTCCTCCAAGAATCTCTTTAACTAGAGCAACTCTTTAGAAGTTCTAACAACATAAATAAGTTCAGTTTCTATAGTAGATAGAGCAACATATTTTTACAACCTAGATTGCTAAGACACAACTCCCCCTGCAAAAGTAACAAAATAGCTTGAAGTAAACTTGCTAGTATCAACATCACAAGGCCTGTTTGAAAAGTATAACCATGAAGAATTGGCTTCCCTATACCAAAACACAAACTTAGACTAGAAGTGCCACAAAATTGTTCATGGGTTACTTCACAGCATTGTAATGTTTTTTTCACAACTCTAATTGGGGCCCTGGCCGTGATAGGCTTTACAAACTAATGAAGGCCTAAGCTGACCCCTTAACATTATATCATAAGCATAGTCATATTTATAGTTGTGGAAAAAAGACCATATAAAAAGGGGTTCAACATTTAAATAATGTAATATCCAGGTTTTAAGAACCAAATCTAAACAATTACCCAACACATATTTACAAAAATTCTAATTTTAAGAATAACTCCTAGGTTGAGACATCACTCTCGACTGTTGACACGATCCAACCAGGGTCCTTGTCTTAATAGGCATCCCAAGTTCGATTGGAACCGAACACCACCCCCGTAACCCAACCCAACCTTCATCCTCCTGCCATGAGTTTGAAGAATTTCGAGCATACAATAAGAAAGTGTAACAGCTCACATGAAGACTTTGGGATAGGATCACAACCTTGATCGACTAAACTGAGTCCAACCATCCAATACGAACCATCCAACCATACCAAACAAAACAAATACCTATACAAGGGCCATAAACTTGGCCATAACCAAATAAGTTCCAAAACATAATATGATTAATCCAAAAATAAAGTACGAGGGAACAACCAACAATATCGTCAACCGATATAAGCCCCAATACCAATGCCAATGCAAGGACTAAAAACAACATAGATCCTACCCATTCTTACCTGTAGCAGTACCACAAAGCCTTTAACCAAAAGAGTAAGAATATCCGGTTGGGATATGCCCCCAACTATAGCCAAAATCAATATCCATAAATAAATTAAAATATCTAAAAGCATTTATAACATGAAAAGAGTTATAAGGAAAGATGGAACCTCACCATTTTAATCCAACAGCTATCCCCGAGTCAATCACTATGTTAGAGGAACAGAATGATCGATTCTTGCATAGTGCACCGCTGCCTGAAGAAGGGTTAGCGAGTAATCGCTACCATGAACTCAGGATAAGGATAAAACAATGCCATTTATAAAACCAAGTATAACCATCCATGTGCACACAACCATACATATATTTATAACCATGCCGAGAAAGGAAATTGTGTTTAGCATCCCATTAAAACCTTTACCTAGGCTGCGTAGCTTTGCAGTCCTAAATCACTCATGGGCTATATGGTTATGCTCCCTCTGCTGAAAGGGCCCCAGTGCATAAAGTCGCACGACTAGGGAAGAAAAACCGTGATGACTAGTACATCCCCTAAAATATAGTGTGACATCATGCAGATAGTCACTTGGACCAAACCTCACATCAACAAATATGAGTTTCCAGTTTAGATCCCCTCGGGACCACCACCTTCAATGGCTTTGCTACACCTCTTTTCTTTAAGCCCAATTAAAACAAATTTTCTATCCAAACCATTATTACATTATTAGTAACTAAGGCTATTAGTTGTTGTATCGTCATACCAACAATAACTTGAAAGTATTAGTATTAGCCACACCTTGGAGCTTACAATGTACCCCATGATTTCCAATTAACCAAAACCATATCCATCAAGACCTTTCCAATCCATTTAAAACCATTTAAACAATTCATACCATTTAGGGTTCCATTACCAAGTTTAAACTATGCTTAAGTTACATTGAAAAACCAATATTATAATGAAAACATTTTTAAAGGCATTTTATCACACACATTGGGGCATAGTATTTCCAAAAAAAAGTCCATTACCAAAGAACCATTCCTATGCAACCAATCATCCAAAAACACCATTAATCCATACAAAAGCATAATTAATATATGGGAAAACAATAACCAAGCATTTATAATAAAAAACCCCCAAAATAAAACACAAAATCATACAACATTCAAGTAATGAAAACATTGTATAAAACTATGCC
Source organism: Capsicum annuum (assembly GCF_002878395.1). NCBI lineage: Eukaryota > Viridiplantae > Streptophyta > Magnoliopsida > Solanales > Solanaceae > Capsicum > Capsicum annuum. Next base: position 198,452,137 of record NC_061115.1, read on the forward strand.
TTTAGTTGGAACTAACAATGAGGAAGAGAATACGCCTTAATTGACAAAGTAGATGGAGAGAAACCACCAACAAGATCCCCATATTTGTCCTCCAGTTGAAACCCTAGATTCCTTACCCAAAATTTCTTGAGAGAATTATTGAGTGTTTAGGAAGAGTTTCTAAGTGTTAATAATAGAATAATAGGGTAAATAACTACCCAATAGGAATATAAGTCATCGGACTTTATTAGGATAAGTGGGGAAATGTTCATATTGCCCACACATAAGTTGCACAAAATCCCATCACAAGGATATGAATGACCCTTATGAGTTGTATCCTCCCTATACTAGTGGTACCCAACACTCGTACCCTTTGGCTCCCCTTGGACTCAACACTATTCAACTTATCAAATTCAAGTCATATCCAAATATACTATCTGAAACCTCCACCGTAACCCTAGAAGAATTAAATCCTATGAGAATTGAACATGGTCCACCATACGAGTCCCTGGTATGATTCATACCCTAACTTATGACTCACGATGAGCCATTAATACTTGGATCCAATGTAGGTTACCAAGTCTAAGGTTAAGTCAAGAAACCAAATGATCTGTATCTAACCATACGACTCATCTCATGTATGTCGTACCCATTCCAGTGACCAAAATCCATCCCACCAACCAACACTAGCAAGCATATGACTGGACAACACCGTTCTTACCCTAATATGCAGATCGTACCCATGAGTCGTATTGGGTCCAAAGACTAGAATTCTAAGAAATTTTCTAAAGTCCGGAAACCAAGGTCCTCCACTCTCCCCCACTAGGAACATTCGTCCATGAATGACGGGCAAGGTAGGGATAACTGAACGTACTAGTCATTTGCATTATCAAATATATTTCCAATCTTTAAAAAAGTTTGAAAACAAAGTGGCAAAGATATTAATCTTTTCTTTAACAAACTCAGACAAAATAGATGTCTTGAAGACACTTACCTTCCACATGAATCCCAGGACTAAAAAACAGATGCAGACACTTGGAATTCATGACTTCATGTCTTTCTCTGATTCCCATGTAGCTTCTTCCATCTTATAATTTTGCCACAGAACCTTACTTGAAGCCACATCCTTGGCTCACAATTGATGTACTTGTATATCCAAGATGTCAATCGGGACCTGCTTATAAGACAGAGAGTCTGAGATACCCAACCCATCCAAGGAAATAATCCAAGAAGGATCACTAAGACACTTCCTCAACATGGAGACATGAAATACCGGATGAATGGATTTCAAACTAGAAGGCAACTCTGATTCATAAGAAAAATTTCCAACCCTCTACAAAACCACATAAGGACCAATATACTAGGGACTAAGCTTCCACTTTTTGCCAAACTGCATTACTCTTTTTATGTGGGATACCTTGAGGAATACCTTATCCCAAACCTCAAAACTCTATACCTCTATGGCTTACATCCGCATAGGACTTTTGGTGCCTTTGGACAGCCTTAAGCCTATCCCGAATCCCCTTCATATTTTCCATAGCCTAATAGACCAAATCCAAATCAAACATATTCACCTCACCAAGCTCGAACAAACCAATAGGAGATCTATACCTTCTACCATACAATGCCTCTACAGGGGTCATGCCAATACTAGAATGATAGCTATTATAGTAAACAAACTCCACCAAAGGTAGAAGCTCAACCCAATTGCTACCATAATCAACCACATATTCCTGAAGCATATACTCCAATGTCTGAATAGTTCTTTCTATTTGACCATCCATCTAATGATGAAAATCAATACTTAGATTCCCTTAGTAGCCAATCCCTTCTGAAAATAGCACATGAAATAGGATAAGAACTGCATACCACGATCAGAGATAATTGAAACAGGTACTCCATGTAGCTTCACAATCTCCTGAAGGTATAACTTTGCATAAACCTTCACCGAAAAGGTATTCCTCGCTGGCAAGAAGTGAACAAACTTTGTCATACTATCAACGAAGACCCAAATTGAATCTTTTTATTTTCGAGATTGAGGAAGCCCAAAAATGAAGTCCAAATTGATTACTTCACTTTTTCATTTGGGCAAAATAATCTCTTGATACAACCTACCAGGTCTCATGTGCATAACTTTAACTTGTTGACACACCAAGCACTTTGCCAAAAAATCAGCCACATCCCTTTTTATACTATTCCAGCAATACATCTCCTTGAGGTTATGATACATCTTTGATGAGTGGAGATGTACAACATAGTGTGATTCGTGCGGCTCAGCCAAAATCCTTTGTCGCGAACAGTCAACATCTGGAATGCACAACCTCCCTTGGTACCGTAAAGTAACGTCTCCACTGATCTCAAACAACATTATCTTCTTCATACCTATATTACTCTTGACTTTCATCAAGATAAGATCGAATACATACTTCTCTTCAATATCTTCACTAAGAGATAACCGAATCACTTCCTGTACCATCACCCTACCACCCTCGAAATCCATAAGATAAACTTTAACATTTCCTAGATGGTGAATATCTTTCACCAATTCTAATTTTCGTTCCTCCACATAAGCCAAACTCCCCATGGATAACCTGCTAAGAGCATCAGCAACCATATTAGCTTTACCTGGGTGAAAGTAAAAACTCATCTCATAGTCTTTGAGAAGCTCCAATTATCTTCTTTGCCTAAGATTTAGCTCCTTATGGGTAAAAACATACTATAGACTCTTATGATCAGAAAAATGTTTATGTGCAAACCATACGGATAACGCCACTAAATTTTTAAGGAAAAAACCACCGCCAATAGCTCTAAATCATGGGTAGGATAATTTATCTTATGTGCCTTCAACTTCCTGGAAGCATAGGCAATCACTTTCCCATGCTGCATCAAAACACAACCAAGTCCCACCCTAGATGCATCACAATAAACCACAAACCCTTCACTCCTCTCAAGAAATGTCAAAATCAGAGCCAAAGTTAGCTTATCTTAAACTTCTCGAAACTCCCTCACAAATATCTGACAAAGAAAACTTTTCCTTTTCTGAGTCAACTTCATCAAAAGAGAAGCTATCATCAAAAACCTCTCTACGAAATGCTAATAATATCCAACCAAACCTAAGAAGCTCCAAATATCGATTAGAGTCGTAGGTCTATGCCATCCTATAACCACCAACACCTATTGCGGATCCACCATCTTCACCTTGTTAGAAGTAATATGACCAAGAAAAGTCATAGTGTTCAACTAAAACTCACACTTGGAAATCTTAGCATACAACTGTTTTTCCTTCAAGGTATGTAATACCACACAGAGGTGATTAGCATGATCCACCTCAGTTTGGAATAAACAAGAATGTAATCAATAAACACAATGATGTAGAGATACAAGAACTACCTAAAAACCCTATTCTTCAAGTCTATAAATGTCGTCGGGACATTAGGAAATCCAAATTACATCAGCAAGAATTCAAAGTGCCTATATCGGGTACAAAAAGTCATCTTAGGGATATCCTCCTCCCAAATCTTGCGCTGATGATACCCAGACCGAAGACCTATCTTGGAAAAGATCTTGGTACCTTACAACTGATCAAACTACTCCGCTATCCTTGGAAAGGGATACTTGTTCTTAATTCGTACCTTATTCAACTATCGATAGTCAATACATATTTGATGGAAACCATCCTTCTTCTGTATGAACAATACCGGTGCCCCCCACAGAGATACACTAGGATGAACAAATCGCTTATCCAAAAGATCCTTAAGTTGCTCTTTGAGTTCCCTTAACTCATCTAGAGCCATTTGATAAGGAAGAATTGATAGTCGATAAGTGCTTGAAACCAAGTCAACACCAAAATCTATTCCCAATTCAAAAGAACACCAGGAAGATGATCTGGAAAGACCTCACGAAACTCATTTACTACCTAAACAAAATGAAAAGATAGACCCTACGAGTTAGAATCTTCAAATAGAACCAAGTGATAAAGAAAACCTTTAGACATTAATTTCCAAGCTCTAAGATAAGAAATAAACCTCCCCAAAGGATCTAGGTAACCACCCCCACTCTATAATTGGTTCACCAGGGAATAAAAAGAAAACCTTATGGGTCCAACAATCCAAGGATCCATAACAAGAATGTATCCAATCCATCCCCAAAATAACATCAAAATCCTCCATATCAAGTTTAAACAAATCCACCAAAGTTTTCCTACCATCAATAGATACCGCACACCCCCTATAGACTCTTTTAGAAATAATTGAGTTACCTACCAAGGTAGAAACAAAAGAATTTAAAACAATCTTAGGATCAAAATAAATATATATACCCATAAATGGGTTCACATAGGAAAGAGTGGACCCCAGATCAAGCAGACGATACATATCATGAGAAAAGAGTTGTAAAATACCAGTAACAATATCATGCACTACCTCAGATTCCTGCCGAGATGCAAGAGCGGACAACCTATTCCAGCCAATGTCTATATCAAAAATAGGAATAGATACCAAAGTCACACAACTAGGTGTACGAGCAGAAGATGAAGTACCTAAAGCTTTGACCGCTTTTAAAGCTTCCTTACCAACTGGATAATTCTTAAGCATATAGCCTATCTGGCCATATTTAAAACACTTGTCCCTTCCTTAGTCATAAAACCCTAATGAAGATGACTACAGAACTAGAAAGAAGGACATAAAGAAACCAACTGACCCCCACTCGCTTAAGATTGGGCACCATATGCCCAGAAATTATCACTACCTTGCAAACGCCTATCACCCGACAACCTCAATAAGGAGTGCTAGCAGTAGAGAAGGAACGAAAACACCCCCACATCTTTTTTGGCCATTTCCCTCCATCCTGATAACCTTCAGACTGAGAACCTCCCTGATAAAAAAACCTAGTCTTCTTACCCTACCTATCTCCAAACTCTGCATGTTTTCTCTTCTCTTCCCCCACCTGCTGCATGTGGACAACTAAGCACGAAATGTCCAAATCCGTAATCAGTAAAGCAGTCTTTCTTTATGAAATCAAATCCAGATTTAGTACAGAAGCAAACTTTCTCACCCTCACTATCATGTCAGTCACCAAATCTGGATCATACCCAATTAATGAAACTTCAAAGCATATTTCTTGACAGACATTCTCCTCTGTTTAAGAATCACAAACTCCTCCATCTTTTCTTCTCTCTTATATTGAGAAAAGAAATGATCTAGAAAAGCACCAAAAAAAGTATCCCATAAGGATGACTCCTCCATATCTTCTCTATCCCTCTTTCACTCATCATACCATTGGTACGTAACATTCTTGAGTTGATAAGCTGCAAAGTTTATACCTTCCATATTAGCGACTTGCATCACCCTGAATATCTTCTCCATTTCGTCCAATAAACCCTAAGGATCCTCCTCTCCTTTACACCAGTAAAAGTAAGAGGATTAAGTTTCATAAACCGGCCAACCCTTGTGTCCTCAGTAGACAACCCACCAGATGTATCCCACTCAGATTGAGCAATAACTAATTGAGAAATAGTATGAATACACTAACAAAATTCCATATTAGTCACCTCACCCTTAGGAGAACTAGTAGCAACCAAAGGAACTCTAGAACTATTAGGGATAGGACCCTGAGATCGAACATGAACTCAACACGTAGGACGTACCCTATCAACACTGTCCCTAGATGGGACTGACCAGTTTTTCTGTGTTCCAGATTGTTGAGGCATGATCTGAAAATTGAGTAGCCAAGGATTAGAGAAGAATTCTAGGACATAGACTCCAAGCTTGAAAATAGATTACCAAAAAAATGAAACATTCCTATATGCCTTTTAGCCCTCTCTTATGAGTATGGCATGCTACACACCCTTAAAAGAAAGTATACCAGACACGTCTTTGTGGACTCCCCATTGACCATAAACCTAAAGCTCTAATACGAACTTGACATGGCCCAACTATGGGCCTTGTCGTATTAGGCATCCCAAATCTTACCAGGACTAGAGACTACCTTACCTAACCCAACCTCCAGTTGCCTACCCTATGTTTGCTGAATTTCGTACATATAATAAAATAGTGTAATTTCTCACATGAAGACTCTGGGATAGGATCACAACCTTGACCATCCCAATCGAGTCCAACCATCACATACCAACCATCCAACCACACCAAACAAAACTAATACTGAAAAGGGCTATAAAACAGGCCATAACTAAATAAGTTTCAAACCATGATATGATTAATCCCTAAATATTATACGATGGAACAACCAACAATATCATCAACTGATATTAGCCCCAATACCAATGCCAATACTAAGGCTGACACAATTACTGATCTCGCTCATTCGATCCTGTCGAGGTACAACAAAGCCACTAACCTAAAGAGTAAGAATATTTGGTTGGGATATGCCCCCAACCATAGACAAAATCAACATCCATAAAGTAAATTAGAATGTCTAAAAATATCCATAACATAAAATGGAGCCTTCTAGAAAGATAGAATCTCATCACTTCAATCCAACATTTGACACCAAGTTAATCACAGTGTAGGAAGAGTAGAACGGCTGGTTCCTATATAGCATGGGTATACAACTGCCCAAAGACAGGTTAGAAAGTAATCGCTAGAATAAACTCAGGATAAGGATAAAATAATGCCATTTATAAAACTAGGTAAAATCATCCATATACATACAACCATACATGCATATATGCATATATATATATATATATAACCATGATGGGCAAAGAAATCGAGTTTAGCATGCCATTAAAACCATTACATGGGCTGTGTAGCATTGTCATCCCAAACTACCCACGAGCTATATAGACTCAACTCCCCAGCTAAAAGGGCCCCAGTTCTGAAGCCACATGACTAAGGAAGAAAACCTGGGATGACTAGTACATCCCCCAAAATATAGTGTGACATCGTGAACAAGGTCGCTTGAATAAACTTCACATCGGCAAATATTACTTTTCAGTATAGATCCTCCCAGAACCACCACCTTCCACAGCTTTGCTACACCTCCCTCTTTTAAACCCAATTAAAATCATTTTCCATTCAAACTAGTATTCTATTATAATTAACCGAGGCTATTAGTAGTTGTATCATCATACCTATAATAACTTGTAAGTTTTATCCTTAGCAAAACCTTAGGGGATTCCATGTACTTTACTTGATTTTCAATTAACCACAACCATGGCCATCAAGGCCTTTTCGATCCATTTTAAACCATTCATACCATTTAGGATTCCATTACCAAGTTTAAACCATACATAAGTTCCATTGAAAAACCAATATTATAATGAAAACATTGTTAAAGGCATTTTATCAAACATATCGGGGGCATAGTATTTCCAAAACCAAAGTCCATTACCAAAGAACCATTACCATGAAATAAATTATCCAAAACCACCATTAATGCATATAAAAGCATAATTAAAACATGGGAAAACCATAACCAAGAATTTATAACCAAAAACTCCCAAAACATATTGGAAAACATAAAATCATAAAACATTCAAGTACCGAAAACAATGTATAAAACAAAGACTTTAGTTAGACCTAACAATGAGGGAAGAGAACGTTCCTTAATTGACAAAATAGACTTAGAGAAACCACCAACAGGATCCCCAAATTAGTCCTCTTGTTGAAAACGTAGCTCTCTTCCCCAATAGCTATTGAGTGAATTATAGAGTATTTATGAAGAGTTTCAAAGTGTTAATGAATAGAATAATAGGGTAAATAACCTCCCAATAGGAATATAAGTCGTGGGACTTTATTACGATAAGTAGGAAAGTATCCAGATTGCCCTAACTTAAGTTGCACAAAAATTTGATCACAGGGATATGACTGACCCTTACGAGTCTTATCCTCCCTATATGAGTGGTACCCACTAATCGTACCCTTGGCCTCCCCCTTAGTCCTAACAATGTCCAAGGTACAACTCTTCTAACTCAAGTCACATCCAAATAAATAATTTATAATCTCCACCCGTATCCCTGGAAGAATTGAATCCTAGGGGGATTGAACAAGGTCTACCATATTTGTCCCTTGTACGATTCGTACCTTGACTTACGGCTCACGGTGAGTCACTCATACTCAGATCCAACCTAGGTTACCAAGTCTAAGGTAAAGTGAAGAAACTAAATAATTTGTATTTGACCATACTACTTATACCATATAAGTTATACCTATTCTAGTGACCAAAATCCATCCCACCAACCAACACTGGTCAGCATACGACTGGACCATACCATTTGTACCCCAACATAGGGCTCATACCTATGAGTCATATTGAGTCCAGAGACCACTATTCCAGGAAATTTTCTAATATTTGGAAACTAGGGTATTTCAATCTCCCATACTAGGAACATTAGTCCCTGAATGTTGGATAAGGTAGGGGTAACCACACGCATGAGTCATTTACATTATCAAATATATTTCCAATCTTTAAAAAGTTTGAAGAAGAAGGAAAATATATTAATATTTCATTTGCAAAACCCGAAAAATAATAATATGTTAAAGACACATACCTTCCGGACGAATCTTAGGAGTTCAAAATAGATGTGGATACTTGGACTTCATGTCCTCCTCCACTTCCTATGTAGTTTCTTCCAACTTATAGTTTCTCCATAGAACCTTAATAGAAGCCAAAACTTGGTTTACAACCAATGAACCTACCTTTCCAAGATCTCAATCGGGACCTTTTCATAAGATAGAGAGCCCGAGATCCCAACCCCTCTAAAGGTATAATCAAAGAATGATCACTAAGATACTTTCTCAATATGCAGATATGAAATCAGGATGAATAGAGTTCAAACTAGAAGGAAACTCCAATTTGTAAGAAACATTTCTGACACTCTACAAAACTAAAAAAGGACCAATATAGCAGGGACTAAGCTTCCCCTTTATGCTAAACTGCATTACTCCCTTCATGGGAGATACCTTGAGGAATGCTTATCCCCAATATAAGACTCCAAGTCTCTACGCCTTACATCCGCATAGGACTTTTAGAGACTTTGGGCTGCCTTAAGCCTATCCTGAATCACCTTTGCCTTTTCCATAGCCTGATTGATAAAATCTGGATCGAATATATCTGTCTCACCAAGGTCAAACCAACCAATAAGAGATCTACAACTTTTACCATACAATGCTTCAAAATGGGCCATACTAATACTAGAATGAAAGCTATTATTGTAAGCAAACTCCACCAAAGGTAGATGCTCAACCCATCTGCCACTATAATCAACCACACATACCTAAAGCATATCCTTTAATGTTTGAATAGTTCTTTCCGCTTACCCACCTGTCTGAAGATAAGAAGTAGTACTCAGATTCACCCTAGTACCCAATCCCTTATGGAAAAACCACCAAAAATTGGATGAGAACTGCATACTATGATAAAAAATAATCGAAAGTGGTTCTCCATGTAGCTTTAAAGTCTCCTAAAGATATAACTTTCCATGATCCTCCTTCGAGAAGGTAGTCCTCAGTTGAAAAAAGTGAGCAGACTTTGTCCTCCTATCCACGATGACCCAAATTGAATCATATTATTCCAAGACCAAGGAAGAACAGTAACAAAGTGCTTATTGATTACCTCCTATTTACATTAGTGCAAAACTATTGATTGATATAACACACAATGTCTCCTGTTCTCAACTTTAACTTGTTGATACACCAAGCACTTGGCCACAAAATCAGCCATGTCCTTTTGTATACCATTCCATAAACACATCTCCTTGAAATCATGATACATCTTTGTCGAGCCGGGATGAACAACATAGGATGATTGATGTGACTCAACCAAAATCCTTTACCATACACTATCGACATCAGGAATATATAACCACCCTTGGATAGTAAAGTACCTTCGCCACTCATCTCAAACACCATTACTTTCTGCATATCCATATTAATCTTTATTTTCATCAAGATAGGATGTAGAACTTGATTCTCCTTAATATCTATACCAAGAGATGACCAACCACATTCTGTACCATCACTCTGCCACCCTCGAAGTCTATAAGACAAACTCTGAGATTTGCTAAGCAGTAAATATCTTTGACCAACTCCTACTTTCCTTTCTCTATATTAGACAAACTCCCCATGGATAACCTACTAAGAGCATCAACAACCACGTTAGCCTTACTTGGGTTATAGTGAAGACTTATGTCATAGACTTTGAGAAGCTTAAACCATCTCCTTTGCCTGAGATTTAGCTACTTCTTAGTGAACACAAACTATAGACTCTTATGATCATAAATGATGTATACGTGCACTCAATACAGAAAATGCCGATAGATTTTTATGGAAAAAACCACAACCAATAGCTTTAAATCATGAGTAAGATAATTCCTCTCATGTCCATTCAACTTCCTGGAAGCATAGGAAATCACCTTCCCATGTTGCATCAAAACACAACCAAGTCCTACCCTAGATACATAACAATAAACCACAAATCCCTCACTGCCCTTAGGCAATGTCAAAATCAGCATCGAAGTTATCATATCTTTCAACTACTTGAAACTCCCCTGACAAGCATCCAACCAAGAAAATTGTCTTTTACTACGTCAACTTCATCAAAGGAGAAGCTATCGATGAAAACCTCTCCATGAACCACCGATAATACCCATCCAAACTTAAAAAGATCCGAATGTCAATTTGATTCGTTGGTCTAGGCATGTGCATCCACCTTGATCACCTCACTAGAAATAATATGACCAATAAAAGTCACAACCTTCAACTAAAACTCACACTTAGAGAACTTGGCATATAACTACTATTCCTTCAAGGTATGCAATACCACATGGAGGTGATTACCATGATCCACCTCACTTTTTGAATAAACCATCATTAATGAAAATAATAATGAAGAGATCCAAAAACTGCCTGAAAACCCTGTCTATCAAGTCCATAAATATCATTAGGGTATTAGTCAATCCAAATGACTTCACCGAGAATTCAAAGTGACCATACCAAGTACAAAAAGGCATCCTAGGGTATCCTCTACCATAATCTTAAGCTGATGATACCCAGATCGAATATCTATCTTGGGAAAGAACTTGGAACCTTACAACTGATCAAATAAGTCATCATTCCTTGGAAAGGGATACTTGTTCTTAATTGTTACCTTATTTAACTATCGATAGTAAATGCACATCAGAAGAGAACCATCCATCTTGTGCACTAACAACATCGGTTCACCCCATGGAGATACACTAGGATGAGTAAACCCCTTATCCATAAGATCCTTGACTTGATCATTGAGTTTCCTCATGGGAATCAAAATTTAAACCATGAGATAACCTAAATTTTCATGAAAACATCCTTGGACATGAATTTAGTCAAATTACTAAGGGAATCATGATTCAACCTAAGACATGGGCAATTCATCAAACATGCAGAAATCATGGACTTGTACATGGGGATATTCGAAATATTAGCTTTCAATTCAACAATGTGAAATTTATTTGAGTATGACATGGAAAACAAAATCCATAACATGAGGAAATCAAACCTTGCATGGGATTATACATGGGCTGAATTTAATTTAATTCACCATGGAAACATGAAATTCAACCTTCTTGAACATATAATATATCATAATGATAAAAAGTTCATTCTTTAATTGAAAGAAAAGGGTTCTTGGGCTCTATGGGATGGTACCCTTGGATGAACTCCCACATAACTTAAACTTTAAATCTTGAAGGAGAAACACAATCTTGAAAGCTTTCGTGAAAGTTCTTGGATTGGAAGGCTTGAGTTCTTTGTTTTCTTGAAGAGAATAATTGAATTTGATGTTCTTGGGATTAGTATAAGGTTTCTTGGAGAGAAAAATGAAGGAGAATGGGCAAATAATACCCTAAATTACATCTTAACTCATGCTTTTACGATTTAGCTTGAGGGAAAAGACTTAACTACCCCCTAGGAATTTAAATTCGTACACGGATTGCTTTAAGAAAGATCATCGTAATGCGGTCTAATTGTGGTGAGCTATTGGTTCTAACAAAAAATGCCATAACATTTTACTCGGCTATTGGATTAAGGCGAAATTGGCATAGTTTCAAATCTATCTCAATTATCTACAATTTGGTGGGTCTTGAGCTGAAAAATTCTACATACATAAAAAGTTATACAATTTCAAAGTTGACTCTTGTAGAATTGAATTCCAAACTTGGGACGAATCAATGGCTATTAGTTCCACTTGGCTCTAAGTGATTTCTATGAACATTCTTCAGCTAATAAGCACTCACACACTAGGATAAGGATCATGACACATACATTTAAATTATAAATAAGGAACATGACAAATACACTTTCACCATGATCTGCAATGGATTCCACCACTATTGCCAGGGTGACGCACCACAATCACGGTGATTCGCTGTTTTAGAAATCCAAACGTGGTACAAACCTCATTCGAAAAATCCATAACTTACTTAAGACATGATACTTACACCCCTAAACATGAATCAACTCAAAAACTTATATTTTGTGGTCGGGAAGGTGTAATGAATCGAATCTGGTACCCAAAATGTTACACGGTACTCATGATCTTGAAGGACCACAAGCTAACCAATGATTGATATTTGTAACTAAGAACTAAATAATATACTATATTATGCAGAATATAAGTTGTAAGGCCATAAGGTTCAAAAATGAACTAATACTGAATATAAACCAATGTCTGTAATGAGGTAAACCAATGCCCGAAACTAAAATAAACTGTCGAAAACATGTTGTAGTCTGAAAGACTCTGATTTGTATAAAATCTATGGAGTTGATGGGAAATGTCCCCAACTAACTCTAAACTACTAAAAAAATATAGTAATAAAATAACCATGCAATACACAAATGATGAGGACTCACGGCTAGTCTGGCTGCTGAACATCCAATCTACTAAGGATGCTTGGGAGCTCATGCTTCTTAACCTATGGTATAAAACACCATAGCACAAATATGTCTGTACATTGAATGCACTGGTATGCAACTAAGGTGGTTGAATGCAATGGTTCATATGCATCAATAATACTAACTGACTGAATAACATGAATGTAACAATATATACATGAATACGTGACTATAACTGGGTTCATGATAACATTGACTCATGAATTCTAATAATGTGGATTTTCTGATATTTGAGTACTAATACTTGGATATTGAATGACTAAGTCTATTGAGAGATGAGGAACTGATATTGTATTACTTATAAAGGAATGACTGTTTCTGAATTTCCAGGATTGCTTCTAAGGATCACAACCTCAACTATCAGTGTGTGTATGTGTGTCCTCGTCCTTGGGTTTACTCGGTGCTAAATCCTACTCCCATCTGAATTTACACTAAACATGATTAACTTAACTAAAGTGGACTGAGTTTATTGAGTTTCATTGACTGACGAAATACTACTGAGATTACTAAATTACTGATCTTTTTGAGATTTACTGGGATTACTGAGTTTACTGAGTTTTCCTGAGTCACATAACTGACTGAATTCTACTAATCATGGCTTGACTGAGAGTATCGTAAAAACATGACACTGGCTCTAGGCATACAACTAAATTATCGGGTACAAGTACCCCCAGGACTCGATAGCATGAAACTAACAAGACTTGACACTTCCTGAACACATGACCAATATCAACAATTCATAATAAAATAAGTTGGGGATTTCATAAAGAACATTATTATCATAATCTTATATGGGGAAGGAATGTATATAATCAATGTCATAATTCCATCACTTAAGTCACAATTGACCTATATTACATAATTTCTAGTCTCTTAGGCATTTTGCCAAAAACTTAGGGTTGAAGACATAGGGCATGGCATAATTCATCAAATTAACATGTCATAACCAACCAAAACTCATGGATTTCAAATCACATGCTAACATATTCTCATAAAAACACATAAAAATTTCAACTTAGGAATCATACAACAACAACCACATTAACATAATCAACACATAGTATGAATATCATAATTAATATTTTAAAACTTGATTCTTGGGCTTCATGGATGAAAGAAATCCTTGAATGAACACTATGCATACCTGAGTTAATGAATTTGGAAGGATTGATGGAGAGTTCTTGTGATTTGGCCCTTGAATTTGAGAGCTAGGGTTCTTGTTCTTGAGTAGAGTTGATTTTAATTTGAAAAACTAATGTAAAAGTGAGAAAATAATGCACTCTTAGGGTTAAATCCCATGATTAAGCAAAATTGAAGGCATGGAAAAAGATCAAACGGTCCTTGGAATTTAATATCGCAAAAACTAAAAAATTCCCGATTTTCATCCTTGGCGTGGCGCGCCACTATCGTGCCTAGCCATTGGAACTGGATAATTGGGAATCTGCATAGTGGTGTGATGCGGAGCTATCACATTGCCACTTTGTTTGTGACCTAGAAGTTTGGCGCGATGCGGAGACATCGTGGAGATTCACTGGAAAAGGACAATTGTGAACTGGGCCTTTGGCGCGACGCGCAACTATCGCGGAGCAATACTGAAAATTGACAATTGCCATTTAAGCTGGCTCCACGATACGCTTATGGCTCAGGTGATACACTGTCTCACTAAAAAGGCTCTAACTCTTAGCCCGTGGATTTGGGTGAATTTGATATCGATGAAAAGCTTATTCAATTTCCCACACAACAAAAAGTAAATATCTTGAAAATTTCACATGTATAAAAGTTGATTCATCTTTTAAAGAAAATATTTAACATTTTTGGGATGATTTTATGCTAGGTAGAAGTATGGGGTATTACAGAAGGTCACTTTAAAAATCTTCAAAGTTAAGAGGACAAGACTAAAGCTAAGCTCCCAACACTTCGTTAAATTTCTAGGATTTTAGCCTCTTATGCAAGGAGTAGGAGCTGAACTAGGCTAAGAAAAGTATGAGGCATTACAGTAACCAATGCATCCCCAGAATAACATTAAAATCCACTATATCAAGTTCAAACATATCAACAAAATTCTGCCTACCACCAATAGATACCACACACCACCTATAGACTCTCATAGCAATAACTGAGTCGCCTACTAGGGTAGAAATAGAAAAAGTATCCGAAAGAACATCAAGATCAAAACTACTACTTACAGCCATAAATGGGGTCACATAGAAAAGAGTGGACTATGGATCAAGCAAACAATACACGTCATGAGAAAAGAGTTGTAACATACGTGCAATGATATCAGATGATGCTTCTGATTCCTGTTGAGATACAAGAGCATACAACCTATTCTAGCCAGTGTTGGTATATGAAACAAGAGTAGATACAGAAGCTGCACTACTAGGCGCAGGAGCAGAAGATGAAGCACTCAGAGATTTTATCGCTCCCAAAACTCCCTTACCAACCAGACAAATGTTGAGCATATGGCCTAGCTGGCAATATTTAAAATACTTGTCACTTTCTACGTCACAATAACCCCAATGAAGACAACCACAAACCAACAAGAAGCGTATAAAAAAACCGAATGAACCCCACTCACCTGAGATTGGTCACTTTGTGCCTTGTTGACGCTTATCACCTAACTTCCTCAAGCAAGGAGCACTAGCAGTGGAGAAGGAACCAAAATTCCCCCACTTTTTTTGGCTATTTACCTCCATCCCGACAATATTGCGACTGAGCACCTCTCTAATCAAAGAACCTGCTTCTCTGACCCTACCTATCTCCAAACTCTACTTATTTCCTTTTCTTATCCTCCACTTGCTGCATATGGACAACTAAACTCAAAATGTCCATATCCTTAATTAGCAATGCAGTCTGGCTTTCCAAGATCAAATCCCAATTCAATCCAAAAGTGACCATTCTTATCCTCTCTCTCATGTCAGCTGCCAAATCAGGAGCATACTTTGATAGCTAATAAAACTTTAAGGCACATTCCTTGGCAGATATTCCCCCATGCTTAAGATACATAGACTCTTTTATCTTTACTTCTCTCAACTCTTGAGGAAATAAACAATCCATAAAAGCTAAGAAAAAGCATCCCATAAGGATAAATCCTTCATATCTCCTTTATCCCTATCAACCTCTTTATACCATTGGTACGCAACATTCTTGAACTAGTAAGTTGTAAAGTTTAAACCTTCCATATTAGTGGCATGCATCAACTGAATATCTTCTTCATTTTACCAAAGAAACCCTAAGGATCATCTTCTACCTTCAAACCAGTAAAAGTAGGACGATTCAGTTTCATAAATTTCCCAACCCTTGTGGCCTCAGAAAACAACCCACCAAATGCATCCCCCTCAGCCTGAGTAGCAAATAATTGAGAAATAGTATGAATAGATAGGCTAAATTCTACATTAGTCACCTCACCCTAAAAAGAACTAGTAGCAACTGGAGGAACTCAAGAACTATCATGGATAAGACCCTGAGGTCAAAGATGAACTCTAGATGTTGTACGTACCATATCAACAATGTCCCCAGATGGGACTTAAATGTTTTTATTTGTTCCAAATTGTTGAGGCATGATATGAAAAGTGAAAACCAAGGATTAGATAAGAATTCCAGGACTTAGTCTCCAATCTTGAAAAAAGAATACCAAGAAAGTGAAACATTCCTCAATGCCTTATAGCCCCTTTCTTATGAGTGTGGAGGACTACACATCCATAAAAGAGACTCTAACATACATGGGGACAATGTTCTGATACAAAATTTACATGACCCAATCGAAGATCTAGTCGTAATGGGCGTCCCATGTCTACCAATATTGAAGACCACCCCTATTACCCAACCCAACCTCCATTCATCTGTATTTAGTTGGCTAAACCTATCCAACCATACCAAACATAACCAATACAGATAAAAGGAACATAAACCAGGCCATAACCAAATTAGTTCCAACATATAATATGATTAATCCCAAAATGAAATACAATGGAACAACCAATAATATCGTCAATTGGTATCATCCCTAACACTAATGCCAATACTAAGGCTGACACCATTACCTATCCAACCCATTCCAACCCTTAGCAGTACAACAAAGCCTCTAACCAAAGAGTAAGAATATCTGGTTGGGACATTCCCCCAAACATATCCTAAACCAACACCATAAATAAATCAAAATGTCTAAAAATATCCATAACATGAAATGGAGCTTTCCAGAAAGATAGAAGCTCACTAATTTAATACAATAGTTGTCCTCGATTCAATCACGTTGTAGGAGGAGTAGAACAGTTGGTTCTTACATAGCATGGGTATATAGCTGCCAAAAAATGGGTTAGCGAGTAATCCCTAGCTTGAACTCATGATAAGGATGAAATAATGCCATTTATAAAACTAAGTAAAACTATCCATATGCACACAACCATACATATATATATAAAGGGAATTAGTTTTAGCATGTCACTAAAACCTTTACCTGGGTTGTGTATCTTTGCCGTCCTAAACCACCCACGAGCTATACAGGTTCAGCTTCCCCTACTAAAAGGACCCCACTATGTGAAGCCGCATGGCCTGAGAAGAAAACCTGAGATGACTAGTATATCCCCCAAAATTTAGTGTGACATCACGCCCACAGTCACATGGACCAAACCTCATCAGCAAATATTAGTTTCCAATTCAGATCCCCCTAGACCACCACCTTCGACGGCTTTGCTACACCTCGTCCTTTTAAGCCCAATTAAAACTATTTTCCATTAAAACCATTATTGCATTATTGTTAAACATTGCTATTAGTAGTGGTATTGTCATACCAACAATAGCTTGCAAGTATTATCCTTATCCAAAACTTAGGGAATTCTATGTACCCTATACGATTTCCAATTAACCAAAACCATGGCCACCAAGGCCCTTCCATTCCATTTAAAACCATTTAACCATTCATACCATTTAGAGTTCCATTATAAAGTTTAAACAATTAATAAGTTCCATTAAAAAACAATATTATAATAAAAACACTGTTAAAGGCTTTTATCAAACACATTGGAGAAATAGTATATCCAAAACTAAAGTCCATTATCAAAGAACCATTCTCATGCAACCAATTATCCAATACCACTGTTAATTCATAAAAAAATAATTAACATATGGGAAAACCATAGCTAAGCATTTTTAATCAAAAACCCCCTAAATAGATTGGAAAACCCAAAATCATACAATATTCAAGTTATGAAACTATTGTCTAAAACCATGCCTTTAGTTGGAACTAACAATGATGGAAGAGAATATGCCTTAATTGACAAAGCAGCAGAGAAACCACAAACAAGATCCCTAAATTAGTCCTCTAGTTGAAACCCTGGATTTCTTGCCCAACTCCTTTATAGAGTGTTTAAAAGGAGTTCCTAAGTGTTAATGAATAGAATATTAGGGTAAATAACCTCCCAATAGGAATATAAGTCATGGGACTTTATTAGGATATGTATAGAAATATCTAGATTGCCCTCACTTAAGGTTCACAAAAATACCATCACAGGGATACGACTGACCCTTACGTGTCGTATCCTCCTTGTACGAGTGGTACCCACGACTCATACCCTTGGCCTCCCTTTTGGACCAAACAATGTCCAAGGTATGACTCATACAACTCAATTTGTATCCAAATATACGATCTATAACCTCCACCCGTATCCCTGGCAGAATTGAACCCTAAGGGTATTGAAAACGGTCCAGCATAGGTGAGCGACTCAAACTCAGATCTAACTTAGGTTACCAAGTCTAAGGTTAAGTAAAGAAACCAAACGATCTGTATCTTACCATATGACTCATACTATATAATTCATACCTATTCTAATGACCAAAATCCATCTCACCAACAAACACTGGTCAGCATATGACTAAACTATAGCATTCGTAGCCCAACATATGGATCATACCCATGAGTTTTATTGGGTATAGAGACGAAAATGCTAGGAAATTTTCTAAGGTCCAAAAACCATGGTGTTTTAACTATACAATAAAACCATAAAATACTAGAACATGAATAAAAATTGAAAGTAACAATGTCTTTCGGATGATGAAGGGTTTTTCGCTTCTCACCACCTATCCAAAAGAGAATACGAACACCCTAGTACTGCATATAATGATGGGAAAATATCTCTAAACCTTCATCATGAAATGATATAGTATCCGGGGATGGCCAGTAAGACAAGTACTGGCATGTGAAATAAATAATTTATAAACGAAGTCCTAATTTAAACATCCATCATAATAATAGTAAAGTAAGGGATTAGGGATATAGGATATGAAGACATATTCATTTAAAACTTAATCCTAAATTATGTAGCTTTTCACCGATATCTTGTAACCCACAGGCCATATGGGTTTGGTACTCCTAAAACGATGGGGGTCTCAGTCCAAGTTTGTTGCAAATTATGAGATTAGGCTAAAATCCCTAATAGATAGCCACTATATTTTCATTATATTAAGGATATCATTTTTTGTCCAATGAAGGTACGACATCCCTATATTGGTATAACATATGTTAAGGACGTTGGTCACAAGGACATACGCCTTTTTGGTAAAACTACATAATTTCCTTTAAAGCCTAATTAATACAATTTCATAGTAATTCATCCATAAAGTCTTTCATTAAGGAATTTCTATGTTAGTATCATCATACCAAGACTAACAAGCCATTCATATTACGCAAAACAATTTTCATAAGACATTTTAGACTCTTAATTCTATCTTAAAAGTCCAAAAACATAACCCCCCCCCCCCCCCCAAAGGGCTTTCAAGAAAGTCATTTAGCCTTTCATTTATTCATTTCATACCTTATTCAAAAGACATGAAAATCAAGTATAAAATGGGTTGAGGGTCATATCTTTATCATGCATAATATTAAGAGTTTGTGGATCTATGCTAATGAGTTCTTCATTTTCATAGAAAGTATTTATAGCTCAAAATCTAGTAATATTGCTTAGAGAAACCAAAAAAAAAAAACAAGAGAAATCAATTTAAGGCATTTCACAACAATCTCCTCAACCTTAGTTTCAAATTAGCCTATTAAACATGCACAAGAATACTTAAAATCCATACTTTATGATAATAATAGAAGTAAGCAATATTCAACATGCCTTTTAGATGAATAGGTCTTGAATTTGAGCCTTGAATCTCGAACACTAGGTGCTCTTGACTCATAGATGTTTTGGAGAAGGAGGAAGAGTTTCTAAATGTGTTTTTTAAAAAAAAAAAATTGTAACACAACATTTAAAAGGGGTTTTAAGCATAAAAGGGTCGTCCCTCATAAGTAAATAACAAAAATTCCCGTAAGCTTACTTAAAAAAAATTCCCAGTAACAAGTCCCTGTGACTTGACCTAAGAACCATGAGTTGAACGTATGAATCATCAGTACAGTTGTGGAAATCATACCATTTTTAAACTTTTCGGACCTTATTCATGACTCAATTCATAAATCATAGGTGGAGTCATGGAAATCAGACCATTTTTCAGCTTTCAAGACTTGGTTAAAGTAGGGGGCCACTCACAGCTTGACAAGACTTTAGTAAAAAGGCCATAATATTTTACTCCAACATTAGATTAAAGCAAAATTGAATGCATTTGAAAGCTAATTAAATTATCTACCATTTGGAGGGTCTTGAGATAAAAAAAAAATACAGTCTAGGAGTTATGATCCTTTAAAGTTGACTATAGTGAGGCACTTCATGAGAAATCATTAGGTAAGGGAGGTTTTGAAATGGCTGTGAGTTTGGAGTTACTTGAGGCCTTAATATCTGCATAAATCACTTCCAATACTACAAATACATAAAGATTTTTTTCACATGTACTTGAATTTTACATAATGTTGGTGCACAAATGTTCTTAAATTTTAGGGGTGTAGATTATCCCTCCTTGGGACCATTCTACCCTCAATGAGAGCTTAGGACACTTTTAGCATGATGCAGTGAAGAGAATAAAAGAACCTAATGCATAAAATTAATTAGATCTAGAGAAAATGCAGGATTTGTACCTCAAGCAACCTCATTTGGATATGGAAATAAGAAGGGATATCAATCTTTCATGTCCTCCACTTAATCTCGATTAGCTTCCTCCAACATTTGGTTACTTCATAGTTCTTTTACCGAAGTTATCTCCTTGGTCCTCAACTTTTGAACTAGTCTATCAAGAATTTTGATAGGAAATTCTTTGTAATATAGAGAATCCTTCACTCCAATATCTTCTACAGGTACCACCATGGAAGAGTCACCCATATATTTCTTGAGCATGGACACATGAAACACAAGATTAACCGTTACTAAGCTCGCTGGTAAGTCCAATCCGTAAGAAATATTTTTAACTCTTTTTAGATTCTAATATGGACTAATATAGTAAGTACTGAACTTCTCCTTTTCCCCAAACCTCAGAACTTTCTTAATAGAAAATACTTTTAGGAACACCCTATTGACAACCACAAATTCTTGCTCTCTTCATCTCACATCCACATAAGATTGGTGACTTTGAGTGGTCATAAGTTTTTATAGAATAACCTTAACTTGATCCATAGCTTGATGCACAAGATTAGGCTCAAACAACCTTCTCACACTCTATTTTCTTCCTTAATATGGAATAGACTCTCTATGTATAACCTTCTAAGAGTATTAGTAGAAACATTAGCATAACATGGATGGTAGTGTAGAATGAAGTCACAATCTTTTAGAAATTCAAGACACCTTCTTTGAATGTGGTTTAATTTTTCTATGTGAATACATATTGCAAGATCTTGTATTAGAGTAGATGTCCACATACACTCCTATAATACCCTAGGTTTTGGACTGTAAGATTTCATTACAAAATTAAACACTATCCGAGTGATGAGTCGTTATCACTTTTCATGATTCGTATGGTGCCACTCGTTACCTAACTATTAAGGCTGGCTAGGACTTCTTCCTTTATCATGACTTAGCCATCCCATGTTATAGGATAAGGTCATGAGTAATGGTGAGGGACTCGTGACCACAACAGTATGGTTTCCCTGAGATGCTTCCTAGACTATGAGTCCGAGCAAAGACTCATGACTAGTCAACATGAGTCGTTACCTAACTTGTAACAATTGGGAGAAATTTTCTTGTATATTTTTATTTAAGGATAATTTTGTCTTTTGCCATTCCTTAAATATTACCCATAACTTAAAACACCCCAAGGGGTCCCTTTTTCATCATTTATCAAATCAAAAACATTAGTTTTTTCCTCTAAAACTTCTAAGTCAAAAGAAAGCTAGGCTTTCAAGGGATTAATCATCTATGCTTTAATTGGTAGTCTTATCTGTAAATTTCTTAGTGTTTCAGGCATGTCTCTCTTCCCTAACTTTATTTAACACTAAAGAATATATTTAATTATTACCCATGTGAAGTAAATTATTGTGTTTTAAAGTTGGGTTAAGGAATTTGAATGGTTATTACATGGATTGTTTTCCTATGGTTTTGAACTTATCATTCATACTTTAACTTATAGTTTTTGAACTAAATAAGTACATGGGTAAGTAAATCGGGCTAAGCAATATGGGTTTTTCTAGATTTATGGATTACGATATGAAATTTACGTGAACCTCAACCCACTTCGTGAAATTGGGTTTGAAACATGGATATATGAACAATTAAACTCACTTTTTATGTCCATGGTTTTGTTTTAAATTAAAACTTTAGAGTCAATTGGTTTAATTGGATTAGAATGGCATAATTGGACTAAGCTTGCAAGAATATTAGTATGACGATACCAACGGTATATGCCTTAATAAAAGACTCATTGGTTTATGGTTGGGATTATTTTCTAAATTATTTTAATTAGTATAAAAGGGGGTAGTGTAGCTTGCCGTGAAGGTGGAGGTCCTGGGGGGACCACTACTGGAAACCATGTTCACTGGCTTGGGGTCATTGTGACCACATGCATAGTTCATACACTATATATTTTAGAATAGTTAAAGCCTTGGTGAATTTATCCCTTTCTTTAGTTTCCTTGGTTTGTGAGACTAACACATGTTGGTACCTTTTCAGTATGGAGAGCTGAACCCATATAGCATGTGGGTGCCCTTAGAATGGATAGAGCTACACAATACAGGTTAATAATTTTTAAATCTCATATTATAACCTTGTACCCTACCATGGGAATTACATATATATATACATACATAAGAATATGTGCATGTGGTTTTTCCTTTCCTGAGTTACATATTGTGCTTATCCTAATGGTCATCCTTAAATGCTACATTATTTCAAGATGTAGGGTCCTAAAGATCCTTGTTTACTAGTATGCAGTCTTAGGTGGAGTAGATATTGGTTGTGTTTATGTGAAGTGTTGAGCCTCTATCATCCAAAAAGCCTTACCATTTTTTAGATTTTTTTTAGATTGTGGGAATTAAAGAGTCCCATATACATAATTGGGGGCATGTCTTGGCCTAATTTTTATTCTGGTTTTAGAGGTTTTGTGGACCATGTGTGGGTTAGTTTTTTTTTTTGAATTCTTAGAACCTTTCTATTGGTTTATATATCATTCTTATTGTTGGTTTTGCTTCTGCTATTATTTAATTGTGCTTAGGTAGTTAGGCTGGGGTGTTCTTTGGCCTACGGTAGGCTTGAGATACCTATCATGGCCAAGCCCTAGTTTAGGTTGTGACAAGATTGGTATCAGTATATAAGTTCAGGGTTTTTAGATGCCCTTAAAGTCATATCGAGTAGAGTTCTTTTTATGGGTGTGTAGAGTGTCATGCTTAGAAGGGAAGGCTATAAGTCATTTAGAAAGATTTCCCTTTATTGTGTTCTAGTTTAGGAAATAGATTCTAGTGTATTTATAACTCTTAAACTCCTGGTTTACTCTCTTTTCATATAATGCCTCCCCAAAGATCTGATGTTCATAGAAACTCTATTGGAACCTCTATTCCAAATGTGGGAAATATGGATGGGATCCACTCTATTCATGAAGTGCAGACATGATCTAGATTCCTTTCTTCTAATTTCACTACCCCATGTGGAGTTCCATCGATCCCCACTAGTCGTTCTCAATCTCTCCAAGCTGGTGACACCTTTGATTAGCCGCCTCAGGGAAACATCTTTAATACAGAGTTCTGCTAGTCAATTTATTTTCTTACCCAATTGGCTATATCTCATTCTTATCAGTCGAATTATGTTGGTTATGTTGCTCCTTCATCTAAGGTCACTCGGATCGGCCAGTTAATGAGGTTGAATCCCTAAACCGTTATAGGATTGAAGGTTGAGGAGGATCCTTAGTGATTTGTGGATAAGATAGAGAAGATTTTTAGAGTAATACATGCCACTAATTTTGAAGGAGTAGAGTTTGTTGCATATCAGCTGAAAGATATAGCTTATTAGTGGTATAATGAGTAATAGTAATTAAGAGGCAATGATGCTGAGCTGACCATTATGGAATGAGTTTTTGAATGCCTTTCTTGATTATTTCCTTCCGTAAATAGGAGTAGAGAGAAGTTAAAATAATCTAAAATGAGAAAGTTTTCTTCAAGGTTGTCTCACGACTCGATATTGAAATGTACGAATGCAATGTTGAACAATGACATTGATATATCTAGGCTTATGTTTTATATAAAAAAGGTAGTTAATTAGAAGAAGAGACAAGAAGAGATGGAATAGAGCTAGAATAAGAAGTTCAGGTATTCACAGCAGGGTGCAAATTAGCAGAATAGTGGAAGGGGTGGCAGAAAATAAATCAAGACGAAAACTTGGGGAAATTCTAATTCATATTATTTGGCTAGTAATCTTTATCCTAAGTCATTTTGTGATTGTTTTTTTTAGTCCAATATTGGTCTATGGCATAAGGTGCCCGGTCTTAGGATAGTAAAGCTCAGTCAGCCTCACCTAATCCTCTTTATAGATTTTGTGGACAGCTTCACCGTGGTTATTGTCATAAGGGGAGGAACTTTTGTTTCAATTGTTGTCAGCCTGGTCATATACAGAGAAACTATCCTACGAATAAGGTAGCCACTGGAGCTAATAAGGTTCTGGTCACTACTTAATTAGCTCCTTCACCAAAGGGTGCCATTGTGTGTACCAACACTAGCAAGAATCATATCTACACTCTTAAAACCCACCAAGAATCTGAGATATACCTCGATGTTATCACTGGTATTTTATGACTCTTCTCTTATCATATGCATTATTTGTTTGATATGGGGTCACCCTTTTCTTATATGACCCCTTATGTGGCTATGTATTTTGGTTTTTGTCTTAAAAATATCATTGGCTGATTTTGATAGAGTTGGATATGGTAGATTTTGATGTTATCTTAGGGATGGATTGGCTTTATTAAGCAATGAATCTTTTGATTGTATGACCCAAAAGGTCAGTTTCCAATTTCCTAATAAATCGGTAATTAAATGGGAGAGGAGTTCCTTAGTGCCTTTAGAGAGGATTACTACCTATCTTAAAGCTCTAAAGTTTATTTGTAAAGGTTATATGTATCATATAGTTTGCATTAAGGATTCTGACTGTAGAAGTCCTACTTTACAATCTATCCCATGGTTATTGAGTTTCTCGAAGTGTTTCCAGATGGTCTTCTTGGAATTCCTCTCAATAGCAAAATCTATTTTGAAATTGATCTACAACTGGATACCCGTTCTATTTCTATTCCTACATATAGGATAGCTCTGGATAAGTTAAAGAAGCTAAAGAAGTAGTTAAAAGATCTTCTTGATAAGAGTTTTATTCATACTAGAGTTTCTTCATGGGGTGCTTCTGTGCTTTTTGTGCATCAGAAACATGGGTCTCTCCAGATGTTATAGACTATCGGCAGCTCAATAAAGTCACAGTAAAGAATAAGTAACCCATTCCTAGGATTGATGATCTTTTTGACCAGCTTTATGGTGATAGATGCTTCTCTAAAATTAATATCCATTTGGGGTATCATTAGATAAAAATTAGGGAGGGTATATTCCTAAGACTGCTTTCTGAACCCGGTATGGACATTATGAGTTCTTCGTTTTGTTAGTTGGGCTAACTATTACTCTGACTGCTTTTATGGATCTTATAAATCAAGAATTTAGGTAGTTTATGGATCTGTTTATGATAGTCTTTATTGATGATATATTGGTTTATTCTAAGAATGATGAGCATCATGTCAATCACCTATGAATTGTGTCGTAGACTATTAAGGATCAGAGATTGTATGCAAAATTTTCTAAGTATGAGCTTTGTTTGAATATTGTGAATTTTCTTGGGTATATGGTATCTAGTGAGGGGATCAAGGTGGATCAAAAAAAAGTTGAGGCGGTTAAGATATGGCCTTGACCTATGACACTAACCGACAATAGAAGCTTTTTGGGCTTCGCTTGGCATTAACATATATTTATGGAGAATTTCTCTCCTATTGCAGCTTTGTTGGCAAACTTGACTCAAATAAAGGTCAAGCTCTTGTAGTTCAATGCTTGGAGGGTAGTTTTGAGAAGTTGAAGGATAAATTGACTTCTGCACCAGTTTTGACCTTGCCTGAGGGTACTGATAGTTATTTTTTGTGATGCTTCTTGTGTTGGATTAGGTTGTTTCTTGATACAGCATAGTAAGGTTGTGGCTTATGATTCTAGGAAACTTTAGGATCATGATAGGAACTATTCTTTGAAGATTTGGTGCCATTATTTGTATTGAATTCTTGTGTATATTTATTCAGACAATAAGAGCTTGCAGTACGTGTTCACTTAAAAGGAACTGAATATCACGCAGAGGTGATGGCTCGAGTTATTCAAGGACAATGACATTAATTTTCACTATTATTGAGGTAAATTTAATATTGTTGTTAATGCTCTTATAGAGTTGTTGAAGGGGTGCTTATCTCATGTGGATAAATAGAAGCGAGGGTTATTAAAGGATATTCACTGATTACATAACTTAGGAGTTCATTTGTTAGACTCTGATGATGGGGAAGTGATTATACAAGAGGTAGTCAAATTATATTTTGGTGCTGAGGTGCAAGAGAAACAGGTTTTTATGGATCCCATACTTATGTAGATTAAGGATAATTTGGGTCGACAAAAGGTTATAGATTTTGAGATTGGGGGATATGGTATCTTGAGGTATCAAGGTAGATTATGTGTTCTTAATATTTGTGGATTGTGAGAAAGGATTTTAACTGAGGTTCATAAGTTGAAATATAAGGTTCATCTAGGTTCAACTATGATGTACCATGATTTGAATGAAATCTATTGGTGGAATAGTATAAAGAGGGATGTGGGAAATTTTATTGCCAAGTGTATGGTCTGTCAGCAAGTTATAATAAAGCACTTGAGACCTGGTGGCAGGTCATAAGAGATAGAGTGTAACGACCATAAAATACACCCTGGTCGCCATACGGTGCTTACGGCCCCAAAAGACCACAAGCTAACCCATGATGTGGTACCTACTGTGAGCACTAAATAAAACTGATAGCATAAGACATGTGTGGAAATTTACTGAAAATTCCATAAGGTTTTATCATACTAAATCATAAATATAAACACCTAATGACATACTAAAAAGAATGCTTAAAAAACTGATAAATCGACTAACTTATGTATCCCTAAAAGCCTCTAAAACTGACTAACTGTGGAGCTGATGGGACAAACCCCTAACTAACTCCGACTGAATAAAAATATTGAACTGCTAAGATAAACTAAAATAAAGAAATCATATCTTCAAATTATGAGGACTCACCATTGCTGTTGTTGATAATCTAATCTAAGCACAGTCAAGAAACTTAGCATCT
Organism: Capsicum annuum; assembly: GCF_002878395.1. Lineage (NCBI taxonomy): Eukaryota > Viridiplantae > Streptophyta > Magnoliopsida > Solanales > Solanaceae > Capsicum > Capsicum annuum. Next base: position 198,479,736 of record NC_061115.1, read on the forward strand.
AAAACAAAGATATTAAACATCATAGCACAAGAAATGAGTATGCGACTAGAACTTTTATTTTACTGGTATGCGAGATGAGGTTAAGCTGATATGCATGGGTTAACTATGTATGAAAATAGTAATTAAAGAAATGCATGGAAATACTAAAATCTGACTAGACAAGACTAATAACTAATTGGCTGAATAGCGTAAGATAACTGATACATAGATACATGAAAACTATAAAATCTGAGTATGCATGACCAAGCGTATAACATGATTCTGGAATAGTTAGTAAACTGAGATACTAAAATTTTGTAACTTAATACTGATAAACTGTATGTTATGGTCAAGCAAAACTGAACTGAATTTTGTACTGACTACTAAAACTATGGGAGGTATCATCTAACCTACATGCCCCAGTCTGAGCTGATTGGGGTCACACCTATGACCCCAGTTGGAAGGGTTCTAGTGCCATGCCACGGGTACTAAAAATTGTTGTGGGGTTAGTCCTAATCTAGTGGGCGACCCTTGAGATCAGTCCTAAACTGGCGGGTGATCCCTGAGAATGTCAATCCTAAGCTGGCGAGTGACATCTCATAACCTACACTGGCTACGTAGTTCTGGAACTAAGGGATTTCTTCTAAAGACACAATACTGACTAACGGGTGATCCCCCATCCTTTACTAACTAACGGGTGATCCCCCATCCTTAGGTTCGCTCGATGTTGAATCCTACTCTCAACTGAACTAACAATGATTACTGGACTAAATTAAGTTTAACTGAAGCAACAATTGATCATAATAACTGACTGAAAAAGAATGCTCATGGTGTATTCTGAAATTATTCTGAAATTATTCTGTGGGTACTGAAAACTAGGTAGACAGATAAATTTAGGGTTTTCATAACCCCCAAGAATTGATAAGAATAACAATATGAATACATGAATACTTTAAAATCATGATATGAACTATTCTGCAAAAACTCATCTCTTAGACATTTCATCAAACACATGAGGGTCCTGAATTTAAAGCATTGGAATAGTTTAAAATTATAATTAATCACACGGCTACAATACTAAACAATAAATTTGGGATTCAACATGAAAACATATCATTCTAACTTGTAAGGTTTAACTTCAACAATAATTACTTCTAAATGCTGTGTAAAAATCAAAATTCATAAGGATTCATGGAGATAGTTTATTGCAAACATATAAATTCATGATTTTAAATCTTGAAAATAGATTCTTGGACTTCATGGGTGAAAAGGACCCAAGGATGAATATCAAATATACCTTAAAGCTTTAATTTTGAAAGATAATTAACTTATCTTGAACGTTCTTGGATTGGGAAACACAACTTCTTGGTTTTATTGAAGAAGGACTTGAATATTGTTCTTAGGAGATGATTTTGAGAGGAAAATGTAATCTTGATCTTAGAAATAAAGAGGGTTAATGGCTATTAAAAACTGCTTTGAGGTGAGAAAAAGACCAAAATACCCCTCCGAAGCAAAATAAGAATTGCTGAAATTTTCAGTTGATGACTTAGCTGATAGCTTATCAACTAGTTGATGGATAATCAACTTAAGTCATCAACCCATAGTATTATTTGGACCCTTTCTATTTAAGGGTGATGACTCAGTTGATAAGTAATCACTTAGTTGATAGCTTATCACCTCAAGTCGTCACTTTGTAGCTGACGTTGATCATATTCTTGTTATGGGTAACGACTTAGTTGATTAGTCATCAATTAGGTGATGGCTTATCACCTCAATTCCCCACCTTTTATCTAGATTTAATCACATTGTGGTTAAGGCTAACTAATTGGTTGATAAGTCGTCACCTAGTTTACGGCTTCTCACCTCAAGTCATCACCTTGTTGACAGACGGACATACTAAGGTAAAATGAGCATAACTTTACACTCAACTATTAGATTAAGGTGAAACTGGTATCATTGGAAACCTGACTAAATTATCAATGATTTGGTGGGTCTTAACTTGCAATATTATATGTACATCAAAAGTGATACACGTTCAAATTAGACCCTTGTAGAATCTAATTCCAAACTTTGGACGAATCAAAGGCTCTTAGCTCAACTTTGTTCTAAATGATTCTTATGAACATTTTTTACGTCGAAATCACTTCACAAACTATAATAAATATCATGAAATGTGTATTCAAGATAAATTCATGGGATTAGAGTTTACACATATAAGAACGATGCTTCAAACTCTAGCATAGAATTTCCCATGTGGAAGCTAGAGATGATCACTATGGATTTCATTATGGGTCTTCCGTTGACTCGAAATCAGTATGATTCCATTTGTTTCATTTTGGATAGGATGACTAAGTCTACTTTTTTCCTATGAGGACTAACTACTCTGGAGAGGACTATGTCAAGTTATTTATTTAAGAGACTATCAAGTTGCATGGAGCATTGGAGTCCATCATTTCAAACTGAGGTATAAAACTTACTTCTCACTTTTTACATTTATTTCAAAAATGTTTTGGGGACTAAAATGAACCTTAGCACCATTTTCCACCCTCAAATGGATGGGCAAGTACAATAGACTATTCAGACATTGGAGGATATGCTAAAGGCCTGAGTGATTTAATTTAAGGAAACTTGGGTTGATTATTTTCCTCGCATTGAATTTTTCTACAATAATAGTTATCATTCAAATATTCAGATGGTTTCTTTCAAGGCTCTTTATGGTAGAGATATAGGTCTCCTATTGGATGGTTTGAAGTAGGTGAGACTAGGTTGTTTCATCCTGACTTGGTTCACTAGGATAGGGAGAAAGTTAAGGTGATTAGAGAAAGGCTTAAGATTGCTCAAAGTTGCCAAAATTCCTACACAGATATGATGCGAAGGGAGTTCGAGTGTGAGGTTATTAATTGGGCCTTCTTGAAAGTTTCTCTAATGAAAGGATTGATGAGGTTTGGAAAGAAGGGGAATCTCGTTCCCCATTATATCATTCCATATCATATGTTAAGGAGAGTTGGTAATATTTCTCATGAATTGGATTTTCCCACGAGTTTGACTTCTATTCATCCCGTTTTCCATGTGTCTATGCTGAAGAAGTATGTGGCTGATCCTTCATTGATTGTTCCTTTGGAGGTTGTTGGTATTTTGGATTTATTGTTCTATGAGGAAGTCCTGATAGAGATTTTGGATAGGCAAGTTTGTTGGTTGAGAACTAAGGATTCGGTAAAGGTGCTTTGGAGAAATAAAAAGGTTAAAGAAGCTACATTGGTAGATAAAGACAATATGACGGCTAAATACCAGTTCTTGTTCCCCGTGTTAGATGTCCATATTGGGGGTATGTTTTCATTCTCCTTCTTGAGTCATTTCAAATTTGCCATCTCATTATATGTGTATTCTTACTTCTTGTCGTGCCAAGGGGTGTCCTAATTCTTTATTTGGGGATTAATGATCCTAGGGGGTGGGTAATGTAACACCTTAGGTTTTGGACTCTGAGATTTCATTGAAAAAATTGAACACTAACAAGGCAACAACTCTTGTATGAGTTTTTATCAGTCATCACGAGTCGTATGGTGCCAGTCTTTACCTAACAATCAATGTTGGCCAGACTTCTTCCTTGATCAAGACTTATCCCTCTCTAGTTGTAAGGTAAGGTCATGAGTCATTTGAGGGACTTATGAGCATAACAGTATGGTTGCGCTGAGATGCTGCCTAGACTACAAGTTTGGGCAACAACTGGTTACCTATCACCACAAGTCGTTACCCAACCCATAATGACTAGGAGCTATTTTCTTGCATGTTTTGCATTAAGGGTAATTTGGTTTTTCCTGTCCTTTACAATTTACCCACAACTTAAACCACCCCAAGGGGTCCATTTTTCATTATTTACCAAATCATACCTCTCAAACTTTTAAAGTCAAGATAAATATAGAGTTTCAAAAGACTAATTATCTAGGCTTCAACTGGTGGTTTTCTCTCTAAATTTTTGGGTGTTTCAAGAATGTCTCTCTTCCCTAACTTGATTGTACATAAAATATTGTTTTTAATTGTTACCCATATGAACTAAATTATTAGGTTTTGAAATTGGGTTGAGTAATTTGAATGGTTATTACTTGGATTGTTTTCCTATGGTTTTGAACTTATCATTATGCTTTATCTTATTATTTTTGAACTAACTAAGTGCATGGGTATGGGTATGGGAATTGGACTAAGGAACATGGGTATCCCCAAATTTATGGATTATGGTATGGAATTTACATGAACCTTAACCCACTTTATGAAATTGTTTTTGAAACATGAATATATGCACAATTTAACTCACTCTTGGAACCTTTTATTGCATAAAAGGTTAACGAAACTTAAAATGTGGTTTTTAGGGGCCTTGGTGGCCATGGTTTGGTTTTAAATTGGAACTTGAGAGTCAATTAGTTTAATTGGCGGAATGGCATATTTGGACTTAGCTTGCAAGCATAATTGCTATGATGATACCAACAGTATATGCCTTAATAAAAGGCTCCTTGCTTTGTGGTTTGGATTATTTGCTAAATGGTTATAATTTAGGTATAAAAGGGATTGTGTAGCTTACCATGAAGGTGGAGGTCCTGGGGGACCAATATTGGAAACTACATTTACCGACATGGGGGTCTTTATGACCATGTGCATAGTTCACACACTATACATTTTGGAATGGCTATAGCCTTGGTGTCTCTAACCCTTCATTGGATTTTTTCCTGGTTCATATGAGTAACACGCGCTGGGACCCTTTTAGTTGGAGGATTTAAACCTATGTAGTCATTGGTTTCCCTTAGGATGGATAAAGCTACATAGTCCAGGTTAATAATTTTTAAATCTCATGTTACTACCTTGTACACTGCCCCGAAATTATATATATAGGAATATGAATGTGTGAATGTGGTTTTTTATTTATTTTGGACATGGCATTATTTTATCCCTTTCCATAATTACATCCGAGTTATTATCCCAATGTTCGTCCCAAAACTCTACATCATTTTATGAAGTTGGTTCTTAGGGTTCCATGTTTACTCATGTCCAGTCTTATGTGGAGCAGATATCGGTTGAGTTGCTGCGAAGTGGTAAGCCTCCATCATCTGTAAAGCTTTACCATTTCATTAGGTTTTTTTTTCAGATTTTGGTAATTGAAGAGTTCTATTTTCATGGTCGAGGGAATGTCCCGACCTAATTTGGTATTCTGGTTTTAGAGGTTTTGTGGACAAAGTGTGGGTTGGCTATTTTTTTTTGTATTCCTAGAACCTTCCTATTGGTTTATATATCATACTTATTGTTGGTTTTGCATCTATTATTATTTTATTGTGCTCAGGTGGTTAGGCTAGGGGTGGTCTTTATCCCACAGTAGGCTTGCGATAACCGTCATGGACAAACCCTAGTTCGGGTCATGATAACTCCATACAATTAGTGATGCTAGATTTTAAATGTGAATCACGCAGCCGCTAACACAAGATCATGAGTCGGATAATTTCTCTCATAAACCTTAAATTGCCTAGAAGCATAACCTACAACCTTTCCATCCTCCATCATAACATAACCAAGTAGCACTTGAGATGTATCGCAATACAGAACAATCCCTCAGTACCTTCAGGAAGTGTCAAGACAGGGCCAGTAGTCAAGCAATCCTTCAACTTCACAAAACTACCCACACAAGAATCAAACATAGAAACTTTACCTTCTACATAGTCAATCTCGTAAATGGAGTTGCTATAGAAGAAACAATTTCCAAAATTCTTCTAAAATAGCCCTCCAGAGCCAAGAAGCTCCTAATATTGGTTGGAGTAGCAGGTGTACGTTACTTCTTCACCGCCTTAATCTTATGGGGATCCACTTTAATCCATTCACTAGAAACAACATGCCCAAGGAAAGTCACAACACTCAACCAAAAATCATACATAGAAAATTTTGCATATGACTTGATCCTTAAGGGGCTGCAATACAATTCATAGGTGATTAGTATGATCCTCCTCTCTTTTGTAGTACACTAAAATATCATCAATAAGGACTATGACCAATAAATCCATAAACTTTTTAAACACCATGTTCATAAGGTCCATAAAAGCAGTAGGAGCATTAGTCGATCTAAATTACATGACCAAGAATTCATAATGGCTATAATGGGTTTGAAAGATAGTCATTGGAATGTTTGCTTTCCCAGTTAACTGATGGTAATCTGAAACGTGATCTAGTTTAGAGAAACACTTAGCACCCTGAAACTAGTCAAACAGATCATCAATTCTAGAAAGAGGATACTTATTTTTCCTGGTGGATTTATTTAGTTGGTAGTAGTCTATGCATATACAAACCCATCTTTCTTTCACATGAAATCACAAGAGCACCCTAGGGAGAGACACTAGGATGGATAAAACCCTTATCAAGGAGGTCTTTTAGGTGTTCCTTTAATTGTTTCAACTCCACAGGAGACATTCTATATATAAGAATGAGCATAGAATGAGAATCAAGAAAAAAATAAATCTAAAACTTTATCTCCTTATATGGAGGAATTCCAGGAAGGTCATTGGGAAAGACTTCGGGAAACTCATTAACCACAAGAACAGACTGCTAAGAGGGACTTTAAGAATTATAATCCTTGACTTAGACAAATGGTAAAAACACCTTTTAAATATTAACTATTGGGCTCTAATATAAGAAATTAACATTTCCTTAGGTGCTTAGGAACTTTCTTCCCACTATATCACTTGTTCATCAGGAAAATGAAAAGTGACCTTTCTAGTTCTACAGTCTAGGGTAGCATAGCAAGAGTAAAGCTAATCCATTCCTGGTATTACATCAAAATCCACCATATCAAGATCTACTAGATAAATAATAGTGGCCCAATGACAAATGGACACAACACAGCCTCTATAGACTCTCCTAGCAATAATGGACTCACCCACTCTGGTAAAGACTAAGAAAGGGTCAAAAATATTTTTAGAACCAAAACCAAAGTGTACAGCCACATAAGGAGTCACATATTATAGGATGTAACCAGAATCAAGCAATACATAAATATCATGGGAGAAAATCTATAACATACTCATGAAAACATCTAAGGATACCTCAAAATCCTTACAAGTAGATAGTGCATATAAAATATTATGACCATTTCCCTTCTATGATGTAGCACCCTTTGCAGCAGGAGCTGAAGAAGTAGAAATTGAGGATTTGTTGGCCCTAGATGTACCTTTAGTTATGGGACAGTCCCACTGCCTATGGCCTGGATAACCACAACCAAAGCACAAAATTATTCCCAAGCAAAAAACCATATGATAAAGCTTTCCACAACTGCAGCTAAGAGGGTAACATGGTATCGACTGAGCTACGCTGGTATGAGATTGGGCATGTTGTTCTCTAGGGCCATTGCTAGACTGAAATAACTGATCATTTGAAGGTTTGGGGACTGGAGCACTAGCTGATGGATGATAATTAACCCAAGATTTCTCCTTGATCCATTGTATGCCCCTTACCAATTATGTTGCTGACTCGGATACTGATCTATATGTTTAGCCTTTTTACTCTACCTCTCTTTTGGCTCTTCCTGTTTTTTTTCTCATTCTCTACTTGTTGCATATAAAGCACCAACCTGGATGTGTAATTTTTGTTTTTCAACAATGTCACCCTTACACTCTAGTACCAAGTCAGTAGAAAGACCTGAAGTATAATATCTTAATTGGACCTCATGTTAGACACCAACTCAAGAGCATAATGAGACAATTGGATAAACTTTAGAAAATACTCCTTAGAACTCATCTTGCCCTACTTCGAGATCATAAACTCCTCAGCCTTGGCCTCTCTCAATTTTTGAGGGAAGTAGTGATTAGCAAAGGCATCAAAAAATCTCTCCCAAATTATATGTTTAACATCTTCACCCCTAATTGGCTCACATTCATCATACCACTGGTAAGCCACCCCTTTCATATGATAAGCTACAAACTCTACCCCCTTTAGTATCACTATCATGCATCACCTTAAGGATTTTCTCTATTTCATCAATAAACTCTTGAGGGTCCTCCTTAACTTTGGAACCAGTGAAGGTAAGGGTGCTCAACCGCTTAAACTGGCCTACTCGAGTAGCATCAGAAGAACCATTACGGTCACCAACATTATCATAATAGCAGGATTAAGATAATACAATCTGAGACATCATTAATTAATCTAAACTCTAGCATTTGAAACCTCTCCTTACCAAGATTGGGTACGGATGGGTACTAACCCTGGGAGCGAGTTTGCATCCCATGGGTAAGGCATACCTCTTCAGTATTTTCACTAGTAGGGATAGAGGCTCTTGATGAATTCCTTTTGCCATTAGATCTTTAGGGAGGCATGATCTGAACTACGGGAAAGCTGAGAGTCAGAAAAAGTCATTATAATTAAACTCTCTAGAATGACATAGAACATGAAAAAAGGAAATATTCTAAAATAACTAGAAGCCTCTCTCTTATAAATGTGTCTATCTACATACCCATAAAAATGTCTCACCTCAACACGGCTTCATAGACACCCCAGCACCCTGAATCGTACTCCGATACAAAGTTTGTCATTACCTGAACCAAGGCCCTTGCCGTAACGAGCATCCCAAAACAAAGAAGGCCTGAGATGTCCTCTTAACATTATGTCATAAGCATTGTCATATTTAAAATTACAAAAACAAGAGCATATAAAAAAGTGTTCGGCATTTAAATAAAGTAACATCTATGTCTAAAGAACTAAATCTGAACAATTACCCAACACTAGTCTACAAAGCCTCTAACTTTAAGAATAACTCCAAAGTTGTGACATAGACCCGACAATACCATAAAATCCATAAAATATTGAAACAAGAATATAAAAGGAAAGAAGAACAATACTTTTTGGATAATGGAGGGCTCTCTACTTTTCACTAGCTATCCAAGAGAGATTACAAACACCCTAGTGCTGTAAAAAATCACAAGAACATGCCTCAAAACTTTTACCATAAAATGATGGGGTCCGAGGACACTCAGTGCGGCGAATACTGTAATGCAACCCATGGAAAAGGAAATAAATAGCTTATAAAGCAAGTCATAACTCATTCAAATGTACAAAATAATAATAGAAAAGTATGGGATCGATGACATGAGACATAAAGACATAACCAATTAAAATTTAATCCTGAAATATGTAGCTTTTCATAGATATCTTGTAACCCACAGGCTATATGAGTCCGTTATTCCCCAATTAGTAAGGCCTCAGTCCAAGTTTTTCGCAGGTAATAAGATTATGATAAAATCACCAATAAACTATAGCCACCATATCATCCTTATCTTAACGGCAGCATTCATTATCCAATGAAGGTATGATAGTCCTATTTCATCAAAACATAGGTTGGGAATTGGTCCCGAGGACGCATGCCTTCCAATGAAGCTACATAATTTTCTTTTGAAGCCTAACAGTTCCATATTGGTATCATCATACAAATATTTGTAAGCAATTCATATTATGACATAATATTTTCATTAGACATTTAAGACTCCCATCTCCGTCTTTAAAGTCCATATACATAATCCCCCCTACTCTAAGGGCTTTCAGAAAAAAGTTATTTAGCCTTTCATTCTTTTATTCCATAACTTATTCAAATGACATTGTAAAATTCATAATTTTCATGAAAATCAAGTTTGAAATGGATTGATGGTCATATTTTTATGATTTATAAAATTAAGAGTTGTGAATCTATGTAACATGTTCAACATTTTCATAGACTGTATATACAACTCAAAACCCATTACTAATGCTTAGGAAAACCTAGAAAAACAAGAAGAAAAAGTAATTCAAGTCTTTTAACAATAATCTCCTCAACCCTAGTTTCAAAGTACCCTTTTCATCATACAAAAGAATAGTTAAAATCCATGCTTTATGATAATAATAGAAGTTGGGAGTGTTCAACATGCATTTTAGATGAATATAACTTCAATCTGAGCCTTAAATCTTGAACCCAAAGTGTTATTGCCTCTTAGAATATTTTATGGAAGGAGGAAGAGTTTTTAAAAGTATTCTAATCTGAAAAAGATTGTAACTCAAAGTTCAAAGGGGTTTTAAGCTTATAAGTATCAAACCTCATAAGAAAAATGACCAAAATGGCCCTAAGATTACCCAATAAAATTTTCATAAACAACTTCCCACGGCTTAATGCATGAATCGTGGGCTGAACATATGAATCATGGGTAGAGTTGTGGAAATTACACCATTTTTCAACTTTCAGGACCCTACTCACAACTCAACTCACAAATCATAGGTTGACCACATGAATCATGGGTAGATTCATGGTAATTAGACTATTTTCAACTTTTAGGACCCTACTCATGAATTCAACTCACAAATTAATAGGTTCAAATCACGAATCATTAAAAGGGCTTCAATAAAAGGGGTATAATATGTTACTACGACATTGGATTAAAGAGAACTAGATGCATTGGAAAGCTAATTCAGTTTTCTATCATTTGTTGGGGCTCAATCTCAAAAACACTACATAATCTAGGAGTTAATGATGTTTTGAAGTTAACTATAGTATGATACTTCATAAGAAATCAATCGATAAAGGAGATTCTGACTTAGCTATGATTTTAGAGTTACTTGAGGCCTGCATGTATGTAACGCCCCTAGTCTGTACCCCAAATGCTACACGGTACTTATGACCCCAAAGGACCATAAACCAACCCATGACTGATATAAGTTGTGAGCACAGAATAATATACTGTAGTAAAAAATAGGCTAAAATGTCGTAAGGTTCAAAATCTATAAATACTGATAAAGTCTATCAACTGAAATAATAATCTGTAAAACTGAACACTATCTAAAAAGCCTCTAACTGAACTATCAAAAAGTGGAGTTGATAAGATAAGCCCCCAACTAACCCCACATACTGAAATACTGAAACTACTTAAAAATTAAAATAAAAGACTATCCTCAAGTGATAAGGACTCACTGCTAAATCTACTGTTGGCTAAATTTGAATCTATCTATGCACGCTCACGAACCTAAGCATCTAAACCTTTGATATTAAATATCATAGAACAAAAAAGAGTATGTGTCAGTACGTGGAATATACTGGTATGCTAGATAGGGTAAGGCTGAGTGCAAGGGTTCATATGCATGAACAATAACTGACTGGATGATATAGAGTAACTGATCATGAGAGTACATGGATAACTAATACCACTATAAATACTGAGTGTGCACTAATGTGCATTTAAATAAATACTGTGACTAAGTTTGTTGTAAGCTTAGTACTAAATTTTGATACCGAGTAATTGATATCTGAAGTTACTGATAACTGATTTATTGATATTGGTTAACTATATCTGATAGTCCTAATTCTGTAGAACTAAACTAAGTTCTATTCAGAAGACTGAGACTGAAACTGTGAGAGGTAATCATCTAACCAATATGCCCTAAATAAAATAAGATAACTGAGTTGGGTCTAATTTATAACCCTAATTAGAAGGGTGTCAATATCGTGCCACGGGTAAGGACAAGGTGAGAGATACCCTCATCTGGCAAGTACTCTAATAAGAATAGTGGAACCCTCATCTGGCAGGCTAAAATACCTCATCCACCCTCATCTGGCAAGTTTGATATATCAGCCTATGCTGGATACATAGTTCTGGAATGCAAATATTGCTTTAGAGATCACACCCTCTACTGGCAGGTGAGCCCCCATCCTTGGGTTCACTCGATGTTTAATCCTATACCCAACTGAAATATACTAAATTGAGTATAATGAATTGGACAGAACTAATACTGAGCTTACTGAGTTTCCTTAGTTCGGTAAATTGGCGGAGTTCTAATGAGTTCTATAACAGACTGAGAGTGCGACTAATTGTGACATGACTGGGGTTCTTTAATTGACACTGGCTCTAGGCACACAGCTAAATTATCGGGTATTAAATACCGCAGGACTCGATAGCATGAAAAGTAAAACATAGCATAATCTTGAATAACATGACATTGTTCACTTTTTCATAATTCATCTATAGTGACTTTTATCAAACACTTGTAAGGAATCTATTTATTCATGAAGGGGGAACAGTTGGTATCAGGTTATAATGGAACTAATTCATTCACATAGGCATTTTATCAAACACTTGGGGAGTATGCTTAGGTTATACAACAATCAACACACATAATTATCATAGCTATATCAATCAACTTGTAAATTAAAGGGATTCATCAAGACGATCATGTAATTTAACACATATAATGATTAATTTCATGAAAGCTTTTAATTTTATTAGGGCCAAGTTCCCAACAATAACATGAACATGAATTCAATTCAAGCATGGAAGTTCATAACTCAACAATCTTGTAGTTTGAAAATGGATTCGTGCACTTTATAGGTGGAAGTCACCTATAGATGAACACTTAACATGACTTGGAATGTTAATTCTTGAAGGTTCTTGGAGAAATTCTTAAGATTTGTTCTTGAATATTGAAACTAGGGTTTCTTGCTTTTGAGAGGGAATGATGTACTTTGGGGAAACTTAAGTTAATAATGATATATTTTGGTCGTTTAGGGATTAATTTAGTGTTTAAGGATGATCTGGGTCATGGGAAATGTCTAAATTGCCCTTGGGATATAAAATCCTATAACTGGAAGGTGATTAAGGCCTTACCACAATGCGGTGAATGGCTTATCGCTATATCCACTGCGACGCGGTGGAATCACGGTGACTCTCTGGATTATGACAATTGTTATTTTAAGGTTCACCACAATGCAGTGCAATCGTGATGACCCTCAGGAAATTGACAAATTCCAAAATGGTCTTCAATGTGACGTGATGGAGTGCTCATCCCAATACTCTCCACGATGCGGCCTAATCGTGATGAGCCACTATTTTTACATAAACTTCCCTAAATCTTCGCTTGGGTATGAGATTTGGGTGAATTTTTATATTGTTGGAAAGCTGACTGAATTTCCTATACATTGGCAGGCACTACACTAAAAAAGACTGAGTATTTCATAAATTTTATATAGGATAACTTACCTACTTAGTGCTAAGTTAATCTCTAGGAATTTGGGGTATTAAAATATCTTCCCCTTGGGAACATTCGCCCTCAAATGAGACTAATTAAGTTGAGAAACACAGATAGGCTAAGCTGACACACTGAACATGCATAACTAAGAAATGACTATGTGACTAGACTTTTAACAAACTAAGTTTTTATACTGAACATGCATATCTGATGCATGGAATACATGACTGAAGCTATTGGTAATCTGAATTTTTGCACTAAACATGCATATCTGATAGATTAGTACATGTATGAACTGATTTATGAATGCATGACTGAATATGCAATGTTAAGGAATACCAAGTTTATAATTGTAACTGAACATGGAACTGAGTAAAGCCAAGGAATACTGTTGCCCTAAGCTGAATTTGTGTTTAAGGAGAAGAAGAGGTAAGGATACTTGGTTTGGATATCTGTTTCTACTTCCCAAGTAGCTCCCTCAATGGACTGATTCCGCCAAAGAACTTTGACTAAGGAAACTTCTTTGTTCCTTAGTCTGCAAATTTGATGATTGAGGATATGGACTGGAACCTCTTTAAAAAAAAGAATCATTCTAAATATTTACATCTTCTAAAGGAACTATAATAGCTGGGTAACTAATGTATTTTTATAGTAAGGAGACGTGGAATACTGGATGTGCTGAAGCTAGATCTGAAGGCAACTCGAGCTCATAAGCTACCTTTCTAAAATGGCTGAGAACTCTATAAGGACCGACATTTTGAGGATTGAGATTTCCCTTCTTACCAAACCTATTTACTCCTTTCATGGGAGATATTTTCAGGTACATAAAATCACCGATCTCAAACTTGAGATCTTTTCTCCTTACATCTACATCAAATTTCTGTCAGGTCTGGGAAGCCTAAGTCTTTCTCAGATTAACTGAACATTCTCTAAGGCATCAAATAATAAGTTAGGCCCTATAACTGTGGCCTCACCAACCTCTAACCAACCAATTAGAGATCTATATCTCCTACCATAGAGAGCTTTAAATGGAGCAATCTGAAAACTAGAATGATAGATGTTATTATATGCGAATTCGATCAAAGGCAAGTGGTCATCCCAACTACCCTTAAAATCAACAATGCATGCTCTCAGCATATCTTCTAGAGACTAAATGGTCCTTTCTTCTTTACCATCTGTCTAAGGGTAGAAGGCTATACCGAGATGATCTTGGGTACTGAGACCCTTTTGGAATGCTTTCCAAAAATATGAGGTAAACTGGGTACCTCAATCTGAGATGATAGATATTGGGACTCCGTGTAACTTGACCAATACTCTGATATAGAGTTTGGCGTAGTACTCGACTGAATGGAGGTATGAACTGGCAAAAAATAAGTTGATTTTGTCATCCTGTCTATAATAACCCTTATGGAATCATGTTGATGATGAGTACGAGGCAAACCCATCACAAAGTTTATGTTACTTCTTCCCATTTCCATGTGGGAATACTAAACTCCTGCATGGACCCACTTGGCTTTTGGTGCTCAAGCTTATCTTGCTGACATGTGGAGCACTTAACTACAAAATCTACAATAACCCTCTTCGTCCCACTTAACCAATTAATCTCCTATATATTATGGTATAGCTTAGTGGCCCCTAGATAAAGAGAGTAATGCGCACCATGCGCTTTTATAAGAATTTATTGCCTTAAGTCATCTACACCCGGCATACATAGCTGACCTTGGTAACGCAATACACCATCTCCCCCATGGAAGAAAACCTCTATTTTCTGATCTTTGACTGGATTGTTCAACTTAACAAGACTTGGATCTCTATCCTACTTTTCCTTTACCTCAGAAACTAAAGAGGATTCAGAACTTTTCTGAACCCACACATCACCTTCTGCTAAATCGACTAAGAGGACACCTAGTCGAGCAAGCTGATGAACTTCCTAAGCTAACTTCATCTTACCATCATTAACATGAGCAACACTACCCATAGACAGTCTATTGAGAGAATCAGCGACTACATTAACTTTGCATGGATGATATAGAACACTCATGCCGTAATCCTTTAATAGCTCTAACCACTTTCTCTGTTGCAAATTCAAATATTTCTGAGAAAAGTCATATTGTTGGCTCTTATGATCTGTGAACACATAAACGTGCACCCCATACAAATAATGCCTCCAAATATTTAAGGCGAACACTACAGCTGCTAACTCAAGATCATGGGTAGGGTAATTCTTCTCATGGGGTTTAATATATCTATAATCGTAGGCTATAAACCTACCTATCTACATAAGTAAATAACCAAAACCTACTCTGGATACATCACAGTACACAATAAACCCATTTGAACCATCTGCTAGAACTAAAACTGGGGTAGAGGTAAGTTGAGTCTTCAACTCCTGAAAACTCTTCTCACAAGAATCTGACCACTGAAACTTAACTTTCTTATGAGTTAATCTGGACATGGGGGATGCAATAGATGAAAACCCTTTAATAAAACAATAGTAATAGCCGGCTAAACCCAAAAAACTCCTGATATCTAATAGAGAAATGGGTCTAGGCCAGTTTCTCACTACTTTGGTCTTTTGAGGATCAACTCTAATGCTATCAATGGAAATAATATAATAAAGGAATCATAATAACCTTAGCCAAAATTCGCAATTACTGAATTTGGCGAACAACTGATGAGTTCTAAGAGTCTAAAGTATGATTCTGAGGTGATCTGCGTGATCATTCTCTCTACGGGAATAGATAAGAATATCATCGAAGGAGACTATAACGAACATTTCCAAGTAATGCTTGAACACTCAGTTCATCAAGTCCATGAAGACTGTTGGGGAATTGGTAAGACCAAAAGATATTAATAGAAACTCGAAGTGATCATGCCAGATTCAGAAAGTTGTTTTCAAAATGTGACATTCTCTGACTTTGAGTTGGTGATAGCCTGATCTGAGGTCTATCTTAGAAAAGTAACTAGCACCCTGAAGTTGGTTAAACAAGTCATCAATTCTAGAAAGTGGGTACTTGTTCTTGACTGTAACTTTGTTCAACTAACGATAGTCTATACATATTCTGAGAGAACCATCTTTCTTATTCACGAATAAGACTGGTGCGCCCCATGGGGAAACGCTGGGTCTGATAACACTTTTTCTAGAAGATTCTTTAATTGTTCTTTTACCTCTCTGAGTTATAGTAGTGTCATTCTATATGGAGGAATAGATATAGGCTAAGTATCTGGAAGAAGGTCTATTCCAAAGTCTATTTCCCTAACGGGAGGAACTCCAGGAAGATCTTCGGGAAACATATCTGAGAATTATTTACTACTGGAACTGACTCAAGACTGAAAGTTTCTGAGTTGTAGTAATACCCTTTAAGCATTGTAGTAATATCCCCCCCTCCCCATTTAAGGACTGATTCATTTGGAAACTAAAAATGAACTATTCTATTTCTACAATCAACTAAGGCATAACATAAATGGAGCCTGTTTGGGCATTGCCCACTTGTGGCACTGGAAGTGGAACCCTGCTGATTCGAGTGTTAGGACTGTGTTGAAGGACGGTTATGCTGACCCTGGGAACCTGACTGAGGACAATCCCTTACTCTGTGGACTGGCTTTCCATATTCGAAACAAATATCACTGCCAGCTCTGCAAACACCTTGATGATTCTTGCCACAAATCTAACAAAGAGGATTTGTTCAAGCACTGCTGACACTACCCTGAGACTTTGATCCTCGAGCCCTATCTTTGCTACTATTTCTGAACTTAAGGACTAGAGCACTGGCTGAGGACGGAGCTGGAACTAAAAACTTTTAATGAAACTGGAAACGGTTATCACCCTCTGACTTTGGTTGATTGAAATTAAAGCTACCTATTTTAGCTTTCTTGTTATGCCCTTCTTTCCCTCTATTCTTAGCCTCCTCTATTTGCTAAGCATGGACCATGAGCCTGGATATGTCCATCTCCTTAATCAACATCGTTGTTTTGCACTCATTAACCATGCTATCTGATACCCCAGATATGAACTTGCTCATTCTAGACCTATTATCTGCTACTAAATAGGGAGCATACTTGGCTAACTGAGTATACTTGAGGGAATACTCTTTCACACTCATACTACCTTGTTTGAGGTTGATAAACTCTAACACTTTTGGTTCTCTCAGCTCTAAGGGAAAGAATTTATCCAGGAAAGCAGTAGCAAACTTTTCCTACTCTATGGGCTCTGCATCTATGCCCCTGTCTACCTTTCAATGCTTAAACCACGTATGAGCTACATCTTATAGCTGATAAGCGGCTAACTCAGCACTCTCACTAGAAGTCACTCCCATTATGTCTATGACTTTCTAAACCTGATCAAGAAACTCCTGTGGATCCTCTTCTGACTAAGATCCTAAGAATAGGGGAGGATTCATTTAGGTGAAGCCCCGAATCTGGGATGCAGTAATATTAGCCATTGGGTTGGTTGGAAAAGCAGTTGTTCGTTTATTCTGAGCCACTACAGAATTGGCTAGAGTAGTAAATGCAGCTCAAAATTTTTCTTGGGAAATATGTTCATCTAGGGGATCTGCCTAAATGGGCGGAGGTGCTAATTGGTTTTCTTTTGTTCTTTCATTAGACCTTTTGGGGGCATGTTTTGTAAATGAAAAGGAGAAACAGATTAGACTGAGAGTTTAACTTGGGCTCATGCTCACTCGCACAACATGAATATTGAAAGAAGGGAAATTATTCCTAAAAATCTCATAGCCTCCTATCCATAAGTGTGGCATGCTACACAACCATGCACAAGACTCTCTGTGATGTGGATTTTAGACTTTGTAGGACACTATTGAACCTTAGGCTCTGATATATAATTTGTAATTCCCTGATTCTGTACCCCGAATGCTACACAATTCTTATGACTTCGAAGGACCACAAGCTAACCCATGACTAATATCTGCTGTGAGCACTGAATAATATACTATAATAAATGTGAAAAACAGGTTGAAATGCAATAAGGTTCAAAATTTATAAATGCTGATAAAGTGTATCAACTGAAATAACAATCTATAAAATTGAACACTGTGTGAAAACTAGTCTGAAAAGTCTCTTACTGAACTGTCTGAAATTAGAGTTGATTGGACAAGCCCCCAACTAACCCCACATACTGAAATACTGAAAATACTAAAAATCTAAAATAAAAGAATATCCTTAAATGATGAGGACTCACTGCTAAATCTACTATTGGCTGAATCTGAATCTATCTATGCGCGGTCAGGAACCTGAGCGTTCGAACCTATGATATGAAATATCATAGCACAAGAAAGAGTATGTGTCAGTTCGTTGAATATACTGGTATGCTGGATAGGGTAAGTCTGAATGCAAGGGTTCATATGCATGAACAATAACTGATTGCATGATATAGAGTAACTGAACATGAGATCACACATAACTAATACTACTATAAATACTAAGTGTGCACTAATGTGCATATAAATAAATACTGTGACTAAGCTTGTCTAAAGCTAAGTTCTGAATTCTGATACTGAGTAACTGATATCTGAAGCTACTGATAACTTATTTACTGATATTTGTTTACTGTATCTTACAGTCCTAATTCTGTAGAACTGAACTGAGTTCTATTCTGAAAAATGAGACTGAAACTGTGGGAGGTAACCATCTAATTGATGTACCCTAAATAAGATAAGATAACTGAGTTGGGGTCTAATCTGTAACCACAATTGGAAGGGTGTCAATATCGTACCAAGGGTAAGGACAAGCTGAGAGTTACCCTTATTTGGAAAGTACTCTAATGACAATGGTTGAACCCTCATCTATCAGCTTAAAACACCTCATCCACCCTCATCTGGCAGGTTTGATATCTTAACCTACGCTGGCTACGTAGTTCTGGAATTCAAGGATTGCTTCTAGAGATCACACCCTCTATTGGCAGGCGAGCCCCCATCCTTGGTTTCACTCGGTGTTGAATCGTACTCCTAACTAAAAGACACTGAACTGAGTATACTAAACTGGACTGAACAGATACTGAGCTTACTTAGTTTTCCTGAGTTCGGTAAACTGACTGAGTTCTACTGAGTTCTGTAATTGACTAAGAGTACTACTGATCATGACATAATTAAGGCTTTATAACTGACACTGGCTGGAGGTAAATAGTTAAATTGTTGGGTATTAAATACCCTCAGCACTCGATATTATAAAAAGTAAAGCATAACATAATCTTGAATAACATGACATTGTTCACTTGTTCATAATTCATCCATAGAGACTTTTATCAAACAACTTGTAAGGCATCAACTTATTTATGAAGGGGAACACATGCTATCAAGTTATAATTCATTCATATAAGCATTTTATCAAACACATGGGGAGCATGCTTAGGTTATACAACAATCAACACACATAGTTATCCTAGCTACATCAATCAACTTGTAATTTGAAGGGGTTCATCAATAGGATCATGTAATTCTACACATATAATGATTAATTTCAGGAAAGTTTGTCTTTTAATTATGGCCAAATGACCAACAATAACATGAACAAGAATTAAATTTAATTCAAGCATGGAAGTTCATAACTCAACAATCTTGCAGTTTGAAAATAAATTCGTGGACTCTATGGGTGGAACGGACCCATATATGAACACCTAACATACCTTGGAATATTAATTATTAAAGTTTCTTGGAGAAATTCTTAAGTTTTGTTCTTGAATTTTGAAACTAGGGTTTCTTGCTTTTGAGAGAGAATGATGTACTTTGGGGAAAATTGAGTGAATAATGATATATTTGGTCATTTAAGGATTACTTTCGTGTTTAAGGCTGATCTGGGTCATGAAAAAAGTCTAAGTTGCCCTTGGGATTTAAAATCCCATAACTAGAATGCCGATTAAGGCCTCACTGTGACTCGATGAATGAGTCATCGCTATATCCACACTGACGCGGTGGAATCGCGGTGACTCTCTGATCGTAACAATTGTTATTTTGGGGTTCACCCCGATGCGGTGCAATCACAAAGACCCTCAAGAAATTGACAAATGCCTAAATGCCCTTCATCCCGATTAGAAGGAGTTCTCATTGTGATACTCACCGCGACGCAGCCTAATTGTGGTGAGCCACTGTTTTTACATAAACTGCCCTAACTCTTCGCCCGGGTATCGGATTTGGCAAAATTTTTAACTCTTTGGAAAGCTGACTGAATTTCCTATGCAATGGTAGGTGCTAAACTAAAAAATACTGAGTATTTTGTAAATTTTATATAGGATAACTTACGTACTTAGAGCTAAGTTAAGCTCTAGGATTTCGGGTATTACAATGTATAAATCACTTCCAATACTATAAGAACATGAAGTTTGTTTCGCATATACTTGCATTTTATACAAGATTGGGTGCACTCAGGTTCTAAAATTTTTGGTGTGCTACAGTTTTCTTCCTGGATTAGAAACAAAATTACTACTAATATCAATTCAACAACAAATTCAGTGTATTTCCACATAGTGAAGTCTGAGGAGGGTAAGATGTACGCAATCCATACCACTACCTCCGGAGAAGTGGAAAGGCTATTTTTGATATACCCCCGGCCCAAGACAAAGAATAATAAACAAATCTATCATAAAGCATTGAAAAAAGTAGACATAAAATAAATACGACACCCACAAGGAATAGTAAATAAAGAATAGTAAACAAATTCATAATAAAGCATGAAACTACTAATACTAATTGCATGAGAAATATATAGTATTATACAAACCATTACATACATCAAACTGCTAATAGCTGAAGCATAAGGAACTTTCTTTGTATCTTCCTTCTCATCATCACTGGAAGCACACTACTTCACGCTAAATTTGAAGTGTGCTAAAGGTGTACTAACATCTTTAGCCTTGTTCATGTTGAACCTACAAAGTACTTTCCAAATGTTCTTCTCTTGTGATAACTACAACTTTTTGGCCCTCCTATCATTGATAATTTGCATGCCAAGAATCTGTTTTTCTGGTCCTAAGTCTTTCAGTGCAAAAGACTTACTCAACTCTTGCTTGAACTTAAGTGTTTCATAGCAAAAGAATTACTCAACTCTTAATTCAACTTCTGAATCCTACAAGAATTATGCCCTACAACAAGAATGTCATCAACATACAACAGTACAATAATACATTCATCATTAGAAAATTTTTGTACAAAAACACAATGGTCTAAAAAAGTCTTCTTGAAGCACTGCTGACACTTCTTATAACACCGCCTGAGAGCTTGTTTCAAACCATACAAGCTTTTCTTCAATTTGTAAATACAATTATATTTTTCCTAAGCTTGAAAACCTTTTGGTTGCTCTTTATAAGTTTCTTTTTCTAAGTCACCATGGACTACAGCAGTTTTAACATCCATTTGCTTAATGTTTAAATCGAGATTTGCAGCTAAGTCTAGAACCACACTAATAGATGACATCTTCACAAGTGGAGAGAATATCTCATCAAAATCAAATATTTTCTTGGTTAAATCTATTCATAGCTAATCTATCCTTCTACTATGAAATTGGGTTACCATCTTTATGTTTCACCCGAATGACCCACTTGTTTTCCAAAGCTTTTTTGTCTTTAGGTAACTAAACCAAATAAAAAGTATAAATATTATGCAAAGATTTAATTTCATCTTCCGTATGATCATACCACCTTTTATTTTATTCACATTCCAAGGCCTCATCAAGACTCTTGGGTCCCCCCCATCAGTCAAAAGTACACACTCATTAGGGGAATAACAAGATGAAAGAATTCTCTCTAGTAGATCATCTGAGAGAACTCTCTGGAGCATTAATAACAATTGGTTGTTGGGCACCCACATCATCTTTTACTAGCACATCAACATCATGTTGGTCATTCTGAACATGATCACTATCTTCATTATCAACTTGATTTTCATCATTAAGAAGATTTTCTTCAGGTACAATAGTCAAAAGAACTTGATCAAATCAACTAGGCTCTCACTACTCTAAGAATCAACTTTCTCAACTTTGTCAGAATGTCCAATTATTCGGTCTTCAAAGAACATAACATCATAGCTTCTAACAGGTTTTCCTCCAATAAAACATAGAAACGATAGAAAAATTCATCTTGACTATAACCAAAGAAGATAAACTGCCTATTATTAACATCCAGCTTTGAACTCTCTTCCTTAAGAACATGCACAATGGAATTACAACCAAAAACTCTAAGATGATCTTAAGAAATAATCTTACCAGTCCAAACTCTGTCAGGGACATCACTATCCAAAGCAATAGTTGGAGATAAATTGATAACATAAGCAATAGTATTAAGTGCTTCTTCACAAAAAAATCTGACAACTTAGCTTATGAAGCATACATCTATCCCTCTTAACTAGAATTTTGTTCATCCTCTCAACTAAACCATTTAATTGAGTCTTTGGAGGATTTTTTTTGGATATCTAATACCTTGCTCTCTACAATATTTATCAAATAGACATATATACTTACCACTATTACTTGAGCGAATATATTTTAATTTCTTTCTTATCTGCCTCTCAACCAAGTTCAAAAAATCCTTAAGCATATCAAGTACTTGATCCTGGGACTTCAAAAAAAATAATCAAGATTTTGTGAGAATGATCATCAATAAAAGTCACAAAGTAAAGCGCACCATAATAATACCTTACTTTAAAAGGACCATACAAATTAGAATGTACCAACTCCAGCAAATTAAACTCTCTTGAACATGGATGATTTTGAAAAAAAAAAACTCTTTTTTGTTTACCAGCTAAGCAACGAAAACATTTCTTCAATATTACTTGTTACACTCCAAAAAGAAAATTTTTCTTAGCCAAACTTTCTATTCTCTTCTCACTCATATGACTCAGTCTTCTATGACATAACTCTATTGAAGTATCATTCTCCGCCAAGTTTACTAAGTCTTAGGAATGGATCCATGAAACACATACAAGTTAGACAACATGTCACAACGAGCTACAATCATTGAACCTAATCAAGCTTTCATTGGCCAATACTAAGGGTGTTAATATAACCCTCATCATCAAAGTTCCCAACAAAAATAAATTTAGGTGAACATCTAGAGCATGCTTGACATTGTGGAGAACTAATCTCAAACCATTGCTACTTTCCAAACAAACTCTCCTAATGCCAAATACTCCAACCACATCTTTATTGCCTATTGTCAACATTCCAAAATTACCTAGAGTATAAGAAGAAAATAATTCCTTCTTAGGCATGACATGAGAAGTAGCACCATAATCCACAAACCAACTAGACTCAACACGAACAAGATAATAGCATTTTTACCACAAACAACAAGAATATCATCATTAACAACAACAGCAATAGGATTATTTCATTATTGCACTTTTTCAGTTATTGTCTCATATCTCTCTTGTGCTTGTGATAATATTTCATGATATTCTCATTCTTATGGTAATAGTGACATGTAACATTTTCGTATTTGAACTTTGACTTGCTTCTACTTTTATCTCTATTATTGGACCTTTGAATTTATTTCTCCCCAAATCATTAGTAACTAATGCATCAGAGTGAAGTTGAAGAAGATGAGGCCTGAGATCGTCTCATTTCTTAATTTAAGACACCACTCTTAGCATATTTCATAGTCACAACACCACTAGCGGCAAAATTAGTCAAAGCAACCCAAAGATTTTCCCATGAGTCTGCCAGAGTTAAAGGAAGCCAAAGTCCCTAAATTTTTTTCATCAAATTTTACGCCCACTATGGATAATTTCAAAGTGAAAAAATTTAGGGACATTTCATCAAAACATGTAGAATGTTTTTTGAAGTTGACTATTTAGGGTTGAAATTAGGTGCGGAACTTGCACTCTCTATGTATGGCTGCTGAAAACACTTTTGTGGATGTGGAAATAAGACCTAAAAAGGATTTTCTATGTCCCATATTAATGGACCCATGAGAAAAAATAGGTTGGTCAAAATTAGGTTTCTATTTATCCACATAGGAGAAAAAAACTCATACCCCAACAATTTAACCATGTCTCTCTTAGAGCAAATATTAGTGAGGGTATTTGCTACCTTATTTGACTCCATGTAGCAGTGTAAACTATTGAACTTCTCAAAGCAGGTTGCCAAGATAGGCATATCTTCCATTTCATTCATCAGGCTCCATGGATGCTACGTTATGTTTATTGTGGCGTTTCTAAACATTTCATAGATTATCCACCACATAATCATATGATGTATGACTTGTTGGGTTCGAAATCGAGAGGGTGTCATGCTAAAGCTAATTGCATCAAAACTATGAGAGGATAAATCAGACAACAACGAAAACAATACTAAAAAACTTAATATTATTATATTATTTTACCAATTAGCCTACATATAAAACCTAAAATTATAAATAAAATTAAAAAGTATAAATCTAATGAGAGAGAAAATCTCCCACTAAATGAAACTCTTAAAAGACTACATTGTGGATGTTATTATATTATGGTATGAGAAGAGCGTTTTTCTATTTATAGAGGTATAAAATCTTTCCTCTTAGAAAGAGGTTAGCCAAATATGGAATAGCTTTTTATTTTTTTCCTTTTAGGAAAAATAAAAGTAAGTATGATATTACTTTTATTTTCCTTGTAAGAAAAGTAAAACTTAAATTTAGTAAGAAAATCAGCGCAAAAACATTAACAAGACCTTGGGCAGCATTAAATACTTTAATGTTCACACTATCTCTTCTCACCGGTAATTTGTAATTCAAAATGTGTCATACCATGCCAAACATATAACCAAATAATTTAAACGCTTTAACACTCACACCATCTTCTCTCACCGGGAATACAAACAGTTACGTACTATACCGAACATATACAGTTACATACGAAACCATAAGAATTTTTTTCACTCAACTTGAAAAAGTAATTCACTTCCCTAGTGAAAATGTAAACATTGTTACACCAGGAAAAAACCAACTCAGGTAGAAATTCATGGTATGACCATTCACTCATCTACTTAACGAATTCCGCTGCTACGTAAACGACCCAATTCCATCCCAAATAAACAAATGTCAAATTCTAACAACCTCCATTACGGCGTGATACAAAGCATTACTTATTTGTTATGCTAAGGACAATGTACACTCGAAAAAGCAACTATATTGAAAAAGAGGTAAGGGTAGTAATAAATGTCTTATCTACCCGGTTTGACTTAAAATTCATTCTCCAGTTACCCGTGAGACAACAATTGTAACTGACACAGAGGTGCTTTACACAAGGAGCAGGATAACTATTTATACATTACACAATTATAGTTAGCCATAAGTTATCAATTTTAAAAAGTAACGCTTTTATGGATACCCCATATATGTTAAAGATATGTGTCTTGTAGAGAGTAACAATGTTATTGACTACTTAATTGCAAAAACAAGAAATCCATGTTACTAATGTTGGGTTCGAAATCGAGAGGGCATCATGTGAAAAGCTTTTAGTTTGCAAATCATAAGACGATAAATCAGATAACACATGAAATATTAAACTAAAGATATATTATTGGATACTATTTGACAAAACGGCCTACATATTAAAAATAAAATTGAAAATCCTAAAATTTATTGGGAGAAATCTCCTCCTAAACAAAGACTCTTTACAGACTACATTGTGGATGCTATTGTGTAAGAGGTCTTCTATTTATAGATGTCCAAAACCTTTCCTCCAAGAAAGACGTTAATCAAATATGGAAAAGAATTATATTTTTTCTTTCATGAAAAGTAAAAGGAATTATGGTAACTTTTATTTTCCTTCTAAGAAAAAGTAAACCTTAAATATAGTAAGAAAATCAGGGTAAAAACCCTAACAAATCTCCCCTTTTTGGCTTGATTTTCTTCAAAATATTCTTGATCCTCCTTCTTGTGCATGATCTTCATTCTTCATATATATTCTTCATATATGACGGCTGCTTAACATGATTAAAAATTAATAAGGGTTAAAATTGGAGTTCTATGCATTAAAAATAGAAGCACGGGTTGATGAGATTGAAAGTGAAGCCTTGGGCATTGAAAGTGAGCATAGGTTAAGAGTGGAGCTCATGCGCTAAAAATAAATGTACGAGTTTGTAGACATGTGATTTTTGATTCTCCCTAAATTTTAACTTGTCTACCAATATTAAATATTTATATTTATATTTACTCATATATTATTTTTATTTTTTATTCTAATTTAAAAAAATATATAAAAATTAAGAATATATATTTTCTTTTATAAATTTTAATAAATAAATTAGTAGTTTATATATTATTTTATTATATTTATATTTGTCTATTTATAAATTTTTATTAAATTTTATTAAATATAAAATTAAATAATTATTATATTAATGTTGTATTATTTCATTTATTTATTTTTCTATTATCTTAGTTATTTTTTCATTTACTTCTATTTATTATTTATCTTTATTTATTATTATTAATTAAATAATATATAATATATAGATTTTGATTTTTAAATTTTAAATTTTTCCCCCTTCCCCTTATTTGACTTTTAACCGTTCCCTCCCAAAAGTCTTTTTATAAAAGGACTCCCTACTCAGTTAATAAAGTGGATTCTACGTACATCTACATCATCAAAAAATCAGAGAGTAGAAAAAAAATCATAGAGGAAAAGAGAAAATCAAAAAAGGAAAAGAGAAAAAACAGTGAAGTAAAAGAAAAACAAAGAAAATAAAGAGGAGAAAGAGTCACAAGTTGAATTTCGAGTTTTTCGTTCGAGTTTCGATGACAGTTTCTTGATTTATCCCAGTTTCTATTCAACTATGTATCATTTATTCTATAAATTTTATTGTAAAAATCAAGAATGAAGATGTTTGAATGACTTCAATGCATTATGTACTGTGTATGATTCTATGATCTTGTTATTATCATGTATTTACTGTTATGTAAAAATAATTAATGAAAAAAATTGGCCATACGAAAAAGAAAATCAATGACAAATGAGAGAAATAGCAGAAAGTTGGAGGAGTAAATGGAGAAGAATTAATTTCTTGAATTTTCCAGTGAGTTTTCACCGAAAACCCGTAGGAAAACAACTCAAAACCGTCAGATCTCTCTCTCCGTTCAGACCTCATTGACCTTCGACCCAAGCATGGCATCGTCATTGCTGTCCCTTCTCCCTTTCCCCGCGTCTGTCATCCCTCTCCCTTGTCCTTGTGATAGTACTCCCCTTTTTCCTGTCACTTGCATCTTCTCTGGCGGATCCTTTACCGGATCTGCGACCCATCTCCTTCCCCAACCTCGCCAATGCACCGCCACTCCTCTGTTCAGTCGTCGTTTCAGGTGATCCATCGATACTTTTTTTTCATCGTATCACAGTTGACATATGTAGATGTAAAATAATATATATATATATATTATTAGTAATTACCTAAGTCCCACCTAAGTCTTCATATTTCAGCATAATGTAAAAGTTATTTTTATTTAATAATTAGTTTTAAAGTATGAATAATTTAGATACTAGAAAAAATTGTTAAATTTAAATATCATATATTTTTGAATTGTTAATATATTTATTTTAAAGAATTTATGTTTAAATTATATTTCAGGAATTTTCATGTTTGATTTATCTTATAATATATAATTTGAGTTTATTTAATTTAAAGAGATTAAATTTTGAGAATAATATTAAATTAAACATAGTAAAGATAGATTTGAATATTTTATTATTTTACTAATAAAATGTATTAATTATTTATTGATTTAATTAATGGTGTTAAATATATTTTTCTTTAATTTATTATTAAGAATTTGGGTAAATTTTAGACGCATTTTAAAATATTTGTCTTAATTAAGAATATGGCATACGTATCTTTTGAGACATTTTAAAATTCAAAGATGCAATAACTCACTTTGATAAATATTTTTATAAAAATTAAATTTCATCAATTTATTTAAAAATAAGATAATATACAATTCTTAGTATAATAAAATGTGCAATTTTTAGGCCTTAATACAAATTATTCAAAAATAGTTTTAGTCAAGATAAGTCAATAAAAGGGACCGTGCTAGAACCACAGGACCCGAGGGGCGCCTCATACCTTCCCCTCAGTCAACAGAATTCCTTACCCAGTCTTCTGTTTTCACAGACCAACAAAGAGTTATTTTCTTTTGATTAGGGATTCAATAAGGTGACTTGGAACACCATAATTCAGTTCCAAGTGGCGACTCTAAAAATGATAAAAACTAATCCCTATTCAATACCATCACTTTAATTGGAAAAACCCTCCGGTTTCGACCTTCCACTCCGATCCCTTCGAGCAAAAAAGGGGTGTGACATCTCTGGAGACTCCGCTGGAGAATAATAAGAATTTGACCTTTCGATATTGACTTATATATGCTTTAATTATTATTGATATTGTATTTGTTGGCCTTATGTGCTACTTGTCGCTTATTTACCGCTTTGATATTGATTGAACTGTATTATCTATTGTCTTCTCTTGCGCACTTCCTCAGAGTCTCTAAAATAGGATCGAAGAAATGCAGCACATGCATCTTACTTTCTTTTAGAGATAGCCGGAGTGTCATGGAACCTGGCTATGGATATAGTCACACATGTTAGGCGGGGTTTAGATTGACAACGAAGGCGGTGTTGCCCTGCTACCAACCAAGTTGCCCCTCCCCAGTTCGAGTGTCCACTCGGGTAAGCCAGTCTAGACACCTATCCCTATTAGGCTTAAACTTAGAAGAACTGAAAACTCAGAATCTAGTTATCCCTATGAAGTGCTGCTTTATTTGCTTCATATGGATTTGACTTAGCAGGACTCGGCACAGGGCCCGGGTCTATCTAGGACAGGTGACCTACTTTATAAAGACCAATATGTGCATCCTATGTGCTCTTTGACATTTTTTTGGAAGGCTGTTTGTTTGTTGACTAGCTTTAGGCAACTTTTAAAATACAAGAGATTAAATTATCATCACATTTAGTGAATCATTTTTGAAAGAAAAATTTTATTTTTAAAAGAAAGGAAAATTTTAATAACATAGTTTTACGATTTTCATGAACTACGAGGGTCTGATTCTCACTTTCTAGTGGGATACGTAGGAAGTCCTATTCGGGATACGACCTTGGATTTGAAAAAAAATAAAAATAAAAAATAATATATTTATTCATAAATTTATGAAAGGATATTTTTGAAAAAAGAATAATAATAATAAAAATAATAATCATAAAAAAATGATTATTTTTATGAATATTAGTATCTTTATTTTACTTTCATTTTTATTTTCAAAAATTAATTTTAACATAAAAATCATAATAGCCTGAACCTTTAGGGGTCATGAGCTCAATTTTTGTAAAATAATAAAATATATAAACATATATTTTTTTAATAGTCCTGAACCTTTAGGGGTCGTGAGATTGAAATTTTTATACAACTTCATACATAAAACAATCATTTTTCTTTTCTTATTTTCTAAGTCATTTTATTTTAATTTTCTTTTGTTCTTTTCAGTGAACTTAGGGGGTGTTGTCTCCAAACATATAGTTGAAATCGTCTAGAGGTCTATTATTGCAAAATTTTTGATAGAGTCAATTTAAATAAGTGTTTTTCCTAAAAATATTATCAGTTATGTTTCTCTCACTTTGATTTTTAATAAAATCATTCTTTACATCTAGGCCATAATTTAATGGTCGCACTAGTTCTCACGAGTCAAGTTAAAAATTCTTTTCAAAAATTAATCAATTAAGTCCTGCATAGGTCTAGACTTATATTAATCTCATGTCCTTGTCAATAGGTATAAAATGTCTCTTCCTGTTTGTGGAAAACGACCAACGAGAAAAAGGGATGGGAGTGTACTGCTTCAGGTCGTAGATTATACCCCTTTGCATCTTGGGTTGTGGTGGAACGAAATGGATACATTCGATTATGATGAGATACATAAGTATTTGGGTTTTTTGACGATTATTATGTCAATCAAGACTAATAGAGAGGTGATTGAAGGATTACTAATCCTTTGGGACCCGAAGAACAATGTGTTTCGCTTTTTGGATTTTGAGTTGACCCCAACTGTAGAGAAGATAGCGGCCTATGTTGGATATGGATATATGCATCGAAAGAAACTTATATCCCCAAGACTCATTTCGATAAATATATTCTGGAAGCTCATGAATATATGAAACTCGAAAGAAGAATCAATGAAAAAGGGTTAGGTTTCCTTGCAGTTTTTGTGTGACAGATATGAAAGACAGGGGGGTTTAAAATTACGCTAATCAACTTTGTAATAAGGGAAGTTTTGAGGCTTGGAAAGTTCACAGACACCTTGCATTCATGGTATCCTTTCTAGGCACTATGGTTTACCCAAGGAGAGAAGAAAAAATTAATATTCATTTAGCGGGGGTAGTACAGATACTGATTAAGAAAGATTATACTATGGTACCAATGATCCTAGTAGATATCTACTGTTCTTTGACTGTTTGTCAGAAAGGAAAGAGTTTTGTAGGGATGTAATATCTTGTTACAGATGTGGATTATGGAGTATCTCTACCAATGTCCTACAATGGCAAGATTTAATCCTAAAAGATTCAATCACATCAATGATTACGAAGAGAGGTTAGAGAAATATAAATTCCCAGAAGGAGTTAGAGATTGAGATAGGCTTTTTCGTTCTCTGATAGTAGATAAAATCACTTAGAATCTCCCTTGGTTCCCTTGGATACAATTCATACATAGTCTTGTCATTCATTTGTTCTTGTTATTAATGGGTGTTAGGGGTGCTCGACCATATTTTCCATTGTGAGTTTTACATCATTAGGAAGACGTCAAATAATTCCCATAATAGAAAATATGATTGAGTTTGTATTTGATGTCAGACCAGAGATCCCACTTCCGAAGGAACTTTCCCAGTAAATTTGGGTAGGTTGCCGTATCATGGGAATTGAAACAATGGTCATAGTGTGTGAGAAAGGAGAAGTGCACCTAGATTACTATGAATGGTTTGAAAAACTGCTGAGTCCGCCATACAGACCAGAAAGATCAGTTAGGGGACCTATAGATCAAGAAGCTGCAATCAGGATAGGGATTGAGAGAGCCATGTGAGAACATCATGAGGCCAACCAAGCTTTGAGAGCAGAATTAGAGCATGCTAGGGAAAAAATAGATGAACAACAAAGGGAATTTACTGAAGAGAAATCTAAATCAGCAGATATTAAGGTTACCTTCAGGGACAAATCAAAATGGCAACCACTAGGGGGTCACACGTTGCATAACTTTCCGCATCTCACCGATAGTAACTGCAAGAAGTTGTAAAGAACATGCAAGAAGAATTTGATCGAGATAGATCTCCGTAGATCCATGAAAGAGGAATATTATGAGAACAGTTGGAGGTTACTTCTGCTCATAAATAGCATCCAAGAGATATGGTTGATTTTCAAGATTGACAAGACCATAAATGGGATCAAGCCTTCAGTTTCCTTCAAAAAAAGGTCCGTTGTGTAGCCTAGGATACTGCCAGAATGAGTTTGGATTATCAGTAATTGGATAGTGAAGACTTTTTAGCGCAAGTACCAGCTTTCGCACAGCGTCTCACTACTTCATTAGAGGACATATACTTGGGTTTGGGAGGACATATCAAATAGAAGTCTCCTTGAATGGATAGTTGTTTTCTTGGTCATAGTTTTTCATTTTCATTTAAAAAAAAAACTTCTTGTTTCGATGTTATGTCTTTTAGTTTTCAGATGTCATTTAGTAGGTTTCATCTTAGGAGTTGGGTCAGTTATTTTGTCGTATTTATGTTATAGAATGTAATGAAGTTGAATGTTTATTTCTATATATATAATATATGTTTTACTTCACTTTATTTTCTTCAATAAAAAAAATAAAAAAATCATTTTGTTAGATTTCTCCCGAACTACGCAAGATCTGATTCATGTCCTAGCATGATACGTAGGCAACCCTCAAAAGAGTTCGATCATAAATTTTGAAAAGTCAGGATGAAATACAAAGCCTTCCATAATAGGTTGAAAAATGCATATAGAAGCATAACACACAATGTGGCATTATAATGTGTTTAATATATAACACTTACTTATTTGCTACTTGATAACAGAAAGATAAAGTAATTGGTGGTTGGTTTGTGGTTTAAACTATCATCACATTCGTACAACACCAGATACAACAGAAAAAGAAACATAACCCGTAGAGAAGGTATAGGGTCTAACAGTGAAGAAGATCAAAATCAGTTGATTTTGCAAGAAGTAGCATCAATGGAAGAACTTAAGTTATTGAAACAACAGATGGCAGAGATATACCAAGCTTGGTTATATGGACAAGCCCCGCCTTTTTCAATCACTTGACTTTCGACTTCGAATGATCCAAATCCTTCTCCAACTCAAACTAGTGATCCATTTTACCCAATAGGATGCAGCCCATTTGCTAATATGTCTTGTGTTGTTGGTACTTCTACCATGCGTCCACCAAATTCATCTATCACAAATAATCCATTTATTACTTCTATAGCACCAGCTACTGCGGGTACTTAACCGACAGTATCGAAGAATATGGGGGAACCAAGTCATGATATGTTGTATCCTCCTAAAATAACTTTCAAATCCCAAAATCCACATTATCATGCTTAACAACATGATTCTCCAATTATGATTAAGAAGATTGTTAAAAATGAGGAACAAGAGGAAATAGCTAGGAAAGTAAAAATCTTGGAGTAGAGTATGAGAAATAAGCAAGGATTATGTGGACCAAAAAGTGTTTGATACAAATATTTATGTATGTTTCCAGACATATATTTGCCACTAGGGTTCAAAATGCCAAGGTTTGACAAATACGAAGGTTATGGCGATTCAGTACCTCATTTGAAGAAGTTCTGCAATCAATTAAGGGGAGCAGGAAGAAAATAAGAATTATTGATGGCTTACTTTGGAGAAAAACTAATGGGAATAGCTTCTGAATGGTTTATTAACCAATACATTTATCGTTGGCACGTGTGGGATGACATGGCTCGAGATTTCATTGAATAATTTCAATATAACATTTAAATAGTGCAAGATAGCACTATACTTGCTAACATGAGAAAAAAAATGACTGAAAGTTTTTGAGAATATGCTATCAGATGGAGAGAGCATGCTTCAAGAGTCAGACTATTGATAAAGGAATTTGAAATGATCAATATCTTTCTGCAAACACAAGAACCCCATTATTTCCATCACTTACTTTCTACTATTGGAAGCATATTTACTAAAGTTATTAAAGTTAGAGAGATGGTAGAGAATGAAATAAAGTCAGGAAAGATTAGTAGCCAGGCCACTTTGAAAGCAACAACATAGGCAATTCAAAGTGGTGCAGGAAGTTTAGGGGGGAATAAAAGAAACGAGGATATAACAACTGTCGTACCAGGTCCACGACAACATTAGAGAGGTGTGCATCAACCATATGCACAAAATCCATTATATTTCATTCCATCCCCCCAATATCATATTTATAATGCACAACCATATGCTTGGGCTCCTTCAAACCCGCAATGGCATGCACCAGCCATCCAAAACCATCCACCGATCCCGTAAATTCAAATAAGCCCTTCTAGGTCTAATTTTTGACCTAGAGTAGACTACAAAAGGGATAACATGGGCAAATATAATTTTACTACTATTGGAATATCTTACACTAGTTTATTTCATAGGCCAATTGAGAGAAGGATCCCGAATCCTCCTCCGAAGAACTCGGACTATTCTAGAAGATGTGAATACTGTT
Organism: Capsicum annuum; assembly: GCF_002878395.1. Classification (NCBI taxonomy): domain Eukaryota; kingdom Viridiplantae; phylum Streptophyta; class Magnoliopsida; order Solanales; family Solanaceae; genus Capsicum; species Capsicum annuum. The sequence continues at coordinate 198,513,411 of NC_061115.1, forward strand.
TTGATGTCCCAGGAAATGACACAGAGAAGTGTTGGTATCTGAAAAGAGCCATTTAAGGGATGATTAACACCCAACAGATCATGGTACAAAGTCCAGATGCTCCAAATGTCAAACAAAATCTGCTGCCATATCATAATGAAACAAACATGCTCGAAGTGATACCCAGTGATGAAGATGCTGCAATATCCTTTAAGCCGATCATTAAAATCAAAACTGATTCAGAAAAATTAGAAAATGCTATAGATTTGACAAAAGAAAAAACTGCAGAAGTGGAGGTGTTAAAAAATCCCGAATCATTGAATGTTCCCTTGGTGGTGAGGAAAGAAATTTTAGAAAATGTTGGGTCAAGTCAAGTAAAACCAAAAATCATTTTTCCTAAAAGATCCCCTAAACCTCTCTTATTAATAAAAGGAGCTCCTATAGCTCCCATTATTATTAAACTAGTGTGACAGTTTTCTATGGTTAATACTAAGGCGGTCCCTTGGAACGATGATCGTGTTGTGGTGATACACAAAGGGAAAAAGTGATTGAAGATGTGGATGAAGTAAGGGGATTAACTCGATCTGGAAGATGTTATGGCCCAGTAAAGTTAAGAAAGAATAAACAAAGCAATGAAGAATGAATGACGTTCAAGAAGCCTGTTACTGATAAAGAAGCTGAAGAATTCTTAAAGAAAATGAAATTGCCAGAATATTCTGTTGTAGAACAGTTGAAGAAGACACCATCACAGATTTCTTTGTTGTCTTTATTAATACATTAAGAAGAACACTGCAAGGCTATAATGAAGATTCTTAACGAAGCATGTGTTCTCAGTGAGATTAAAGTAAATCAACCGGAAAAAGTTGTTGAAAGGATCCTTGAAGCAAATAAGATTACTTTCTCAGACAATGAATTTCTTATGGAAGGTACTGGAAATAATAAAGGTCTCTATATTACTGTGAAATGTGAGCATTCCATCGTCACTCAAGTGTTAATTGAAGGAGGATCAGGCACTAACATTTTTCTTGTGTTGACTTTGGAAAAGTTTAATGTTAATGTAGAAAGAATCCGACCTAACAATATATATGTCAAAGGTTTTAACGGATCAAAAACTGATGCTATTGGTGAAATAGAATTCATATTGACAATCGGGCCTGTGGATTTTGCTATGGATTTCTAAGTGCTGAACATTGATGCTTCATATAATATGTTATTGGGAAGGCTAGGGATTCATAAGGCTAAAGCAATCACATCAACATTGCATCACATGGTTAAATTTGAATATGATAGGCAAGAGGTAGTCGTTCATGGTGAAGGAGACTTATCCATGTATAAAGACTACTTTGTTTCCTCCATCGAAGAAGATATTGCAAACGGAGTATTGATTCATCAAACTTCTGTGGTAGTAGCTGTTGAGCATATCATCAAGGGGAATCTCATCGCAAAACCACAATTATCCTCTGTATCTGTTATGGTAGTGAATGAAATATTGAAGCATGGTTTTGAACCATGGAAAGGTCTAGGGATATTTTTGCAAGGCCAAGTTCATCCAATAAACCTCCATGAGAACCTTGGTACTTTTGGTTTGGGATATGTGCCCACTACTGAAGATATAAATAAGGTAAGAAAGAGTCATGGTCACTTACCAAGCCGATACCATCACTTCACGAGTCTTTCATCAAAGTCAATGATGTTGGGTCCTTTAAGTTACTTGCTACAGAATTAACAAATGATGATGATACAGAGTTGATTGGCCTTTTCCAGAATATGTTCATTAAAGATGATATGATTGAAATCTGGGAAGGTACCTGTAATACAGATGTGCAGTTTATCGGCCCTGATATCCAGCTTAACAATTGGGGGGCCACTCCTCTCCCTACTATGAAGGAGTTTTGGTAGTTTGTTTGTTTTTCTTTCAAGTCTTAGTAGTTTGTTTGTTTCTCCTTCTGTAATTTGAATCATTCTAGTATTGTAATTCAGATCTTTAACTTGGTATTTTAGGTTAAAACTCTTTATATCTTTGTTTTTAATAAAGTGCAGTATCCCTTTATTTTATTTTGAGTCTGATGTATATTTATGTCTTTTTCTATCATACAGTTCTTTCTATGTTGATTCTAATGATATAACACGCATGAAGAATTGTCAACCAGATTTGAAAAATCAATCTAATTATGAAATAAGGAATAAAAAAGTTGAATACGATGAAGGAGAAACATTTGAGGATATAAGCAAAAATTTCAAATAGTTTGAGAACAAGTCAAACCCCAATTTGGAGGAAACTAAAGCGATCAATTTAGGAGATCATAAAAATATTAGGGAGACTAAGATAAGTGTACATGCTCAACCATAATAAAAGAAAAATATAATTGAAGCTTTTCTTAAGTATAAATACATCTTTGCGTGGTCATATGATGATATGCCCGGTTTGAGCACCGATTTGGTAGTTCACAAGTTGCCAATTGATCCTGCTTTCCCACCTTTCAAGCAAAAGTTAAGAAAGTTTAAAATCGACATTAGTGTAAAAATGAAAGAGGACATAATGAAGCAACTTGAAGCTAAAGTTATTCAAGTGTCTCAATATCCTACTTGATTGGTAACTATTGTCCCTTTTCCAAAGAAAGATGGCAAAGTTTGGATGTGTGTTGATTATCGTGGTCGAAATAAAGAGAGTCCAAAAGATAATTTTTCACTTCCTAATATTCATATTTTATTGGACAATTGTGCCAAACATGATCTTGTGTGTTTTGTGGATTGTTATGCGGGGTATCACCAGATCATTATAGATCTACAGGATGCAGAAAGACATCATTTATCATATCATGGGGGACATATTGTTATCAAGTTATGCCGTTCAAAGTAAAGAATGATGGGGAAACTTATATGAGGGCAATGACTACAATGTTTCACGACATGATGCGCAAAGAGATTGAAGTTTATATGGACGACGTGATTATTAAGTCAAGAGAGTAGTCTGACCATGTCAAAGATCTCAGAAAATTCTTTGAAAGTCTTTGAAGATATGATCTCGAACTTAACCCATTGAAATATGTATTTGGAGTTCCATCAGGAAAACTCTTAGGGTTCATGGTCAGTCGACGTGGCATTGTGTTAGATCCTTCAAATAAAAAAGCTATTCAAGATTTGCCTCCACCAAAAAATAAAACAAAGGTGATGAGCTTACTTGGAAAGTTAAATTATATAGGTAGATTTATTGTTCAGCTTACAACAACCTGTTATCTTTGATGCTTCAACATCCCGACAAAACTTATATCGATCCTTTGCATATACGTATTCATGATAAACATGCATATTGTAATATGGTTGAGGAAGAACTTGATGGGGAGCCGTGGTTCCATAATATCAAAAAATATATTCAGACTGGGAAATATCCTGTACATGTCGATGGTAATCAAAAGAGAACCATTCGACGTTTGTCTACTGGATTTTTCTTAAGTGGAGGAATCTTGTATAAGAGGACTCCTGATTTGGGACTTCTGTGGTGTATAGATGCTAAAGAAGCTTCAAAAATCATGACTAAAGTATATTCTAGGATTTGTGGACCACACATGAGTGGGTATATTTTGGAAAAGTAAATACTTCGAGCTGGTTATTATTGTCTTACCATGGAGCGAGATTCCATCAGTTTCATTCATAAATGTCATGAATCCCCGGTACACGGCGACTTGATACTTTCCCTTCCATATGAGTTGCATACAATGACTGTTCTATAGCCTTTTGTGGCTTGGGGAATGGACCTAATTGGACCAATTGAACCAAAGGCCTCGAATGGACATAGATTCATCTTGGTAGCCATTGATTATTTCATAAAGTGGGTGGAAGCAGCGACTTTTAAATCAATGACCAAGAAAGCAATGGTTAATTTTATTCATTCCAACATTATTTGTTGATTCGGCATTTCAAAGATAATTGTCACAGATAATGCTGTAAATCTCAATAGTCATTTGATACAAGAAGTGTGTTAAAAATTTAAGATTATGCATCGAAATTCAACTCCTTATCGCCCGAAAGCAAATGGATCTGTAGAAGCTGCTAACAATAACCTAAAGAAAATACTTCACAAGATGGTGCAGGGTTCCCGATAGTGGCATAAAAATTTACCTTTTGCTTTTGTTGGGTTATCGTACTATAGGTCGGACTTCAATTGGTGCAACTCCTTACTTGTTAGTGTACGGAACTGAAGCAGTAAAACCTACAGAGATTGAAATTCTATCTCTTCGAATAGTTGTAGAAGATAAAACTAATGATGACCAATGGGTCAAGACTCATTTGGAGCAATTATACTTGATTGAAGAAAGAAGATTAACATTAGTATGTCATGGACAACTATACCAGAAAAGAATGGCACGAGAATATAACAAAAGGGTGCGTCACAGATATTTTGAAGTTGGTCAGTTAGTACTAAGACATATCCTACCCCATCAAATTGAAGCCAAATGCAAATTTTCTCCTAATTGGCATGGACCATTCATGGTGAAGAAAGTATTACCTAATGGCGTGTTACATCTAACTGATATAGAAGGCAAAATGGAAGGAATGTAGGTCAATGCTGATGTAGTTACAAGATATTATGTATGATATTAATGTACAATTACATTATGTATGTTTTGTACTTGCATTTTAAAATATTGAAATGATGAAGGCATTTTGTTCTACTATTCGAATAATATATCAGCCTTTGCTTACCCCTTTTGAGCTTTTATCTTTCTTCGTACCCCTCTTTTGGAATCAAATTAAAGTGAAAAAAAATCAAAAATTCAAAATCAAGCAAAATAAATTTGTCTGAACTACGTTTGACCTGATTCTTGCTATGACAAGATACGTAGGCATCCCTACATTGGGGTTTGGTCCAACCAAAAGAAAATTTAAATTACCCAGAATGAAAGAAAATTGGGGCAAAAGTTTATTTTCTTAAAAGAATCGATTCCAAAAGTTGAATATTTTACCCAATATTGTACAAACTTTGAGCCTCATGCTGACTTTTCTTTATAACTCTATCCAAAAGTCAAGTTACAACCAAAGAAAGGCCTTCAGATCAATCTTTGAGAATTTCAAAGCTAAACATGTTATGAGTGTATGATATTTCATAGTTTGGGTGTTTATTTAAAAAAAATAAATTAAAAAGACAGAGACTCATTGGTGAAAATCCTGTTGGGCACCATAAGGCGACTGTAAGCTGAGAATGAAGTAAAAATGAGATAGGCTCGTTGGCAAAAACCCATTAAGGTGCCACTAGCCAAAGGAGAGTTTTTATTCAAAAGGAACAAGTTCAAGATTGGCTAAATTTCAAGTTCAATAAATGGACAAAAATTGTAATGATTGGTGTGGATAGATATAGTTGTTTGATTCAAAATGCATGCTCAATTTTCATGTTCAGATAAGTTTTTCTTTTTGTTTTGAAAAAGAGATGATTGTTGTCTTTTTCTTTTTATTTTATTTTAATTTTTTGATTTCTTTATCCTTGTCATCAAAAGAAAATTTTGTTGTCTTGTATGTGTTTTTGAGTCAAATTCACGTCAGGTCTAGTGAGAAAGGACTCCAAACTTGCAATCAACTTCTTCAATTATAAAAAGCAAGACAAAGGGTCGAAGTAGAAGGACAACATTTCAAAGTATAATAAAGTATTCAGAATAATTGTGATTTGATAATTTTTGACTCGTTGAAAGATAAAGGGTTTATGGAATGTTAAATTTTGAGATATTATACAAGTGAAATATGTCTTGAGTTGAGAGTCTCAATAGTCAGAATTTTAGGTCAGAGGTGTGACAAATCAATGGATATCTATCTAGGATTGGAAAAGGATTTGAGCATGGCAAGTGTAAGAATGGTCAATTCAAGAGCCAAATACCATAAAACAACCACCACGTGTTTTCAAAGCTTACAATTTTTCTTTGTTTTGTTTGAAATAGGGATAAAAAAATTTTAAATAAAAGATACAATTTCACACTTCTGTTAATGCAAAAATCATGATTATAGCATACGATACTGGATCTCAGTTATGATCTGATGACATATAAATTTTCTCAGTACAAACTGGGGCAAATTTTTATGTGTGTTGCATAGGAATTTACTTTTGAACAGGACCCTCCTGAAGAATGAGAATTTATTTTTGCTCAGGACCTTCCTGAAGATTTATGCACAGGACCCGCCTGAAGAATGAGATGTTATTTTTCTGTTTCACCTTTTATTTTGAGTTCAGAAACACATTTGAAAAATCAAAAATTGTAAATCCAGGAGCCCGCCTGAAGAACAGGGTGAAGAAAAAAAAGAAAGTCCAGGAGCCCGCCTGAAAAATAAGGTGAAGAAAAGAGAAAGTCGAAGAGCCCGCCAGAAGAACAGGGTGAAGAAATTGTAATTCAAGGAGCCCTCCCAAAGAACAGGGTGAAAAAAGGGAAATCCAGGAGCCTTCCTGAAGAACAGGGTGAAGAAATTGTAAGTCTAGGAGCCCACCTGAAGAATAGGGTAGAGAAAAGGTAATTCCAGGAGCCCTCCTGAAGAACAGGGTCAAGAAAAAAGAAAGTCCAAAAGCTCGCTTGATGAACAGAGTGGAGAAAAAAGGAGTTTGCATGAAAACTCTTCGAGATTTCACACAAAGAGGGGCAAAAATGTAGACACGTGATTTTTTATCCTCCCTAAATTTTAACTTGTCTATCAATATTAAATATTTATATTTATATTTAATCATATATTATTTTTATTTTATTTTTTATTCTAATTTAAAAAAAATTAAAAATATATTTTTCTTTTATAAATTATAATAAATATATTAGTAGTTTAAATACTATGTTATTATATTTATATCTGTCTATTTATAAACTTTTATTATATTTTTTAAATATAAAATTAATTAATTTTTATTATATTAATGTTTAATTATTTCATTTGTTTATTTTTCTATTATCTTATTTGTTTATTCATTTACTTCTATTTATTATTTATCTTTATTTATTATTATTAACTAAATAATATATAATATATAGATTTTGATTTTTAAATTTTAAATTTTAAATTTTTTCCCCCTTCACCTTATCTGACTTTTAAACGTTCCCTCCCAAAAGTCCTTTTATAAAAGGAATCCCTACTCAGTTAAAAAAGTTGATTCTACGTACAACTACATCATCAAAAAATCGGAGAGTAAAAAAAAATCATAGAAGGAAAAGTGAAAATCAGAAAAGGAAAAGAGAAAATCCAGAGAAGTAAAAGAAAAACAAAGAAAATAAAGAGGAGAAAGAGTCAGAAGTCGAATTTCGAGTTTTTCGTTCGATTTTCGGTGATAATTTCTTTCTTTATCCTAGGTTCTATTCAATTATGTATCATTTATTCTATAAATTTTATTATAAAAATCATGAATGAAGATGTTTGAATGACTTCAATGCATTATGTACTGTGCATGTTTGATTATATGAACTTGTTATTATCACGTATTTACTGTCATGTAAAAATAATTTACAAAAAAAATTAGCCAAATGAAAAAGAAATCAATGACAAATGAGAGAAATAGAAAAAAGTTAGAGGAGTAAACGGAGAATAATTAATTTCTTTAATTTTTCGGTGAGTTTTCACCGAAAACTCGTCGAAAAACAACTCAAAACCGCCAGATCTCTCTCTCCGTTCAGCTGTCGTTGACCAGCGACCCAAGCGTGGCATCGCCGCTGCTGTCCCTTTTCCCCTTCCCCACACCTGTCATCCCTCTCCCTTGTCGCTGTGACGATACTCCCCCTTTTTCCGTCGCTTGCGCCTTCTCCGGCCGATCCTTTACCAGATCTGAGCCCTAGCGCCTGCGACCCATCACCTTCCCCAACCTCACCAATGCGCCGCCACTTCTCTTCTCAGTCGCCGTTCTTGGTGATCCATCGATACTTTTTTTTTTTTTTCGTCGTATCATAGTTGACATATGTAGATGTAAAACAAAAAAAATATCAGAAAATTGAAGTACTATAAATGTGTATGTGAGTATAAGACTATATATATATATATATATATATATATATATATATATATATATATATTAGTAATTACCTAAGTCCAACCCAAGTCATCATATTTCAGCATAATGTAAAAATTATTTTTATTTAATAATTAGTTTTAAAGTATGAATAATTTAGATACTAGAAAAATTGTTAATTGAAATATCATATATTTCAAATTTTTTATTTATTTATTTTAAAGAATTTATTTTTAAATTATATTTCAGGAATTTTCATGTTTGATTTTTCATATAATATAATATTTTAGTTTATTTAATTTAAAGAGATAAAATTTTGGAAATAATATTAAATTAAACATAGTATAGATAGATTTGAATATTTTATTATTTTACTAATAAAATTTATTAATTATTTATTGATTTAATTAATGGTGTTGAATGAATTTTTCTTTAATTTATTATTAAGAATTTAGGTAAATTTTAGACGCATTTTAAAATATTCGTCTTAATTATGAATATGACATATGTATCTTGTAAGACATTTTAAAATTCAAAGATGCAATAATGCACTTTGATAAATATTTTTATAAAAATTAACTTTCATAAAATGAGCAATTTTTAGGCCTTAATACAAATTATTCAAAAATAGTTTTAGTCAAGATAAGTCAATAAAAACGACCGTGCTAGAACCACGAAACTCAAGGGGTGTCTCATGCCTTACCCTCAGTCAACAGAATTTCTTATCCGGTCTTTGGTTTTCGTAGGCCAACAAAGAGTCATTTCGTTTTGATTAGGGATTCAATAAGGTGACTTGGAACACCATAACTCAGTTCCAAGTGGCGACTCTGAAAATGATAAAAACTAATCCCTATTCAACACCGTCACTTTAATTGGAAAAACCCTTCGGTTTCGCCCTTCGACTTCTATCCCTTCGAGCGAAAAAGGGGTGTGACAGAGTTGAGAAGAGCCCAAGCGTTTAAGCAAGTATGGGTTGAAAATTGGAGTCCATTAACATGGGTTGAAAATTGATTTTGGTTTTAAAGATGGATAAGCAGCAAGATTATTGAAATTTTGTTTGAAATTTTTTCCACATGTAGTTTGACAGAAATCTTCATTATTATCCAAATTGTTGCAGCTTGATTTTGAAACCGCTTTAAACTTGTTTAATCTTGTCTTACCACACCATTGGACCATTGAACCGTAAGCTCTGATACTACTTGTTGGGTTCGAAATCGAGAGGGCGTCATGCGGAAGCTTTTAGTTTGCAAACCATAAGACGATAAATCAGACGACACATGAAAAATTAAACTAAAAATATATTATTGGATATGGTTTGGCCAAACGGCCTACATATTAAAAATAAAATTGAAAATCCTAAAACTTATTGGGAGAAATCAACCACTAAACAATGATTCTTTAAAGACTACATTGTGGATGCTATTGTGTTATGGTATGAGAAAGGGGTTTTCTATTTATAGATGTACAAAACCTTTCTTCCAAGAAAGAGGTTAGTCAAATATGGAAAAAAATTATATTTTTTCTTTCAGAAAAGTAAAAGTAATTATGATAACTTTTATTTTCCTTTTAAGAAAAAGTAAAACTTAAATATAGTAAGAAAATCAGGACAAAAACCCTAACAACTAATAGAGATTACACATTTACCGTGAACTTCCATTAGTTTACATTAATAGGGATCATTTGAAATTACATATAACAATAATATGTTACGTTCATATTTTGTCTGGAAAGGCCCAAAAGCTAACATTTTAATTACACTTTTACCCTACTCACTACACTTAACAAACCTAATAAATTTACTAATCCACCGCGCCATCGCAAAGATGGGCTCACAAGACCTTTTAGTGGCAGTGTTCGCAATACATTACCTTCACAAGAGTTGCAACCAATTCCTTTCACCCTCTTTAAAACAAACTCTCACATCGAGAATTCATCATCAAACTCTATCCTATCTATAGACCTTAAAGGTCTGATTTATTACTTCAGCCCCCTATAGAATACTTTTGCTTAAAATTCCAGAGGCCATCTCTTTGTGAATTAACTAAAGATTATAATTCTTACCCACCATATTGTTTTATAGGCTCTTGACGTCACAGCTTTCATGAACAACTATTGTATTATCAACGACCACTTGGATAGCGTGAATCCCAACTATACATTGGTTCACAAAGAAGTTGAAACCACCTTTACAGATAACACTATTGTCAAGGAGTCTAATAGTGACGTTACCACACTCAACTTTTCAAAAAGATTTGCACCTTTAGATGAGGTGAATACTCTAGAAGCTGGTAGTATCATTAGTAAGTACTATTTAACGAGCTCAATATTAAACTGAAAGCATACTTATTGCACACTTATTAGGTATTTGGACCCTTCAAATGGATAATGCAATGTTTTATGAATTATCTATTGCGAGTATAACAACAATATTATGTTGTGTTTTTTTAGAAGTATGACTGGAAAATGAATAGGTATTTTTCCAAAAAGACACCAAGAGGAAGGATGCAATTTGAATAGGCATTTTTTCGGATTGAATGGTTATGACCTTTTCAATGGGCTGTGACTTTTTGAAAGAGTTGCATCTATTTCGAAGAGTTGCACCTTCATAAAGGGGTGCACCTTTCTGAACCATTGTTTTTCTTCATCAAACAACACCTTGATGGTTATAAATACCTGAACTTTTTCTCAAGTAATGATAATTTTTTTAGTAAAAAAAAAAAATCTTCTTCTTATTCTAAAAACTCTCGTGTGATCATCAAATCGTTGAGTGCATTCAAAATTTCTTAAAATTTAAGGTACCGCTATTTTCAGAAAGAGAATCATTTTATCTTGGGAGGAAAGATTTCATAACCTCGGGTAGTTAAGGAGAATAAATTCCTTAACGACAAACCCTGCATTTGGTGGACTTTATTCTACAATTTTCTTCTTCGTCTTCTTTCCTTAAAGTTGATAAACACTTTATTTTGATAGTTCATTTGATTATTCATTTGGACTAGTGTTGGACGTTGTTGTAACTTCACTGTAGTTCTTGAAAGTTGTTGTTGGGAAAAATGGACTATTTTTCCCACCCCTTTCAGATCGTTTTCAAGCAGAAAATAACAGAGAAATTAAAGAGAATCACAACACAAAGTTTAACGTGGAAAACTCCCCAATTAGATAAAAAATCACGGGTCTCCCAGAAAAATATTCACTATATGAAAATTATTACACCATACAATACACAATATTTTTCTCACACACCCTCACTTCCTGAAATACTATTCTCAAAGAGATCTCCAAGAGAATTATCTCTAAACCTCTTTAATAGTAAACAAGGAAAAGAATATTTTTGTGTGTGTTAATAATGAAGGAGGTGGAGTTTATTTATAAGAATGTGGGAGGCAAAAGGTTTTCTTTCTTCAAAACAACTTCAACAAATCTCCACCTTTTGAAGAGAAGAAAATACAATCCGTTGGCCCTTTATAGTTGTCCAGCTACACAAAAAAAAATCAGTTCTCCACCTGACTCTAAACTCGCCTACCATGTCTAACTGCAACTTTCACATTGTCTGCTACTGACAATCATAATTCTAAATTCAAGAATTATCATACCCCCACCATAAAGAGTACATCCACTCAAATTGAAAAACCAATCCAAGAATTTTCACTTGAAATCACTTCCTAATATCAAGAATTTTATTTTCGGCACATGTCGAAAAAATTGTTAATAACTTATGGTGCAACTCTCTTGTTGATTTCTTGAGAGTTCATTAGCCATCGACATCCTTTCCACCACACACCTTGCATCATCTATCAACCAATGCCCATGTGCAAACTTGTGGACCAGCTACTAATTAAACATCCTCTTCCATGGCAATTCTAAAAGTATCATTCATGCCATGAGGATTTTTATCTTTATTATAAAGAAATATCATCCCCTGTTCTAGGGAGACAACATTGGCAGCATTTTCTTTGGATCTTCTAGTCGAATTAGCCCCATTATTTGGACAATTATTTTTAATATGTCCCGGTTGTTTACAATTCCAGCAGATGACCTTCTTCTTAGTGCTTTGCTTCCATTTTCTTTTAACAACAAGAGATGAATCTTCTAGAGATTTTTCATCTCCATTCTTCAATTTTTTTCCTCAGAAATCAATTTGTTTGTCAGTTATGAGAAAATCACAGTTTCCTTCCCATACATTATAATTGGTTGCATGTGCTTGTAGGAAGATGGAAGAGACCAGATGAGTCGAAGTACCTTTTCTTTATCACCAATTTTCACTCCAATAGATTTCAATTCAGAAACAATCCCATTTAAGACAATCAGATGATCAGAAATAGTTGTACCTTCAGACATTTGCAATTTATGAAATTGCTCCTTCAAATATAACCTATTTGAAATACTTTTGGTTTGGTACAATTCTTCAAGTTTCTTCCATAACTCCTTTATTGTAGACAATCCAATCACATTAGCAAGAACATTTTTAGCTAAACACAAGCAAATTTGACTTGTCGCTTTCATATCTAGCTCTTCCCATTCTTCATCACTAATTCTGGATTTTTCTGAGTCTTTACTGCTTTCAAATTTTTCTAAATGCTTATCACCTTTTTCGCTAGTTGGTCTCTCTTTCAATGCCTTGTGTAATCCAAATTGGATTAACATATCCTTGATTTGAACTTTCCACAAGCCAAAATTAATTATCCTATCAAATTTTTCAATCTCAAAATTTGTCCTCATTTTGTTTATCAGTACTAATAAATCGACAATAGTAATGTAAAGTACCCATTAAATTAGTTCCCAGGAAAAAGAGGTGGATCACAAGGGATACACTTAAGTGTCAAGTCTTTCCATAGCCAAAACCTCTTTAGATTATACTTATTCCTACTATTACCAAATATACAAGCACCCCAAAGTAACTCAACCAGAATAGCAAACTCCACCAGAATCAAACTCCATTTGCTAGTTCACCGGGATGAAACTTCTGCTTGAGAATAATAATTCTAATTCAAAATTTTTTTCTGATGTGGAAGATCAGAAAAAGATGCAACCACAGAGCATACTAAAATTTCAAAAGAATTATTCCACACCGAAGGCTCTGATACCACTTGTTGAAAAAACTGGACTATTTTTCCCGCCTCTTCTGGACCGCTTTCAAGTAGAAAATAATAGAGAAATTAAAGAGAATAACAACACAAAGATTTAACGTAGAAAACTCCCCAATTGGAGAAAAAACCACGGGCCTCCTAGAAAAATATTCACTATATGAAAATTATTACATCATACAATACACAATATTTTTCTCACACACCCTCACTTCCTAAAATACTATTCTCAAAGAGATCTGCAAGAGAATTATCTCTAAACCTCTTTAATAGTAAACAAGAAAAAGAATAGTTTTGTGTGTGTTAATAATGAAGGAGGTGGAGTTTATTTATAAATCTCAACCTCCTCCCAACCAAAGTAAATTAAAGATAAGGGAGGCGAAGCCTTTTCTTTCTTCAAAACAACTTCAACAGGTCTTAAACTTAGTATTAAAGTTTGGGTTGAAACATACAGATTTTTGTACTCGAAACAATAATCTTAAGGAATTTATACTAATTTGTATTGTTTGGGTTTACTGTTATTGAGTAAATAGTTTGAACTTCATATTGATAGTTCTTTAAGTTTTAGAACTTGTGTTTGAAGTTCTTGAAACTTCATTTTGATAGTTCATAAGCTGGTTGAACTTGTGTTGAAGTTCTTAATATTTGATTTTGCTATTTTCAAGAAAATAGTTTGAACTTTATTTTGTTTATGTTCATAAGTTGGGTTGAATTTAATATTAAAAATTCAAAGTTGTAAATCAAGAGTTTAAACTTTATTTGATTGTTCTTATGTTAATTTGAACATGTGTTTGTAGTTATTGTTAGAAAATACAGATTTCACCAAAACCAAAAAAAAAAATAACAATTTTAAGGAATTTAGAAAAATATTTATTTTTTGTGTTGTTTGGTTAAAGGAAAAAAAATTATCACCATTTATAAATCAAGTATTTGGTTAATCTATATTGGGTATGATTTTGTGGAGACTAAAATCTTTTGATTTCTACTCCCTTGGTTAGAAGAATATAAAAACTTTATTGAGAAATCAATGTAGAAATTTGGTTTGAATAATATAAAACCTTCACTAATTCATTAAAATCTCTGTATTGGTTTTTGGAGTGTAAAATCTGTGGGGTTTCACTATGTTTGAACTTGATTCTGATTTAAAGTCACAAAAATTTTGTCATGTTTTGAAGTTCATTTAGTTAATGATTTGAAGATATAAAAAATTCATCATTGATTAGAAACAAGTATTGTTAGTATTCTGAAATACTAAAGAGTATGTCAGATAGAAAAATGATGTATAAAATTAAAAAACATATTGATTTGATTGTGAATGATACTGTCCCAATGGCAATCAATGTTGCATCATTAAGTTGTTCATGTATTTCTCTAGCAATGAAATGCAGAGAAATTAGAAAATATTTTGGTGTGAACTTCAAAGAATGGAAGCAAATAATATTATTTTGGCAGGCCAAACATAAAATGCAAATGTTCATAAGTATAGATCCTTATATTCTAGAAAAAAAATAATAATTGAAAATCAGTTTTCTGATTTGAAAGATCTTGTGAGTTAATTCTAGATAGACGAGGATAATGAGTTGAATGAAAAGTCATCAATGATGGTTGCAAATCCTGTTAAGGATGATGCTCCAAATAATAAGAAGATGAAGAAGTCTTCTTGTTAAGGGAAAGAGTAGAATAAGAAAATATTCAAAGGCACTTGCTACATTTGTAGTGATGTTGGACTCAAAGCTCTAAATAGTCAAGTTCTAAATAAGAACAAGGAAAGAGATTATATAAATATGTTGGAAACAACTAGAAAGATTGAAAATCTATGTGATATGAACACTGACAGAAATCTAGTTGGATATCCAAATGAATAGTGGTTTAATTTAGGAGCCACTAGACATATTTGATTGGACAAAGAAGCTTTTGCTACTTATGATCCCGCTGATCCCAAAGAAGTGATCTTCATGAAAAATAATGCAACAGCCAAGGTGGAAGAAACTGGGAAGATATTTTCAAAAGTGACTTCCGGCAAGGTGTTGACTCTCATCAATGTTCTCCATGTTCCTACTATTATAAAAATTTAGTATTGACAACACTTCTCATTAAAAATGAGTTTAAGTGAGTGTTTGTTTCATAAAAATTTGTAATAAGCAAGAATGAAACATATGTAGGAAAGGGCTACCTTTATGGGGGCCTTTTCAAGCTTTACGTAATGGTTGCTGAAATGAACAAAGCTGAGGGTTCTTCATACTTGCTATAGTCAAACGATTTATGACATAGTCTTTTAGGACATGTCAAGTATAAAAACTTGAGAAAACTAATTAGTTTGGAAGTGTTGCCTAACTTTGAGTGCAAATATCAAAGTGTCAAATATGTGTGGAATTTAAGTATGTTAAGCATTTGTATAAGTCTATTCTTCCAGTCCCTTAGAATTAATCCATATAGACATTTGTGATATGAAGTCAACACCTTCTCATGGTGAAAAAAATATTTTATAACTTTTATTGATGATTGAACTAAGTACTTTTATATCTATTTACTGAATAGTAAGAAAGAAGCAATAGACGCATTTAGGCAATACAAAATAGAGGTTGAAAATCAGTTAGAGAAAAAGATCAAAACAATAAAAAGGGTAGGGGTAGAAAATATGAATCTCCTTTTACGGAGATATGTGTAGAGAATGAAATTTTCCATCAAAGTAATAATCCCATATTCACCTTATTCTAATGAAACGGCGTAAAGAAAGAAATGAACCTTAAAGGAAATGATGAATGTCTTACTTATAAGTTTAGGTTTACCACAAAACTTGTGGGGGGGAAGTTGTCCTTACAGCTAACCAAATACTCAATAGAATGTCCCATAGTAAGAAACTATCAATTCCATATATAAGATGAAAATAAAGAAGACCCAACTTAAAATATTTCAATGTAGGGGAGTGTCTAGCAAAAGATCAAGTTCCTATGCCTAAAAGGGTGTAGACATAGGACCTGAGACTGTGGACTGTGTGTTCATAAGATGTGCTAAATGTAGTAAAGTATGTCAACTTTATGATCATAAATCTAAACATCCATTTATCAATAAAAATATAGTAATTGAATCAAATAATGCTAAGCTCCTTGAACATATTTATCCGTATAGAACTAGACATGAATAGTGCAGTGGAGGGTTTAAATGACCTTAGGATGAACCAAGCGAGAATGTACGTAATGATGAGAATCTAAGATATAGTACACGTCAAAGAACGTCAACTTTTTCTGAATCGAATTTTGTAATATTACTCCAAGAAAATGAGCCTCAAATCTTTAAAGAAGCGATGTCGTCTTCAAACTTATCCTTTTGAAAAGAGGCAGTCAATAGTGAGATTGTTTCAATCTTGAGCAACCATACTTGGAGTTGGTTGATATTCCTCTAGGTAATAAACCTTTAGATTCTAAATGAATCTTCAAAAGAAAAATGAAAGCGGATGGTAGTACTGACAAATACAAGGAAAGACTTGTAGTAAAAATATTTAAATAAAAGGAAGGACTTGATTATTTTGATACACACTCGCCTATAATAAGGATAATGTCAATTCAGATGTTAGTTGCCTTGGTAGCTGTATATGGTCTTGAAATCCATCAAATGGATGTGAAAACAACATTCCTAAATAGAAAATTGGAGGAAAAATTTTATATAGAATAACCCATGGATTTTGCATTTCCTGGTAAAGAAAATAAGTTGTGCCAACTTTGTAAGTCACTTTATGGACTAAAACAGACACCCAAATAATGGCAGACAAAGTTTGACAAAACCATGTTGGCAAACAGGTTTAAGATTAACGAATTTGATAAATGTGTTTACGTTAAAGACACTCCAAATCACAAGGTCATTGTTTGTTTGTACGTGGATGACATGTTGAGCATCAGAAGAGACTTTACTGATGTAAATACTACGAAACAAATGCTTGAAAGCAAGTTTGATATGGAAGAATTTGGAGATACGGATGTGATCTTAGGGATAAGAATTTATAAATCTCCACAATGGTTGGCATGGTCAAAGTCTCATTACATTTGAAAGGTACTTGACAAGTTCAAGTATTTGAATTTCAGTATTTCGAAGACTCTATTAGATGTGAGCTTTGTACTTCAAAAGAATGAAGGTGAAAGTGACTTAAGGTTGGACTATGAAAGAGTGTTGGGATATTTAATGTATATTATAAATTGTACAGGGCCATACATAGCATGTGAAATTAGTAAATTGAATCGGTACACAAGTAATGCTAATAAAACTCATTTGATGGTAATGAAAAGAGTTTTGGGGTATCTTAAATATACTCAAGACTATGCTTTTCATTATAATTAATATTTAGTGGTAATTAAAGGATATAGTGATGCAAATTGGTTCAGCGGATTGAATGAAGTAAAATTCATGAATGGATATGTATTTACTTTGAATGGTGGAGCAGTCTCTTAGAAATCATCCAAATAGATATGTATACCCGATCTACAATGAAATCTGAATTAATTGCATTAGATAAAACCAGGGTAAAAGTTGAATGGATTCAATATTTCTTGCAAGATATTTATTATTGGCCCAAAGCTTTGGCACCAGCATGTATACACTGTGAGCGGCGATAGGTAGGGAAGGGAGCATGATGTACAAAGATAAATCTTATCATATGAGACGGAGACATAATATTGTTAAAGAACTATTCTCTAGTGGAATTATCACTATTGACTACGTGAAATCAAAGGGTAATATGTCGGATCTACTTACAAAAGGCCTATCTAGAGAGAGAGTTGAGAGAACATAGAAGAAAATGGGTTTATGGCCTAGGACAAGTCAACATGGCGGTGACTCTACCTAGAAGACTAGAGATCCCAAGTGCTAGGTTCAAAGAGATCAAACAAAGTTGTGACTAACGGTTTAACACTGTCAATATACTAAGCCCATTCTCATGATGTGGACAATGTTCAGGAAACAAGGATAAGGCTTATTAATGATTATCTAAATTTGGCAGATTTGACCAAATAGTTTAATCTATAGGATTGAATGTTTAGAAATTACTTATTTGAAGGTGAAGTGGAAGCCGCTACAAAGAGATTGTTAGTAAAGTCCTATTCTCTATGTTCTCATGAAACCAAGACGTGTTCATAGCTGAAACGAACAAAATCGTGAGAACCATAAACAGTAAAAGGTTGGTTGTGTGACATGTGTTGTCTAGGTGTACACTAAAGTTTGACAATTTCAATATGTCAAATCTACCGATTAACCAAGTGCATCCGATGCATGTTCACTGCGGAAAGTTCAAAGGAAAACTCACTTATCCAAATGCAATAAGTCTTTGCTTGTTGATCACATACTTTTTCGTAAATGTTTTAATAAAATAGTCATTCTCCAATCATGTGGGGGATTGTTGTGTGTTTTAAGAGTTGTGAATGAAAAAAGGAAAAGGTGTTTTTCCAAAAAGACACCAAGAGAAAGGATGCAATTTTAATAGGAACTTTTCCGGATTAAATGGTTATGACCTTTACAATGGTTATGACGTTTTAAAAGAGTTTCACCTTTTCTGAAGAGTTGCACCAGTATGAAGAGGTGCACATTTCTGAACCATTGCGTCTGTTCATGAAACAACACCTTGATGGCTATAAATACCTGAATTTCTTAGTAGAAAAACAATTTTCTTCTTCTTCTAAAACCTCTCATGTGGTCATCAAATCGTTAAGTGTGTTCAAAGTTTCTGAAAATTTGAGGTACCGCTATTTTTAGAAAGAGATCATTTTATCCTGGGAGGAAAGATTCCATAAACTCGGGTACTTGAGGGGAATAAATTCCTTAATGACACACCGTGCATTCGTTGGACTTGATTCTATAGTTTTCTACTTCGTCTTCTTTCTTAAAGTTGATAAACACTTCATTTTGATAGTTCATTTGATTATTCATTTGGACTTGTATTTGAAGTTGTTGTAACTTCATTGTAGTTTTTGAAAGTTGTTCTTGAACTTAGTATTGAAGTTTGGGTTGAAACATACAGATTTTTTACCCGAAACAACATATTATACATGTATAAATTACAACAGGTCAATCCTCTGGCAAGCATGTGTTCATTTCAAGAATAACTTTCTCCCGCAGATAATGAAGCATATTCTTTCAAATTTGTTCACAAACAATTTTAAGTTCGAGTATATTTTGCAATGACGATAAGTAAAGCAAGATGTAAATAACTAGAGTGCTTATTATGATTCACTTGGATTTATCACCCGCAACATTTATTCTTACATGGGAAACTATACGTTGCACTTTCAATGTGGATTTCTATGTCAAAAACTGGAGGGTTTATTATGACAGAGCCAGTCAAGTGAATGAAAGAAACATACACCCATAATATTGTCTATCAACAAGTATAAGGTGAGAAATATTTCATTTCATGATTGTATAATAAAAATGGTATAAATAACTAACCATGCTAACTAAACAAAGAATGTTCATCTATATAGCTTTAGACGATATGGAATTTTATCTTAACAACGACTGACATGTCAAGACTCAATATCAACGTGGATAACTCCAAATACTTTTGGTATATTCATTCATGTATACATTTTAGAACATTAATTAATCATCTTCATGACAATTTATAAGAGACCCTTATTTGGTGTTGTAGCATATATTTGATCACACATTAATCTTTTTAATTACTACCGTAACAGAAAACCTTTTAGAACTTTGATATTCCATTCTGAAGACTGGTCTTCCTCACCCATTTTCTATAGATAAACTTGCTGTCCTTTCTTAGGGTAGACAGAAGAGATCAAGACAAAGTTTCCTCCTATTTTCTTCTACTGAGTTCTCTATCAAAGTAAATCTTTGTTGGATTTTTTAAGTTTGACTGAAAACTTATCAAGATTTCGTTACTTATTGAGGTAATATTTTATTTAAAATAACATAATTTTTTTAAATATAATATAAATTGATCAAAAGGTTTCACAATTGTCCCTATGAAAGGTATTATTTTCTTTACTCTTTACCTATTTTTATGTACTCTTTGGATATTTCATACATTACAATTAAAAGTCTACCTCCAATATTGCTTCTTACTTTTCTATCAATATACAATTAGTGTATTGACTAATTTGTAAAAGAAAAGGACAGGACAAGTAGAATAACGTAATGTAACTGATAGAAAAATGAGTATAAAAATTAAAGTAAGGTCAGTATTCACATGTTTTCTGTTGAAACTTATAGTTGGATAGCATAGTAGTTACTGTTCGGTTGGTTTTATTTTTATATTGTTAGCTGACGATCATAGAGTAAGTTGAGTTAGTTAGAGAGTTGTTAGTGAGCTCTTAGGAAGTTTCTAGATGATCATGTGATCCTATAAATAGAGGTAATCAGCTCACATTGTAACTAACCCTTAATACACAAATTTTATCTTAGCTCAATATTTCCCTCTTCTCCTTCTTCTCCTGTAATACCCCATACTTTTTCCTAGATAATTTCATCTCAAGAATGTATAGTATTAGCTTATAAATTGAATGATGGTTATTCCATGATGAATTTTCAAGATTTTCACTTTTTTTCATGTGGGAAATTCAATAAGCTTTCTATCGATATAAGATTCGCCCAAATCCGATAACCGGGCCACAAGTTACGACTATTTCAAGTTTACGTCATAAAACAGTGCCATATTAGTGAGTGGCACACCGCGCCACAATAGGAAATGGAATTTGAAGAATTCCATTAGGGATCCGCGATTATGGTGCATCGCGTCAGGGCCCAAATTCAGAATTGTCTATTTTCCAGTGTCTCAGCACAATTTCCCCGCGCCGCGCCAAAGTTCCAAGTCACAAAGGAAGTGGCAACACGATTCCCCCACGTCACGCCATCCCTCAATTTCTCAATTGTTAAAATACAGTGAAATGGCGCGATAGCGCCGCGTTGCACCAAGGGTCCGATTCGGGAAATTTTTACTGAAATTAAATTATGCATCCAGGGTTAAAAGGGTCAACTTGTCACCCCTATTTAATCCATTTAACACGTGATTCAGCCACGTTTCACCCCAAATATACTAGTTTCTCTCAAGTTTCTCTCAAGTTTCTCTCAAGAACAAGATAGGGTTTTCATAGAAGATCCAATTTCAAGAAATTTTCACCATCAATCTTCACAAAAACACGAACTAAGGTATGCATAGTCTTCATTCGTGGAATCCCTTCCTCCATGAAGCCCAAGAATCCCTTTTGTAAATTCAAGTTTATGGATTTTCTTATGAATTTCATGATTGGGCTGCTCTTATTCATGTGAATAATGAGAAATTGAATTCTACTCCATGTTGGGTGATAAATTCTATGTGGGTTAAATTATTATAGATATAGATTCATGCAAACCTATGACTAAACCCTTGAATGATGAAATTAGAATTGAACCATGATGTTTAATTATTGTACAATGATGTTTACATATACCATGCCTACAAATGTTTGATTAAATGCCTAGATGAAGGAAAATTTCCTAGCTAGCATGATACCATGAAATCCCCCTGTATGTTCAAGCTATGCCTATCACATGTTTTGATGAAATGCTTCTATAAAGGTATTATGGATTATGATGTTAGCTATATATTCAAGTAAGTTATGCTTGGTCAATTTCCTTCCATCGAGTCTTGGGGGTAGTCGTACCCAAAACATTAGCTGTGTGCTATGAGCTATGTCATATTTTCATGATACTCTCAGTCAAGCTATGATCCTTAGACTTCAGACAGTCTTAGGACTCAGGAAATCTCCATGATGTCATGAACTCATTAAGTTGTTAGATATCAGTAGTATTTCATTAGTCAATGGAATTCAGTAACTCAGCCCATGTTCAGTTAAGTAAGTCATGTTCAGAGTCTATTCAGATGGGAGTGGGAATTAGCACCGCGTGAACCCAAGGATGGAACACACACTATTAGATGAGGGTGTGATTTTTAGAAGTCATCCTTGCATTTTAGAACTATGTAGACAGCATAGGTTGAGACCTCAACACTGTCCGATGAGGCTTGGTGAGGTAGATAAGAACTGGCAGATAAGCGCCCCACTGTTTTCGTATAAGGGGCACTATTAGATAAGGGTTGCCCATAGCTTTTCCTTACTAGTGGTGCGGTATTGACACCCTTCAAATTGGGGTTACATATTGAACCCCAACTCAGCTATAATGGCATATTTGGGGCATGTCGGTTAGATAACTACTTCCCACTGTTTCATGTTACAGAATTAGGACTGTTAGATATAGTCAATCAACCTCAGTAATAGAACTTAGATAGTTCTTCAGATTTCAGGACTGTCTGATACAGTCAACTCAGATACAGTATGGAACTCAGATAGTTTCATCACATTCAGGACTGTCAGATACAACCACTCATGTTATCAGTTATATTCAGATTCAACAATCATAATATCACAGTATTAGTGTCAGTTGTTATGTCTCATGCCTGTATTCTCACTCTCATGATAGTTAGTTAATTATTATTATTTTTCATGCATATGAACCCCATGCATTCAGCCTACCTCACATGCATACTAGTACATTCAAAGTATTGACGTATTTGTACTATGGTGTTTTATACCATAGGTTTAGAGTCACGAGCTCCAAAGTAATAGTAGATTCCAGATATCCACAGACAGAGTTAGAAGTGAGTCCTTTTCTTTTGAAGACATGATTATTTCCCTATTATATCATTAACCAGTTTATTAGTTAGTGTTAGTTGGGGACATGTCCCATCAACTCCTTACTCACACAGTTCAGTCAATTAGAGGCTTTCAGACTATCATGTTTCAGACTTCAGTATGTTTAATTTTATTTTAAGTATTCTATACCCCACACAGATGTTATATCATTCAGATAATGTTCAGTAATAAACCTTATGGTCTTTCAGTTCATGTTTCCACATTATAAAGTATTTATGCAGTATATAGATATAGATATCAGTCATGGGTTAGCTTGTGGTTCATCGGGGTCATGAGCATCATGTAGTGCTTCGGGTACCAAATTTGGGGCATTACAAACTTGGTATTAGAGCCTAAGGTTCAATAGAGTCCTAGGAAGTCTGAAATTTGCATCTAGTAGGGTCTTGTACATGGGTGTGTTGCACGCCACATTTATGTGCAAGAGGCTATAAGATGTCTTAGGAACAGATTCCCTTCTTTTAGTATTCTTGTCGTGCCAATGAGCATAATCTCAAGTCAATCTCTTAGTCTAATCTGTTTCCCTCTTTCTTCTATAGATCATGTTTCTCATGAGGAGTTCAGGGCCACATTCACTACTCTTGCTCAGTCAGTTGCCACTCAAAATAAACGGCCAACAGTCATTCCAGCCAACCTAGTGGTCAATTCATCCGCAGCTAGGATTTGGGACTTCACCCAAATGAATCATCTATCATTCTTAGGGTCTAAGGTAGATGAGGACCCTCTGGAATTCATTGATCAATTTCAAAAAGTGATAGACATCATGGGGGTGACTACTATTGAGAATGCTGCACTAGCTGTATATCAGTTGCAGGATGTGGCTCATACTTGGTTCAAATAGTAGAAGTCAGAGAGGTCGGATGATGCAGGTCCTACAGAGTGGGAGGAGTTTTTCACTACATTCTTAGACAGATTCTTTCCCCAAGATCTTAGAGAGGCTAAGGTACTAGCATTCATCAACCTCAGGCAGGGCAATATGACGGTGAAAGAGTATTCTTTTATGTTTACTCAATTAGCCAGATATAACCCTTATGTGGTTGCAGATAGCAGAGCCAAGATGAGTAAGTTAGCTTCAGGGGTAAATGATAGCGTGGTAAATGAGTGCAGATCTGCCATGCTGAACAGTGACATGACTTTAGCCAGGCTTATGAATCATACTCAACAGATAGAGAAGTAGAAGATTAAGTAGAGGGAGAAGCAGAATAAGAAAGTGAAAATAGGTAGTTTTGACTCCGCTCAGCCTAAATCAAAAGGAGGAAACCGTTCCCAGTTTCATCCTAAGTCATTAGTTCCAGACCCTTCTTCAGCCAGTGCTTCAGTTCCTAAGTTCAGGGAGGGTAACAGAGACAGATCGCTAGGATCTAGGTATCAAGGCAGTGTTGCAATGCCTGAACTAATCCCCTTTGTCAAATTTGTGGTAAGAACCACAAGGGTGCTTGCAGAGCTGGTAGTGATGTCTATTTAGATTGTGGCAAACAAGGACACAGATTCAGAGACTGCCCTCAGTCAAGTTATCAGAGTGATCTCTGCTCTTTAGCTCAGTTCGGTCACCCGAATCAGTAGGGTGCCACTACCAGTGCTACTAGTGGGCAACGCCCAAATTGTTTCTATGGTCTTTAGTCCTGACAGGATCAGGAAAATTCTCCTGATGAAGTTATTGGTACATTACAGATCTTTTATGTACATGGTTGCACTTTTCTAGATCCAGGAGCTTCGTTTCCTTCTCTTACTCCCTATATAGCAGGCAATTTTGGAATCAGTCCCAAAATCCTAGCAGAGCCCTTTTCATTCTCTACCCCAGTAGGTAAAACCATTATAGCCCGATGGGTATAAAGGAACTGCCCTGCTATGATATTTTAGAAATTCACTTTAGTACACTTAGTTAAATTAGAGATGACTGATTTTGATATCATTCTCGACGTGGATTTGCTTTATTCTTGCTATGACAGAATCAACTGCAGAAATAGAATAGTCCAGTTTTAGTTTTCAAATAAACCCATCCTTGTGTGGAAGGGTAGTACTTCAGCGTTCGGAGGTCAGCTTGTTTCCTACCTTCGGGCACAAAAAAATATCTACAGAATATGTCTATCATCTTGTTCGAGTTAAGGACACTAGTTCCGAAACTCCTATCCTCGAATCAGTTCCAGTTATACGTGAATGTTCAGATCTCTTTCTTGAAGATCTTTCTGGAATTCCTTTCGAAAGGGAAATAGGCTTTGGCATTGATCTTCTTCCAGATACTAAGCCTATATCTATTTTGCCATATAGAATGGCACTAGTAGAACTCATAGAACTGAAAGAAAAATTGAAGGATCTCTTAGATAAGGGGTTCATCAGGACCAGCATTTCCTCGTGAGGCGCTCCAGTATTATTCATGTGCAAGAAAGACAGTTCTCTTAGAATGTGTGTAGGCTTCTGTCTACTCAATAAGTTCATAGTCAAGATCAAGTATCCTCTTCCCAAAATCAATGACTTATTTGATCAACTTCAGGGTGCAAGTTATTTCTCTAAGATAGACCTTAGATCCAGATATCATCAGCTTAGAGTTAGAGAATGTGATACTCCAAAACAGCTTTCTAGACTCGGTATGGATATTTTGAATTGTTAGTTATGTCCTTTGGCCTTACTAACGCCCCAACAGATTTTATGGCCTTGATGAATCATGTGTTCAAGTAGTACTTGAACATGTTCATTATAGTCTTCATAGATGATATTCTGGTCTATTCCCGTAGGGAGCATGATCTTGCAGACCATCTTAGAACAGTACTTTAGACTCTCAGAGATTATCAGCTATTCGCCAAATTCAGTAAGTATGAATTTTGGGTAAGGTCAGTAGCATTTATTGGTCATATCATTTTCGGTGATGGAATTAGAGTGGATCCTCAAAATACCAAAGTAGTAAGAAACTAGCCTCACCCTGTCTCTCCATCAGATTTCAGGAGTTTCTTGGGTTTGACCGCCTATTACAGACGGTTTTTTGAGGGATTTTCTTCTATGGCATCCCCTATGTCCATATTGACTCATAAGAAAGTCAAGTTTTAGTGGCCAGATCATTGCGAGAAAAGTTTTCAGGAGTTGAAAACTCGACTCACCTCAGCTCCAGTATTAGCTCATCCAGATGGTCCAAATGGTTTTGTAGTGTATTATGATGCATCCATAGTAGGTTTGGGTTGTTTCCTCATGCAGCATGGTAAGGTTATAGCCTACGCCTCCAAATAGCTTAAGCCTCATAAGAGGAATTGTCCTATTCATGATCTTTAGTTAGCAGCCGTAGTCTTTGCCTTGAAGATTTGAAGGTATTATCTATACAGTGTTCATGTAGATGTGTTCACTGATCATAAAAGTTTTTAGTTTGTCTTTTCTCAAAAAGATCTCAATCTTCATCAGAGAAGGTGGTTAGAGCTCTTGAAAAATTATGACATAAGTGTCCTTTATCATTCGGGCAAGGCTAACGTAGTGGCCGATGCTCTCAGCAAACTATCCATGGGTAGTGTTTCTCATATTCAGGACAGTAAGAAGAAGTTGGCTTAGGAAGTCCATCAGCTTGCCAGACTAGGCGTTCTCTTAATCGATACAGAAGAGGGCAATATATGGGTTCAAAGTAGTTCAAAATCATCTCTAGTTTTTGAGGTGAAAGAAAAGCAATATAAAGATCCCAAACTTGTCAAGTTGAAAGAGTCAGTCTAGGATCAGAAAGTAGAGATTTTCTCCCAAGGGGTAGATGGTGTTTTGCATTGTCAGGGTCGTATCTGTGTTTCAGGTGTAGATCACTTAACGCAGAAAATTTTTGTAGAAGTGCATGATATGCGCTACTCTATTCATCCAGGGGCCACAAAGATATACCTCAACTTGTAGGAAATCTATTAGTGGAGTGGGATAAAGAGAGACATTGTAGAGTTTGTGGCTAAGTGCTCTACATGTTAGTAGGTTAACATACACCATCAGAAGCCTAGTGGGTCCATACAGGAGTTCAATATTCCTACTTGGAAGTGGGAAGTTGTGAACATAGACTTCGTGATGGGTTTACCTCGAACTCGTCATCAGCATGATTCAATATGGGTCATTGTATATAGAATGACCAAATCAGCTCATTTTCTTTTAGTTAATACCTTTTATTCAGCTGAGGATTATGCCAAACTATACATCAAGGAGTTGGCCAGACTGCACAGTGTTACCTTGTCCATTATCTCAGAAAAAGGTACCCAGTTCACCTCTTATTTCTGGAAAGCATTCAAAAAGGGTCTTGGTACCCAAGTTCATATTAATACAACCTTTCATCCTCAGACAGATGGTCAAGCAAAAAGTATCATTCAGACGTTAGAAGATATGCTAAGGGCATGTGCAATCGATTTTAAGGGAAGTTGGGATAACCACTTATATTTGATTGATTTTGCATATAATAATAACTATCATTCTAGTATTTAGATGGCTCTATTCGAAGCTCTCTATGGTAGGAGATGTACATATCTAATTGGTTAGTTCAAAGCTAGTGAGACCTCAGTCATAGGTCCAAACTTTGTATTCGATGCCTTAGAAAAAGTCCGATTGATTAGAGAAAGACACTGGGCTACACAGAGCCGACAGAAGTCTCATACAGATATTCATAGAAAAGATCTCAAGTTTGATATTAGTGATCATGTCTATCTAAATATCTCTCCCATGAAGGGAGTGAAGAGCTTCGGAAAGAAGGGAAAGATCAGTCCCCAATATGTTGGTCCCTTCAAGATTCTCAGTTTCTTTGGTAAGGTAGCCTATTAGCTTGAATTATTCTTAGATCTAGCCTCAGTTCATCCTGTATTTCATGTCTCTTTTCTCAAGAAGTGCATAGGTGACCCATCAGTTGTAGTCCTTATTCAGAGCATTGATGTTCAGAACACTCTCTATTATGAAGAGATTCCAGTCAAAATCTTAGACTATCAGACTCGTAGATTGAGGAACAAAGAAGTCACTCTAGTTAAGATTCTTTGGGAAAACCAGTCCGTCAAGGGAGCTACCTGGGAAGCAGAGGCAGATACGTATACCAAGTATGCTGACCTCTTCTTCACTAACTCAGATCAAGCTCAAGGTAACAGTTCTCCTTAAGCTTACTCAGTTTCATGTTCAGTGTTCATCACAAACTTGGTATGCATTTTCATGCTCATGTTCCTATTATAAACTTGGTTTCAAGTACCATTGCATATTCAGTCATACACTCATGTATCAGTTTAGTTATGTAGTTATGCATCAGACATGCATTCTCATTGTGAGAAACTTAGTTCTTCAGAATACTCAGTCATGCATTCATGAATCAGTTACACATACATCAGATATGCATGTTCAGTATTATATGTTCATCTTGTCAGTCATGTTAGTCATGAGATCATGTTCCAGTTATTCATGTTCAGTATGTACGTCAGTTGTCTTTTCTCCTCTCTCAGTCAGTCTCATTCGAGGATGAATGTTCTCAAGGGGGAGATATTGTAATACCCCATACTTTTTCCTAGCTAATTTCATCTCAAGAATGTGTAGTATTAGCTTCTAAATTGAATGATAGTTATTCCATGAGGAATTTTCAATATTTTCTATTTTTGTCATATGGGAAATTCAATAAGCTTTCCATCAATATAAGATCCACCCAAATCCAATAACTGGGTCAGAAGTTACGACTATTTCAAGTTCTAGTTGTAAAACAACGCCATATTAGTCGGTGGTGCGCCGCACCACAAGAGGAAATAGAATTTGGCAAATTCCAGTAGGGGTCTGCAATTATGGTGCGTCATGCTAGGGCCTAAATTAAGAATTATTTGTTTTCCAGTATCTCAGCGCGATTTCTCCCATGTCGCGCCAAAGTTCCAGGTCTCAAAAAAAGTGGCAACACGATGTCCCCGCGTCGCGCCATCCCTCAGTTTCCCAATTGTCAAAATCTGGTGACATGCATGATAGTGCCGCATTGCGCCAAGGTTCCAATTTGGCAAATTTTTACTTAAATTAAATGATGCATCAAGAATTAAAAGAGTCAACTTCCCACCGCTATTTAAGCCCTTTAACACGTGATTCAACCACTTTCACCCAAAATATACTAGTTTCTCTCAATTTTCACTCAAGAACAAGCTAGGGTTTTCATAGAAGATCCAATTTTAAGAAATTTTTATCATCAATCTTCACGAAATCACGAACTAAGGTATGCATAGTTTTCATTCATGGACTCCTTTCATCCATGAAGCCCAAGAATCCCTCTTCTAGATTCAAGTTTATGGATTTTCCTATGAATTTCATGATTGGGCTTCTCTTGTTCATGTGGATAATGAGAAATTGAATTCTACTCCAGGTTGGGTGATAAATTCTATGTGGGTTAAATTATTATAGATATAGATTCATGCAAACCTATGACTAAACCCTTGAATGATGAAATTAGAATTGAACCATGATGTTTAATTATTGTACAATGATGTTTACATGTACCATACCTACAATATGTTTGATTAAATGCCTAGATGAAGGAAAAGTGCCTAACTAGCATGATACCATGAAATCCCTATGTATGTACAAGTTATGCCTATCACACGTTTTGATGAAATGTTTCTATAAATGTATTATGGATTATGATGTTAGTTATATATTCATGTAAGTTATGCTTGGCCAGTTTCCTTCCATCGAGTCCTGGGGGTACTCGTACCCGAAACATTAGTTATGTGCCTAGAGCCATGCCATGTTTTCACGATACTCTCAGTCAAGCTATTATCCATAGACTTCAGACAGTCTTATGACCCAAGAAATCTCCATGATCTCTTGAACTCAGTTAGTTGTCAGATATTAGTAGTATTCCTTCAGTCAACAGAATTCAGTAACTTAGCCTATGTTCAGTTCAGTAAATTATTTTCAGAGGCTATTTAGATGGGAGTAGGAATTAGAACCGAATGAACCCAAGGATGGAACACACACTATCAGATGAGGGTATGATTCTTAGAAGTCATCCTTGAATTCCAGAACTATGTAGCCAGCATAGGTTGAGATATCAATACTGTTCGATGAAGGTTGATGAGGTGGATAAGTACTGTCAGATAAGGGCCCCACCATTCTAGTATAGGGGATACTATCAGATGAGGGTTACCCAAAGCTTGTCCTTACCAATGCCACGGTATTGACACCCTTCTAATTAGGGCTACAGATTGGACCCCAACTTAGCCATAATGGCATATTAGGGGTATGTCGATTAGATAACTACTTTCCACAGTTTTATGTTACAAAATCAGGACTGTCAGATAGAGTCAATTATTCTTAGTAATAGAACTCAAATAGTTTTTCAGATTTCAGGATTGTTAGATACAGTCAACTTAGAAAAAGTACAAAACTCAGATAGTTCCATTAAATTCAGGACTATAAGATACAGTCACTCATGTTATCAGTTATATTCAGATTCAGTAATCTAGTTATCACAGTATTAGTGTCAGTTTTTATGTCTTATGCATGTATTCTCACGCTCATGATAGTTAGTCAGTTATTATTATTGTTAATGCATATAAACCCCATGCAATCAGCCTACCTCACATGCATACCAGTATATTCAAAGTATTGATGCATTTGCGCTATGGTATCTTATATTATAGGTTCAGATACATGAGCTCTAGAGCAACAGTATATTCCAGGTATCTGCAGACAGAGTTAGAAGTGAGTCCTCATCTTTTGAGGACATGATTATTTCTCTATTATCTCATTAATCAATTTATTAGTTTGGGACATATCCCATGAACTCCTTACTTAGATAGTTTAGTCAATTAGAGGTTTTCTAAACTATCATGTTTCAGACTTCAGTATGTTTAGTTTTGTTCAGGTATTCAATTACCCCACACAGATGTTATATCATTCATGTCATACTCAGTATTGAACCTCATGGCCTTTCAGTTTATATTTGTGCATTATAGTTTATTTTATGCAGTATACAGGTACAGATATTTGTTATGGATTAGCTTGTGGTCCTTTGGAGTTATGAGCATCATGTAGCATTTTGGGTACTAGATTTGGGGCGTTACATCTCCCTTCTTTCATATGAGCTTGGTAACTACTATAATGGAAGCTATGTGTTTGTTTGAATGTAGTTAGGAGTTGTTTCAACATAGTATCAGAGTAGGCAATCATAGATCTGAAGCAGCCACAATCAAATGAGAATCTACCTGTAATACAGTGAGTTTCCCGTTTATGATTTCTGTTTGTAACCTAGTAAGCTTAGAGGAGTTTCAATATCTATTTGTGAGCCATAGATCTCTGTATACAAGTTATAGATTCTAAGGTTCCTGTGATATTTTGATTTTAATTTAGTCGTAGCTTTCAAATCAGATATGGCACCTAAGATCGATCCTAGTGATCCCCTTGTTCCTAGGAGCATCAGATGTAGCAGGAGCTGTATTAATCCCTATCAAACTGACTGGTTCAGAAAATTATGGAGTTTGGTGTAGATCTATGAAGATTCAACTATTGGGAAAGAGGAAGTATGGTTTTGTAACTGATCTTATAGTAAGGACATATAGAGAGAGGAGTTGTATGATCAATTGGAGACATGTAATGTAGTGGTCCTTTAATGGTTGATGAGTTCTGCAAGTGTTGAATTGCTTAGTAGTATTGTGTATGAAACAAATACTTATGTGGTATGGGAAGATTTTAAGAAAAGGTTTGGTAAAGTAAATCGCATGAGGTTGTATCAATTACACAAGGAAATCAATAACATTCACTAAGGCACAGATTCAGTCTCAACATACTTCACTAAGTTGAAAAACTTATGGAGTGAACTTGATCCAGTTATTCCCACTCCATTATGTAATTGTCCTAAGTCTAAGGATTATGTAGAGCACTTATGTCAGCTGAGGCTTATACAGTTTTTGAGTGGCCTAAATTATGCTTATGATAAAGCAAAGAGACAAATATTAATGAAGGGGAAAACACCTTCACTAAATCAAGCATATGCAATGATAATTAAAGATGAGATCTAACAACTTGCTTTTGCTACCACTATTATTGATGATACTAAACCTATTTCTATGAAAATGCACAGAAATAATGTAGAAGTAGGATATAGGAACAGGAATCAAACATCCATAAGTTATGGAAGTCAAGGATACAAGAACAATAGGTGTGATTACTGCAATTTCACTGGTCACACAAGGGAGAATTGTTACAAGCTACAGGGATATCCTAATGATTGGAGGAACAAAAAGAAAAACACCAACAATCCAAGGATAACACCTAATCAACCATTTTATAATGGTCAATGCAGATATGATGGATATAGGCAATCAGCTACTGGTCACAACAACAAGCAGTTATTAGCTCACACTTTTATTGGACCCAAGGTAAAAAATTCATGCTTGAATGATCAATCTAGCAACTAGGGTAATAACGATATCAATAATGTTGTTGTGGTAAAGGCATAAGGTTTCTCAGAAGAAGAATACAAATAAATTATAGGATTGATTAACAAGAAGACACATAACTCAGAATAAGATAACATGATAGGTACTATTACTTGTTGTTCTAGTCATTTTATTCCACATGAGTGGATAGTAGACTCTGGAGCCACAGATCATGTTGCAGCACATAAAGATGTTTTTTCAAACTTTCACAAAATGGATAACACCATATGTGATAAAGTAAATTTACCTACTGGAGCTAAGGTTGATATATCACATGTAGGGGAAGCACATGTACTTTAATGATGAGGTTGTAGGAGATGTGTTATATGTCCCAGATTTTAAGCTGAATTTACTGTCAATGTCTAAAATGACTAAGCAGTTATCTTGCTTTGTTACTTTTTACCCTAAATTTTGTGTGTTTCAGGACCTTCACAATGGCAAGGTGAAGGGGATTGGTAAGTAAACAGGAGGACTATATACATTGTTGCATTTATTACAGATGAAGTTTGAATGTATTGTTTCCATACAAAATTTCTTTACTATAATTCAAAATCAATTTGGTGTTCAAATGAAGATACTCAGATTAGAAAATGGGATAAAATTCATTAACTCTAATGTAAAGAATTGTTTCAGTCCCTAAGAGTGATACACCAAAGTAGTTGTCCCTATACATCACAAAAAAATGGTGTGGTTGAAAGAAGGCATAAACAGATACTTAATATTGCAAGAGCTATCAGGTTTTAGTCACAAATGCCTATCAGGTTTTAGGGTTTGAATGTCAAGGCTACTATCTACCTTACTAACTGGTTATAATCTACATCTATTGAAGGGAAAAGTCCCTATGAGATACTATTCTGCAAAGTTCTATCCTTGACATACTTGAGAGTAATTGGTTGTAAGTGTTATGCTTCAGTACTACCAAAGGGTGATAAGTTCACTGAAAGAACTAAAGTTGATGTATTGATGGACTATTCTATAACTTAGAAGGTCCATATACTTTTGGACTGGTGCACTAACAAGTTATTTGTCACAAGAGATGTAGTGTTTAAAGAAGAGTCATTCCCTTTGATAGATAAGGCAAGTTCACAATCACCTGCAAGTTTTATTCAACAAAGTTCATTGATACGTGTTGATATAAATGAAGAAACAAATGTTTACACAGATAATGATAACCAATTATATGAACCACACAATGAAGATATGTCAATACATGAAAATGACAGCATCCAAGATGAGGTTACTCATAAAGAAATAAGTATTGTTGATCCACCATCAACATCTATAGAAGTTGATCCAAGAAGATCATCTAGAGTCATCAAACAACCTTCTTGGTTGATAGACTATACCTTACAAGGAGTAAGAATAGGGACAAGGTTTCTCTAGAAAATTATCTATCTTTTGCAATTTATGTTCAGTTTGTCATCAGAAACTGAACCTCAATCCTACAATGCAGCCAGCAAACATAAGAGGTGGATTGAAGCTATGAAGCAGGATGTCAATGCCCTGGAAGACAACCACACTTGGGAGGTGGTTGACATGCCTCAAGAAAAGAACATTATTGGTTCAAAATAGGTGTACAAAGTCAAGTATAAGGCCAATGGTGAAGTAGAGAGGTTCAAAAATAGGTTGGTAGCCAAGGGATATAGCCAACTAGAAGGATTAAATTATCATGACACCTTCTCTCCAATAGCCAAAATAGTTACAGTAAGGAGTGTTATTGTTTCGGCAGTGTCCAAAGGATGGTACATATACCAGATAGATGTTTATAATGCATTCCTGCAAGGTGACTTAGAGAAAAAGGTGTACATGGAAATGCCAGATGGATTCAAAGAAAGAAGGAATCACAAAGTTTGTAGAATGATCAAGTCACTATATGGACTTAAACAAGCATAAAGATACTGAAATATAAAGCTTACTTCAGCACTAATCAATGCCGGATTTACTTAGAGTAGCTATGATTATTCACTTTTTCCTTTGAAAAGGTCAGAAAGAATGGTGGTAATTCTGGTTTTTGTACATGATCTTCTGATAATAGGTGACAATGTAGAGATGATAAATGCAACAAAAGGTATTTCACATCAGCAGTTCAAGCTCACAGACTTAGGTGAACTTTAGTTCCTCTTAGTCATTGAAGTGCTCAGATCTCTAAGTGGAGTGATCTTAAACTAGGAAAAATACATTTTGGAACTTATACTGATACAGGGCTTGTTGGTGCTAAACCATCTTCCACTCCATTAAAGACTAAAATCAAGCTAAACTCAGTTAAAGTAGATAAACAACAGGTGTTAAAAAAGATGTTATGTTGAGAGATTTGACACTATATCAAAGGATAGTTGGAAAATTAATATATATAACCATAACAAGGACTGATATCAGCTACACAGTACAGAAACTAAGCGAATTCATGTAACAGCCAAACAGATCATATCTAGAAGCTGCAAAAAGAGTGGTAAGGTGTATAAAAAAAATGTGGGACTAGGAATTTGGCTCAAGGCATATCCTTTTACAGAGTGTTTTTGTTCGTGTGACTCAGGGCAGCATGCCCAAACACTAAGAGGTCTATCATAGGCTAAGTGGTGCAATTTGGTAGTTCATTGATATCTTAGAAATCTAAGAAATAATACATTGTTTCTAGGAGCTCAGCTGAGGAAAAATATAAGAGCATGGCCTCAGCCTTGGGAGAAGTAACATGGTTAGCAGGGTTGTTTGCAGAACTAAAGGTACCAATCACAAAGCCTATTGCTATTTTCTCTGATATCAAGTCAGCTATTAAACTGGCTGCAAATCCCATATTTCATGAGAGGACCAAACATATTAAGGTGGACTGTCACTTTATTAGATACAAGACTAGGGAAGGATTAGTTCATCCCATGTATGTTCAGAAGGAACAACAAGTTGCAAACATTCTCACCAAGGGTTTGAGTAATGATCAAAACTCACACCTCCTAAGCAAGCTTGGTGTGCTCAACATTTTGGATCCTGCAACTTGAAGGGGGTGTTAAAAATTATAGTTGTTAAGCATAGTAGTTACTATTCCATTGGTATTATTTTGATACTGTTAGCTGATGATCATAGAGTAAGTTCAGTTAGGTAGAAAGTTGTTAGTATGTTGTTAGGAAGATTTTAGATGCTCATGTGATGATCATGTGAGCCTATAAATAGAAGTAATCAACTCACATTGTAACTAACTCTTAATACATAAATTTTATCTTAGCTCAATATTTCCCTCTTCTCTTTCTTCTTTCTTCTTTCATGCAAGCTTGGTAACAACTGTAATGGTAGCTATTTGTGGGTTTGAATGTAGTTAAGAGCTGTTTCAACACTTTTAAGTAGAATCTATGTATATAGAGATGAAAACAATAATAGAAGAGTCCGGTATGAGTTTACTCACCCATAGTACTTATACTTACAATATGATATTACAAAAATTATAATCCTACTAAAACTAATATACATGAGGTTAAAATATAACACCCTCCCTCAATATGAACTAGAGGAGTGAACGTGAAGATTGGTAGTTAACTCATGAAAACTAAAGAAGCCAATACTTTGGTGACCAAATTAGAAAGCTACTCAGATGTATGGACATGGGAAACCACTAAGTCACCAAGATTGATCTTTTTACGAACAAAATGATAATCCAAAGCAACATGTTTGGAAAGGGAGTAAAAAACTGGATTGTGAGCTAGATGAATGGCTTCAATATTGTCCCATTTGGCAAATATTAGAGATGTAAGAAAAACACCAAGATCACAAAGAATATGTTGGAGCCAAGTCGCTTCAGCAGTGGCCATCGCAAGAGCTTAGTACTCTGCTTCAGCACTTGAGCGTACAACAATAGGTTGTTTCTTAGTTGACCAAGAGATAAGATTAAAGCTGAGAAAAATAGAAAAATCCAGTTATGGATCATCTAGTGGTTAAACAACCAGCCCAATCAGAGTTAGAGAAAACAGTAAGTGACAAGGGACAAATTTATACAACTATAAGCCCAAATCAATTATGCCAACAAGATAGTGAAAATGTGTTTTACTACTTAGCAATTGTTGTGGGAAGCAAGGTTGATAGAAAATTGAATATCCAGCCTCGTAAAACACAAATACTGTAGACTCCTAACCATTTGACAATAACTATAAAGATTGTCAAGCAAAGGAGAAGAAGTAGAATTTCAATCGAACTTAAGAAGTAGAATTCCAATCGAACTTACTATGAAGTGGAGTTAGCACTGGTTTACACTTCTCAAATTTGAAGCGTTAAATAAGTGAAGGACTATAACGATGCTGAATTAAGAGAAGGCCCTGGGAGTTGCATTTTATTTCAATGCTAAGGAAGTATTGAAGCTATCCCAAGTCCTTCATAGAGAATTAAGTACTCATTAAAGAAATGAAATAGGATACTAAGGACTTTAAAGAGACAAAAAATGTTATATCATCCAAATAAATTAAAAGAATAATGTAATCTTCCCTCAAGTGAAAAATGAACTTGCTTTTATCTGAAACACAATGCTTAAAACCTAGATCAAGACAATGGAACCAAGTCCTTGGATATTGTTTAAGACCTTATAGAGCATGTTACAACGTGCATACATAATGGGGATTATCTGGAAGCTCAAACCCTTT
The DNA here is from genome assembly GCF_002878395.1 of Capsicum annuum. NCBI lineage: Eukaryota > Viridiplantae > Streptophyta > Magnoliopsida > Solanales > Solanaceae > Capsicum > Capsicum annuum. The sequence goes on from NC_061115.1 coordinate 198,550,122, forward strand.
AGGTTGGTGCATATAAATCATTTTCGATAACTCACCGTGTAAGAACACATTTGACACATTAAGTTGGTGCATATGTTAATTTTTTTGAAGTGCCAAAGATAAGACGAAATGCATGTTCTTGGATTAAGAGGAGATAATATCTCAAAATAGTCCACCCTGGGCTAGTGTGACAAACCTTCAGCCTCTAAAAGAGTTCTAAATCTAACAACAGAACTAATTACACAAAGCTTTATATGAAACATCCATTTGTTGCCAACAATATTTGTAATAGGAGTAGGCAGCACCAATGTCTAAGTTTTATTTTAGATAAGAGAATCAAATTCATAACTCATTGCTTGCATCCACCGAGAATCTTTACAAGCTTGAGAAAAGAGAGTAGGTTCAAATAAAATGAAATATGTAGAAGTTCTTAAGGAAGGAAGGAGGTGTGCCTTGAGTGACCTCATTTTATAATGAGTAACCATATGATGAGTTGGAGTATTTATGGTAGGTGATTGAGAGGAATATATTTGAATATTATTGGATGGAAAAAAGTTATGCATGAAAGGAGAAGGGGATGGAATATTTTGTTCAAGGAGGTAGCAAAAGAGGGATCCGAAGTAGAAATTATAGGTCATTGTATTGGAGTAACCTGATCGAAAAGTGAAGTGGATTTAAATGGAGAAAATTTACTAGTTAATAAAAAAGAATTAGCAAAGGCATTCTCCTGATTTAGAGGAGTTTGAAGACTCTTATTTGAAAGAGAAAGCTACAAAATAGATGTATGTGAATACTCCTATCTAAAACGTGATCTTGAGTAGGTAAACCCGCTAGTACTATTCCTTTCTGAACATTAGTGATTTCCAAACAAATAGTGCCAATGCCAAGTACTTTAACTTTAGCATTATTACCCATTTTCAATATTCCAAAATAATTTGGGATATAAGAAAAAAATAATTCCTTCTTTGACAAAACATGAGAAGTAGCACTAAAATCCATAAATCAGCTAAACTCATCATAAACAATATTAATGGCAATCTCACCATAAGAAAAAAGAACATCATCATTTATAACAATAGCAACACGAGTTTCATTATCGCCTTCTTTCTTTTTTCGTCTCATATCTCTCTTATTCTTATGACAGTATTTTACGATATGTCCATTTTTGTTGCAATAGTCATATATAACATTCTTGAATTTGGTTTTTGATTTGTTTCTAATTTTATCTCTATTATTCAAACCTCTGAACTTAGTTCTCTCTATCTCTCCAGTAACTAAAAACATCAGAGTGTGAAGATGATGAAGATGAGGCCTGAGATCTTCTTCTTATCTATTCATTTAAGACACCACTCTTAGAGTATTCCATAGTTACGACACCACTGGGAGAAGAATTAAACAAAGAAACTCAAAGAGTTTTTCAAGAGTCTGGTAGAGTATTAAGAATCCAAAGTTCTTGAATTTATTCATCAAACTTTACATCTATTCTAGAAAGCTGGTCAAGGACACCCTAAAAAATCATTTATACAATTAGAAATAGTACTTCCCTCTTTATATACCTGATATTCATCAATTGTTTGGCAAGAACAACTTGTTATTGCCAGTCTTCAAAGAAAAAAGTGTCTCGAGTGTGTCCCAAAAATTTTTCACATTTTGTAAATGGCCATTAACACATACAAATTATAATCAAAACTATTGTTCATTGTTGATGTGCATGATTCATTTTACAATTTCAAAGCAAAAAGCCAAATATTATAGTATTTCTCAATAATTATGATCCATAGTATTCGTCTTGCAAAAAAATGCTAGCTACAGGAAAGTGAAAGCAAAACAAGGTATCACAAGTTGTACCAATTGTAACATCAAAAGCATTGATTATGAAATGAGGTAAGATTTGAAAAAAAGATCAATTCCAATATTTTTAGACATGAAAACACATTTAATTTAAAAATTAACTAGGAGTAGATTCTCGGGACTCGGATTAGGGTGGGAAGTTGTGGTGTGAGGTTGAAAGAATAGCTCAAAAAATATTTTCCAGGAAAGTTTGTATAGGGAGAAATCGGTGTAACAACTCGTGGCACATTTCGGGTGTACCACAACAAACATCCCAATTAATTCTATATTTTTGGGATGTCTATTTTATTCCTTTGAATACAATCTCTGGCAAAGATTAAATGTTATTGGGCATGTCTATTTTATTCCATCGAGTACAATCACTTGTTCATTACTAAAAATCCATACATTAATGTTGAGTCCATATATTTAATTGTTGTTTTCCCCTTCATATTATAGTAATTCTAGAAAAAATTAAGTTCTGTACCAAATGACCCAGTCTCAAGAACTTTAAAGTGTTGGTGTCATTTTTATTTTAATTATTAATATAATAGTGGAGTTCGAACTAGCTTTCACGCACCTCGACTAAACTCATGTAATGCCCCGAGAGTTCACCCTGGATGCCACACGATGCTTGGAACCACAAGTGATCCCAAGCTAACCCATAAACTGCATACTCTGAGCAATTGAATTATAATACATTAAATAACAAGTTTTGTTGTGCGAAAACATAATCATACTAAAAATATTAAATAATATGTAACTGGTAAAGTTTACAATATGATAAAACTGAGAAAGAACTCAAGTTACATGACTAACTCTGACTGACATCTATGAAGCCTCTACTATACTGACTATAGATAGTTGATACATGCCTCCAACTACAACTAATCAATACATATGAAAAAAATGAAATGTAAATGAACTAAACTGTCTAAAGTTTCCGAAAAAAGAAAACTCATCACCTGCTGGCTGGAAACTGCAACTGTTTGATCATAATGTATGGGCTACAAATGGTACCTACATTATGAAACAATGTATCCTCATAGATGTATATATAGATTAGTACCTTTGGAATGTACTATATAGGGGTAAATTCAATAAGTAAAAACTAATTATGTAGGAAATCTTAAAGAATGCATGCTAAGTGTAAGTAGACCTACCAATAGGCTAGTATAAACTGAAAGCTAAAAACATCTAAAACATGAGTAACAAACATAATCTGAGAAGATGGTTAATAACTACACTTAGTTTCTTAAAACATTACTTCTATAATATAAGTAGAACTGAAGCTGGGATATGGAAAAACATAGATACTATATGAATTCTGAGTCTAAAACTACGTGATGGAAATTGACATATACTAATCCTATCGGATTAACTAGATAACTGATAACTGAATACTGGTCATATAAGACTAGGTTATGCTTAGTCTGAATAACTAAACTAAAATTATGGAGTAATTTGCATATGGGGTAAGGTCTAACTAAAAAACATGAGATTACTGAGCATGACTGCATGAAAATTATAAAATCTGAGAATGTAGGACTAAGTGTATATCTAGTATGTCATTGAAATAATTTGTAATCTGAAATACTAAAATTTGTAAAATCAAATATCTGAAAGGTTGTACACTTATTTAAGCAAACCTAAACTAAAGAGACACTGAATACTGTACTGAGGCTGTGGGAGGTATCATCTTACCAACATGCCCCAATATGAGCTAATCGGGGTCCAACCAATAACTCTAATTAGAAGAGTGCCAGTACCGTGCCACGAGTACTAACACTGGCTTTGTGGATTCTCTAAAGTGAAGTCTCGAAGGACTAAAGAGTCACCTTCTACTGGTAGGTGCTCTCGTGAGATATGTGTCAACCCCCAACTAGCAAATTAAAATCTTAAAGCTATGTTGGCTATGTAGTTCTGAAATACGTGGATTGCTACTAAGAGTTACACACTTAAATAGCAGGTGATCCCCCATTCCTGGGTTCGCTCGGTGTTAAATCCTACTCCCAACTGAAAGACATTCAAATACTAATCGATGCATGTACTGATAACTAATAACTGATAAGCTTAGGTCATGGTATTCTAAAAAATATTGTGCCTACAGATTCTGAGGTAATTATTAATGTATAAATTGATACTGGAACTTAAAATAGACTCAGCTAAGATTAATTGGACTGACAACTTACCATATTACTGATTGAATGATATCGCTCATGGTATAACTGATGATCTAGGCACGATCATGAAGATGGAAGTAAGTGAGCATGCATGGAATCAAGATGAGGGAGTGTAAAAGTTGAAATGTGAAGAGACCTTTGGACACAAAAAAGTCGCCCCTGCATACATGCCAAGGGTGCCTCTTTTGCTCCCTTCATTAAGGACTTTTTGGACCTTTCACTCTATGTTGTAATAAGTCTATAAATAGACTAGTATTAGGTCTTTATTTATTTAGTTGTTGAATGATATTGTAAGATACATTTTGGAACACCTTTCTTCTCTCTATGGAGAGTGTAACATCTTAGTTTAGGGCTTGGAAAAGCCACCAAAACCAAAATGAGAGTGATACTAGTATGAAATAACTAGTGTTGTAAAACTTGGTTCGAAACCTTGGTGCTTGAGTAGTTCATGCCCTCTTGTGTCATTGTAATAGCATATGTGTTGCTCTTTACATCTATTAAGGGTCTTAGTGTTCTAAATACACTTAAGTTTTTAGTTCTTGTAAAATTTGATGTCTCACTACCTATCTTAACTTCTTATAATTGCTTGTTGTTGTTATTAGTGAAACCTTTGCTTCTTGTTATCTTTGTTGCTACTCCTCTTGTTCATCTTGGTAGTTGCTGCCTTTCTGTGATTTCTCCTTGCTATTGTTGAGTTGGTGACTGGTTTGTTACCAAAAGGATGTCCTACGCGCTTTGTCTCCTCTTTGGGTATTGTATTCTCCTCTTGTTCTTGTGTTTTGTATCTTATTTATGTGTTGTGGGTTGATTCCGCTATCATTTGGTATTAGAGCTTGTGGTTGCTTTTGTTCCAACAAAATCAATCTTGGGCTAGTTCACTTGGAAAAAAAAATCAAAAAAAGAGTAAAAGTTGTTCTTGTGTTCTTAGACAAAAGTTGTGTTCTTCTTGTTGTCTTGGCCAAGACTTGTGTTTTGAGTCTAGATCTAGGAGTATTCCTTGAGTCTTGAGTGTCCTTAATATTGGTTTCTTCTTTTCTAACACTAATAGTGTAATACCCCGCATGTTTCTAATCCTGTGATTCATACTTGAGTACATGACTTACAGTGAATAGCCTGGTGATAGGATAGCTTATGATCCATTAGGCATGTTCATATGAGTCACTTAAGGTAATACAAGCTAAGAAATTTTTAATCCATCAAGTTTTAGTGTTCGATTTTGCAAAGGTCATCTTTGAACAAGTATAACTCGATTTTAATGTGTTATTTTGGATTATTTAGACCCACCAAATTGTATAGAATCGAATTAGCTTTCCAACGATGCCAATTTTGCCTTAATCCAATACCCGAACGAAAAGTTATGCCCATTTTCATAAGAGACAGTAAGCATAGGCGATTGGTTAGGCACCGCCCAACCCAGGCATAGGCGTTTACTTGGGCACCACCTAAGCCAATCCTAGGTGTCAAAAACACTCCGTCTTGAGTTATTTTAAAGGTAATTAAGTCTTTAAATACTCCTTACACTTCCCTAAACTTACCCTACGAAATATATACCTTCTAAACATATTGCAACCCTATTTTCATCTCGAAGCTCATAATCCAAGAGCACTAAAGGAGAAAAACAACTAGGGTTGTATAACTAAGCTTGAAGATCCAATTTCAAGGAAATTCCTCCTTCAATCATCAAGAATCTTCCTTGTAAGGTATGCGTAGTGTTCATCTATGGATTCAATTAGTTCATAGAGTTCAAGAATCAATCTTTAAAATACAAAAGCTTGGTTGATTGTGGTGATATGATCATACCCATGTGGATGCTTGTTTGTTTTCCTCTTTTTCATTATAAAGTATGATTTCTATATTATTCGGTGTTGATGATCATGTTGTTGGTATTGGGTGATTCCTAAGATAGAATCTTTATATGTTTTTGTGAATTCATGATATCATATGAGTTGGAAACATGTAAATTTGGTTGTTCATGATGTATAATTTGGTGATTTCACCTATGCTTAAGATTTTCATGTAAGGTGTTTGATAAAATGCCTAAGGAACTAGAAATCATGCAATATAGCTAAATTGTGACTAAGTGAAGGATTCATGATATGCCCTTACGTTCCAATCACTTCTATATTGTTAATATGCCGTGTAAATATTGTTGGAATACCCATGCACTATTCTTATGAGATTATGCTATGTTTACTAGCAAATCCTACTTATGAACAAGATGTATGATAACCATGCAATCCACATGAACTTCCATGCTATTGGTATGTGTTGCCAATATGATTATGCAATGAACATGATATTAAGATTGTGCAAGTACTTTCATGTGATATGAAATCCTTTCCATGCAATACATCGTTGATAACCATGCTTAATATGAGATCCCTACTTATGATATTATAAATTATGGACTCTACTCTTATAATAAAGTCAGTCATGTGCGTCAGTCTCATTCCATCTAGTCCTGGGGGAACTTGTACCCAAAAACTATAGTTGTGTGCCTAGATCCCTGTCAGGTTTCATGATATCCGAACTCAAGCTAAGATTCCATAGACTTTAGTCAGTCATGTGACTCATGAACACCTTATGATCTTAGTCAGTTTCCAGATATCAGTAACATTCCGCCAGTCAACAGAATTCAGTAAGATCAAGTCATGCATAGTCAGTTATTCATGTCCAGTCTCTCCAGATGGGATTAGAGGTTAGCACCGAGTGAACCCAAGGATAGGAACTCACCCGCCAGTTCAGGGTGTGATTCTTAGTAGCAATCCTTGTGTTCCAGCACTACGTAGCCAGCGTAGGTTGAGAAATCTTAACCCGTCAGCTTAGGGTTGATGAGGTGGCTTAACCTGTCAGCTTAGGGTTCCCACCATTCTCATTGAGTACCCGCCAAATAAGGGTCACTCACAGTTGTCCTTACCAGTGGTGCGGTATTGACACCCCTCCTGTCGGGGGAGAAATTGGACCCCAGCTTATCCATAACGACATACACGGGGCATGTCTGTTAAATACTACCTCCCATAGTTTCAGTAACAGTCTCAGTAAAAGAAATCAGATAGATCTTCAGATTTCAGTATATACAGGACTGTCAGATACAGTCATCTATCTTATCAGTTTCAGTATCAATCTCAGTAAAAGAACACAGAGTGTTCTTTAGATTTCAGTATATATAGGACTGTCAGATACAGCCGTTCATGTAATCATTTTCAGTATCAGTCATGACAGTTATCAGTAAACCATGTATTAGCTTACAGGTCATGCTATTACGTATTCACGATCCCAATTTCTATATATGTATGTTTGTACTCCCACGTTCATATCAGTTAGTTAGTGTTGTTCATGCATGAAACCTTTTATATTCAGCCTACCTTCCTCGTATACTTAGTACTCCAGTTGTACTGATGTATTTGTGCTATGGTGCTTTCTTTTCATGTTACACCATAGGTTCTGATACACGAGCTCCAGCCCAGCAGTACCAGTAGCATTTCAGTCGCAGAGACACAGTTGAGTCCTCATTGATTCAAGGAAAATATGATTTGATTCATTTATTTATTCTTTAGTTTAGTTTTATGGAGTTAGTCGAAGACATGTTCATTCAACTCCTTATTCAAACAGTTTAGAGGCTTTCGAATTTACTTTTTGATTTACGTTCAGATTTAGTTGTTTTGGGTATTTTCGCCCACATAGTTTTATTCAGTTGAACCTTATGGCCTTACAGTTCTATTTATTCTGCACTATTATATCATGATTTATAGTATACAGGTACAGATATCAATCATGGGTTAGCTTATGGTCCCTCAGGGTTATGAGCACCGTGTAGCATTCTGGTTCAGCAAATCGGGGTGTTACAAACTTGGTATCAGAGCCTAAGGTTTAATAGAATCCTAGGAAGTCTGAAAGCCGTAACTAGTAAAGTCTTGTACATGGGTGCGTTGCGCACCATATTTATGTGCGGGAGACTATAAGATGTTTTAGGAACAGTCCCCTTTCTTCATTATTCATGTCATACTAGTGAGCATAATCACAATTTAAACTCTCAGTCTAATCTATTCTTCTCTTATTCTAGACCATGGCCCCAAAGAGAACAAACATGGGTGAACATGGTTTCTATGCAGAGTTTAGAGCCGCATTTACCACACTTGCTTAGTCCATGGCTACACAGAATGAATGGGCACCAGTCATTCCGACTAATCCAGTGGCCACTCCCAAAGCAGCTAGGGTTCGGTACTTTACCCCAATGAACCCTCTATCTTTCCATGGGTCTAAGTCTGATGAGGACCCTCAGGAGTTCATTGACCAAGTCCAGAAGGTCATTGACATCATGGGTGCTACTTTTATTAAGAGTGCTGAGTTAGTTGCCTGCCAGTTATAGGGTGTTGCTCATGATTGGTACAAACAGTGGAAGTCTAAGAGGTTAGATGATACAGGCCCTATCGAGTGGGAGGAATTTCTCACGGGCTTCTTAAACAGATTCTTTCCCCAAGAGCTGAGGAAAGCCAAAGTTCTTGAGTTTATCAGCCTCAGGTAGGGGAATATAATGGTTAGGGAGTATTCTCTTAGATTCACTCAGCTAGCCAGGTATGCTCTTCATGTGGTTGCAGACAATAGAGCTAAGATGAGAGAGTTCATGTCAGGGGTCAACGATAAAATGGTAAATGAGTGTAGGTATGCGATGCTGATTGGTGATATGACCTTAGCAAGACTTATAACCCATGCCTAGCAAGTAGAAGAGCAGAAGTTTAAGATAAGAGAGAGGCAGAACAAGAGAGCAAGGTCAGGTAATTTTAACTTTGCTCACCCCAAGTCAGATGGAGGAAACCGTTCATAGTTTTGCTCCAAGTCAGCCGTTCCAGCTCCTTTCTTTGCCAGCGCTCCAGTGCTAAAGTTCAAAGACGGCAATAGAGACAAAGCTCCAGGCTCTAAATTTCAGGGCAGTGTTAGCAGTACCCAAATGAATCCCATTTGTCAGACTTATGGTAAAAACCACAAGGACATTTGTAGGGCCGGTAGTGATGTCTGTTTTTGTTGTGGCAAGCCAGGCCATAGGATTAGGGAGTGTCTGCAGTCAAGTCTTCAGGGTCAGCAAAATCATTCTACAGCTCAATCCAGTTGCTCGAACTAGCAAGGTGCTATTTCCAGTGCTACCAGAGGGCAATGCCCAAACATACTCTATGCTCTTCAGTCCCGACAGGATCAGGAAAATTCTCCTGATGTTGTTACTGGTACGTTACATATTTTTTATGTTCATGTTTATGCTTTGCTAGACCCAGGTGCATCTTTGTCTTTTGTTACTCCATACATAGCAAGCAATTTTAGAATCAGTCCCGAAGTCCTAGCAGAGCCCTTCTCAGTCTCTACCCCAGTGGATACAACCATCACAGCTTGGCGGGTATACAGGAACTGCCCGGTTATGATATCTCAAAAATCCACATCAGTATATTTAGTGGAGTTAGAGATGACTGATTTTGATGTCATTCTCAGCATGGATTGGCTTCATTCTTTCTATGCCACAGTCGACTGCAGAAAAAGGATAGTTCAGCTTTAGTTCCTGAATGAGCCCGTCCTAGAGTGGAAGGGTAGCATTTCAGCGTTCAGGGGTCAACTTGTTTCCTACCTTCAGGAAAGGAAAATGATTTCTAAGGGGTGTGTATATCATCTCATGCATGTTAAAGATTTTCTGAATCTCCCAGCCTCGAAACAGTCCCTGTTGTTAATGAATACTCACATGTCTTTCTCAAAGATCTTCCAGGCATTTCTCCCGAAAGGGAAATTGACTTTGGCATAGACTTTCTTTTAGATACTTAACCTATTTCAATTCTTCCATACGAAATGGCACCAACAAAAATCAAGGAACTGAAAGATTATGTGAAGAATCTCTTAGATAAGGGATTCATTAGACCCAGCATTTCCCCATGGGGTGGGCCAGTATTATTCGTGTGCAAGAAAGATGGTTCTCTCAGGATGTGTATTGATTATCGTCAATTCAACAAGGTCACGATCAAGAACAGATATCCTCTTCCCAGGATTAATGATCTTTTCGACTAACTTCAGGGTGCCAATTACTTCTCCAAGATAGACCTCAGATAAGGCTATCATCAGCTCAGATTTAGAGAATATGACATTCCGAAGACAGCTTTCCATACTCGGTATGGTCACTTTGAATTTTTAGTCATGTCATTTGGTCTTACCAATACCCCAGCAGCTTTTATGGATTTGATGAACCATGTGTTCAAGTAGTACTTGGACATGTTTTTCATAGTCTTTGTAGATGATATTCTGGTCTATTCTCGCACAGAGCGTGATCATGCAGACCATCTCAGGATTGTTCTTCAGACTCTCAGGGATCACTAGTTATTCGCTAAGTTTAGCAAGTGCGAATTTTGGCTAAGATCAGTAGCATTCCTTGGCCATATTGTTTTTGGTGATGGAATTAGAGTAGATCCTCAAAAAACTGAGGCAGTAAGAAACTGGCCTAGACCCGTATCTCCATCAGATATTAAGAGTTTCTTGGGTTTGGCTAGCTATTACAGACGGTTTGTTGAGGAATTTTCTTCTATTGCATCTCCCATGTCCAGATTGACTCAGTAGAAGATTAAGTTTTAGTGGTCAGATTCATGCAAGAAGATCTTTCAAGATTTGAAGACTCAACTCACCTCAACTCCAGTTCTAGCTATTCCAGATGGTTCAAACGATTTTGTAGTCTATTGTTATGCATCCAGAGTGGGTTTAGGTTATGTCCTCATGGAGAATGGTAAGTTCATAGCCTACGCCTTCAGACAGTTAAAGCCATATAAGAAGAATTATCCTACTCATGATCTTGAGTTAGTAGCGGTAGTTTTTGCCTTGAAGATTTGGAGGCATTATCTCTATGGAGTTCATGTAGATGTCTTCATAGACAATAAGAGCCTCCAGTATGTCTTTTCCTAAAAGGATCTCAATCTTTGCCAGAGAAGGTGGTTCAAGCTCTTGAAGGATTACAGAATGAGTGTTCTTTATCATTCGAGCAAGGCTAATGTTGTGGCCGACGCTCTCAGTCGACTCTCCATGGGTAGTATTTCTCACGTTGAGGATAGTAATAAAAAGATGGCTCAGGAGATCCATCAGCTTTCTAGACTAGGCGTTCACTTAGTCTATTCTTCAGAGGGTGGTGTATGTGTTCATAGTAGTTCAGAGTTATCTCTAGTTTTTGAGGTAAAATAGAATCAAGACAGGGATCCTAACCTTTTCAAGCTCAAAGAGTCAGTTTAGAATCAGAAAGTTGAGGTTTTCTTCCAAGGGGGAGATGGTGTTCTTCATTGTCAGGGTCGTCTATGTGTTCTAGGTGTAGATGAATTGAGGCAGCGAATTCTTGCGGAAGCACATGGTATGCGATACTCTATTCATCCAAGGGCCATTAAGATGTACCGCAACATGCGGGAGATCTATTCGTGGAGTGGGATAAAGAGAGATGTTGCAAAGTTTGTTGCTAAGTGTTGTATATGTCAGCAGGATAAGATAGAGCATCAGAAACCTAGTGGTTCCATGCAAGAGTTCACCATTCCTACTTGGAAGTGGGAAGAAGTTAACATGGACTTCATGACAGGTTTGCCTAGAACTCGTCAACAGCATGATTCAGTCTGGGTCATTATAGATAGAATGACCAAGTCAGCTTATTTCCTTCCTATTCGTACTTCTTATTCCACTGAGGATTATACCATACTCTATATCAGGGAGTTAGTCAGGTTACACGGTGTTCCACTATCTATTATCTCAGATAAAGGTACCCAGTTCATTTCTCACTTTTGGAAAATATTCTGAAAGGGTATCAGTACCCAAGTCCATCTCAGCACAGCATTTCATCCTCAGATAGATGGTCAAGAAGAGAGGACCATTTAGGCCCTTGAAGATATGCTAAGGGCGTGTGCAATTTACTTCAAGGGAAGTTGGGATGATAACTTTCCTTTGATTGAGTTTGCATACAACAATAGCTATCATTCTAGTATTCAGATGGCTTCATTCGAAGCTCTCTATGGTAGGAGATGTAGATCTCTAATTAGTTGGTTCAAATTTAGTAAGGCCTTAGTTATAGGTCCTAACTTAGTATTCGACAGCTTAGAGAAAGTTCAGTTGATCAGAGAGAGACTCCGGGCTGCTCAGAGCCGACAAAAGTCCTATGCAGATGTTCGTAGAAAGGATCTCGAGTTCGAGGTCAATGACTATGTCTATCTTAAGATCTCTCCCATGAAGGGAGTGAAGAGGTTTGATAAGAAAGAGAAACTCAGTCCCCGGTATATTGGTCCCTTTAGAATTGTTTGTCACTTCGGCAAGGTAGCTTATGAGCTTGAGTTTCCTTCAGATCTAGCGTCAGTCCATCCATTCTTCTATGTCTATTTGCTAAAGAAGTGCATAGGTGACCCAGTAGTTGTTATCCCTGTTCAGAGTATTGACATTTAGAACAGCCTCTCTTATGAAGAGATTCCAGTCAAAATCTTAGATTATCAGACTCGTAGATTGAGGAACAAAGAAGTCCCTCTAGTCAAGGTTCTTTGGCAAAATCAGTCTCATAAGGAAGATAATTGGGAAGCAGAAGTAGATATGCGTACCAAGTATCCTCACCTCTTCCCCACCAATTCAGATCAAGCTCAAAGTAACAGTTCTCCTTAAGCTTATTAAGTCTCATGTTCATGTTTCCAGTATAAACTTGGTACCTATTAACCGTTTCATACTCAGTCATGCATTCATGTATCAGTTGTCCATACATCAGCTATGCACGAGTTCATTATGCTTAGTATGTCAGTCATGAGATCAAGTTTCAGTTCTTCATATTCAGTTTAGGTTCTATAGTCTTGCATCCCTTCTCAGTAAATTCTCATTCGAGGATGAATGTTCCCAAGGGGGAGATATTTTAATACCCCAAATGTTTCTATTCCTATGATTCATACTTGAGTACATGACTTACAATGAATATCCTAGTGATAGGATAGCTTATGATCCATTAAGTATGTTCATATCAGTCACTTAAGGTAATACAAGCTAAGAGTTTTTGAATCCATCAAGTTTTAGTGTTTGATTTTGCAAGGGTCATCTTTTAATGAGTATAACTCAATGTTAATATGGTATTTTGGCTGATTTATACCCACCAAATTTTAGATAATTGAATTAGCTTTCCAACGATACCAATTTCGCCTTAATCCAATACCCGAGCAAAAAGTTATGCCCATTTTCGTGAGAGACAGTAAGCATAGGCGATTGGTTAGGCGCCGCCTAAACCAAGCATAGGCGATTGGGTAGGTGCCGTCCAACCCAGGCATAGTCGATTACTTGGGAGCCGCCTAAGCCAATTCCAGGTGTCAAAAACACTCCGTCTTGAGTTATTTTAAAGGTAATTAAGTCTTTAAATACTCCTTACACGTCCCTAAACTTAACCCTACAAAATATATACCTTCTATACATACTGCAACCCTATTTTCATCTCGAAGATCATTATCCAAGAGCACTAAAGGAGAAAAACAACTAGGGTTGCATAACTAAGCTTGAAGATCCAATTTCAAGGAAATTCCTCCGTCAATCATCAAGAATCTTCCTTCTAAGGTATGTGTAGTGTTCATCTATGGATTCAATTCATTCATAGAGTTCAAGAATTAATCTTTAAAATACAAAAGCTTGGTTGATTGTGGTGATATGATCATACCCATGTTGATGCTTGTTTATTTTCCACTTTTTCATTATAAAGTATGATTTCTATATTGTTAGGTGTTGATGATCATGTTATTGGTATTGGGTGATTCCCAAGATGGAATATTTATATGTTTTTGAGAATTCATGATATCATATGAGTTGGAAACATGTAAATTTGGTTGTTCATGAAGTATAATTTGGTGATTTCACCTATGCTTAAGATGTGCATGTAAGGTGTTTGATAAAATGCCTAAGGAACTAGAAACATGCAATATAGCTAAATTGTGACTAACTGAAGAATTCATGATATGCCCTTACATTCCAATGACTTCTATGTTGTTAATATGCCTTGTAAATGTTGTTGTAATACCCATGAACTATCCTTATGAGATTATGCTATGTTTACATGCAAATCCTACTTATGAACAAGATGTACGATAACCATGCAATCCACATGAACTTCCATGCTATTGGTATGTGTTGCCAATATGATTATGCAATGAACATGATATTAAGATTGTGCAAGTACTTCCATGTGATATGAAATCCTTTCCATGAAATACATTGTTGATAACCATGCTTAGTATGAGATCCCTACTTATGATATTATAAATTATGGACTCTACTCTTATGATTAAGTCAGTCATGTGTGTCAGTTTCTTTTCATCAAGTCCTGGGGGTACTTGTACCCAAAAACTATAGCTGTGTGCCCAGATCCCTGTCATGTTTCACGATATCTGAACTCAAGCTGTGATTCCATAAACCAGTCAGTCATGTGACTTAGGAAAACCTCATGATCTTAGTAAGTTTTTAGATACTAGTAACATTCCGCCAGTCAATGGAATTCAGTAAGATCAAGTCATGCATAGTCATTTATTCATGTCCAGTCCCTCCAGATGGGAGTAGAGGTTAGCACCGAGTAAACCCAAGGATGGGAACTCACCCGCCAGTTCAGGGTGTGATTCTTAGTAGCAATCCTTGTGTTCTAGAATTATGTAGCCAGCTTAGGTTGAGACATATTAACCTATCAGCTTAGGGTTGATGGGGTGGGTTAATCCATCAGTTTAGGGTTCCCACCATTCTCATTGAGTACCCACTAGATAAGGGTCACTCACAGTTGTCCTTACTAGTGGTGTGGTATTGACACCCCTCCAGTCGGGGCAGAGATTGGACCCCAGCTTAGCCATAATCGTATACACGGGGCATATCAGTTAAATACTACCTCCCATAGTTTCAGTAATAGTCTCAGTAAAAAAACTCAGATAGTTCTTTCGATTTGAGTATATATAGGACTGTTAGATACAGTCATCCATCTTATTAGTTTCAATATCAGTCTCAATAAAAGCACTCAAAGCGTTCTTCAGATTTCAGTATATAAAGGACTATTAAATACAGTCGTCCATGTTATCAGTTTTAGTATCAGTCGTGATAGTTATCAGTAAACTTTGTATTAGCTTACAGGTCATGCTATCACGTATTTACGATCCCAGTTTCTATATATGTGTGTTTGTACTCCCACGTTCATATCAATCAGTCAGTGTTGTTCATGCATGAAACCCTTTATATTCATCCTTCCTTTCTCATATACTCAGTACTCCAATTATACTGATGCATTTGCGTTATGGTGCTTTCTTTTCATATTACACCATAGGTTCCGAGACAAGAGCTTCAGCCCAGTAGTAGTAGTATTCCAGTCGCCGAGACACAGTGATTCCTCATTGATTCGAGGACAATATGATTTGATTCATTTATTTATTCTTCAGTTCAGTTTTATAGAGTTAGTTGGAGACATGTTCCTTCAACTCCTTATTCAGATAGTTTAGAGGCTTTCGGATTTACTTTTTGATTTACGTTCAGATTTAGTTGTTTTGGGTATTTTTTTCCCACATGGTTTTATTTAGTTGAACCTTATGGTCTTATAGTTCTATGTATTCTGCACTATTATATCATGATTTGTAGTATACAGGTACAGATATCAGTCATGGGTTAGTTTGTGGTCCCTCGGGGTCATGAGCATCATGTAGTATTCTGGTTCAGAAAATCGGGGTGTTACAAATAGAGTCAAGATACGAGTTGAACTCCTTCTTGTGTTGTGTTTGTGTGGATTCAAAGGGCTGGCTGTGTGTTGGTTTGTTGTTGTTGTGAATCCGAGATTTAAAGGTGTGTTGTTGGTTAATTATTATTTTGAATCCGAGATTTGAAGGATTTAATTGGCTTTGTTGTTATGGATTTGTGTTTGAAAGAGTTGTTATTATTGTTGGGAGGTTCAACTTGAACCTTGGTCTTCAAATCATGTTGAAGGTTCTTGGTGTTCTTGGCCAATTTCATGTCTTGTGACAAAAAGAACCTTCAATAAGTAGTGTCTGATCTTAAGACCAAGTGGTAGAGGGTAGTCTTTCTTGTTTGTCTTGAAACAAGTTCCAAAACTATACCAAAGTAGTAAGGGACAAAAGACCTTTCAAAAAGACTAGCTACCAAAAATGAGTAATGGGGCTTTTCAAACTAGCCAAAGGAGAAAAGAATAAACCACCCTTCAAAAAGGAATTTTGCCAAAAAGGTGCAAAGAAAGTCAACCTATTTTGAATGTGAAAAAGGCTCCAAACTTGTGTCTTACCCTCCAAAACCGAAATTACTCTTCCACAAATTGAAAGTTGGACAAAATTCCTAGTTGGAAAAATAATAATTTTCAAGATACGCAACCAACCCAAGGATGCCACATCACTATCAAGGACTGCCATATCACCCCTTTTTGTCAAACTAACTTGTTTGTGTTTTATAGGTAACTTCTTGGCTACAATGGATAACAACGCTTTTAGTGCTATCTTTGTCAGGATTGAAACTCTTTCCCTTGAAATCGCTAGAATGAATGCGGGTTTTGATAGATTAAGCTCGAATATGGGATCAATAAAGGGTTATATGTCAACAATCAATCCTCCAAGACCACCACAAAATTCTATAAGCCATTTTTCTAATTACCCTCAAAATCGCAACCTATGTTGGCCACCTTCCCCACAAATTGATCAAGTCCAACAAGAAGGACTTGGAAGCCAAATTCCTCTACTAAAACTGAACTCTTCCATCCAAGCTCCAAAATTGAAAACTCTCGTCCAAGCTCCACAACTGAAGCTCCACTTCCCCAAAGCTGAGACATCTATGTAGTGGTATATGGTAGAGAGGGACATGAAAAATATAGAGTCTTTTATGATGCTTATATGATGGAAGATGAATTGAGAAAAAGATGTAGGGATCAACAAGGAACCCGCCACCAAGTAAATATATGGGAATTGAGGCAGATGAGATTGAGGGAAAATCGAGAGAAAGTTGAGGTACAAAATGAAGATGGTGGTGAATATTTTTGGTTATGTGGTAATGCATGTGGCATGCCTAATTGAAAGATAAGATTTCGTGAATTTGAGGCCAAAGTCCTCTCAAGATAAAGAGGATGATACGGGCACAATCATGAAGATGAGCATACCTGAGCATGCATGGAATCAAGCCGAGAGAGTGTACAAGTTGAATTTTGAAGAGGGCTTTGGACACAACAAATCCGCCCTTACTTACACTCCAAGGGCTCCTCTTTTTCTCTCTTCATTAAGGGTTTTTTGGACCTTTCACTCTATGATGTAATAAGTCTATAAATAGACTAGTATCAGGTCATTATTTCTTTAGTTGTTGAATGATATTGTAAGACACATTTTGGAACACCTTTCTTCTCTCTATGGAGAGTGTAACATTTATTTTAGGGCTTGGAAAATCTACCAAAACTGAAATGAGGGTGATACTAGTGTGGAATCACTAGTGTTGTAGAACTTGGTTCGATAACTTAGTGCTTGAGAGGTTCACCCCCTCTTGTGTCATTGTAAGAGTGTAGGTGTTGCTTTTTACATCTATTAATGGGCTCAGTGTTTGAAATACACTTAGTTTCTTAGTTCTTGTAAGAGTTGATGTCTTACTACCTATCTTTACTTCTTCTAATAATTTGTTGTTGTAATTAGTGAAACCGTTGGTTCTTGTTATCTTTGTTGTTACTCGTCTTGTTCATCTCATGTAGTTGCTGCCATGGTGTGATTTACCCTTGTTATTGTTGAGTTGAGGGCTGGTTTGTTACCAAAAAGAGGTCCTACGAGTTGTGTCTCCGCTTTGGGTGTTGTGTTCTCTTCTTGGTCTTGTGTTTTGTATCTTGTTTTCGTGTTGTGGGTTGGTTTTGCAATCAACAGAAATCATTTTGTAGGAAGTGAAAACTAGATAAACAGCTAAATTTTGGGTATTCATAACCCCCATAACTCGAAAACAATAATAGTAGGACTTACTAAATCTTCAGGACATAATAAGTAGTCAGTATTCAAAACCCAATCATTAGGGCATTTCATCAAACACTTGTAATTTATAGTTTAACATGGGGATAGTTTTAAACATGGGAGAATAGCATGATTACATGACTAATATCATGAATTTGGGGATTTACATGGAATTCGTATGAAATAGGACATGAGTGTTTCATCAATACATGTAAAGATCATAACTTGAATCGTAATAATGTCTTAAACATGAAGGAACAATAGAGTCACATGGTAACATTCATAACTTGGGGATTCATCTTCGAATTGATTGAACATGATATAGGAATTTCATGAAACATGTTGAAAACATGAATTTAAAATATGGAAATGCTGCTAAAAATCATGAGTTTAGGATCTATCATAGAATTCACTTGAACATAGCATGGGAAAACTCAAATGGGCTGAATTGAATTAAAACACCATGAAAATATGAAATTCATTCTTTCGTTGAGCATATGAAATAACATAATTCATTCTTTAAGAAAAGGGTTTGGGGCTCCATGGGTGAAAGGGGTCCCATGAATGAACTCCCACATACCTTAAAACTTTAAATCTTGAAGAAAAAACAAAATCCTGAAAGCTTTCTAGAATTGGGAAACATGAAATCATGATTTTTCTTGAAGAAAAGGTGATGGAATGAATGATCTTGATGAGAAATGAATGATCTTAAGGAGGAATGAATGATCTTGAGGAGGTGATGGAATGAATGATATTGAGGAGGAATTATTAGGGTTTGTGACCCCATTACCCCTCCATCATGTAAACCGAAAAATCGAAACCCGGATTTGCGATTTGAAGGCTCACCCAGACCCGGTGGCTTACTGCCTCACACGAAAAATGTCATAGCTTTTTACTAGGGCATTGGATTAAGGCGAAATTGGTATCGTTGGAAAGATAATTTAACTATCTATAATTTTGCGGTTCTTGATCTGAAAAAGTTCCTATATATCAAAATTTATACACTTTCAAAGTTGACCCTTGTATAATTAAATACCAAACTTTGGATGAATCAAAGGATCTTAGCTCAACTTGGCTCTAAGTAATTTCTATGAGCATTCTTCATCTAAGAAGTACTTAACACACTAGGATAAATATCATGACACATGCACTTGAATTATGAATCAAGAACATGAAAAATACACCTTCACCACGACACACAAAGGTTGCCACCGCTATAGCCACCGCGACTCGCCACAATCACGGTGACTTGCTGTTTTGAAAATCCAAACTTAGTGCAAACCTCATCCGAAAAATATAAAAATTATTCGAGATGTGATACTTACACCCCTAAACATAAATCAACTCAAAAACTTACTTCTCCGGATTGGGAAGGTCACGTTAAAAATCATCAAAGTTAAGAGGCCAAAACTTAAGCTAAGTCACCAATACATAGCAAAATTTCTAGGCTTTTAACTTCTTATGCAAGAACTAGGAGCTGAACTAGACTAAGAAAAGTATGGGGTATTACAATATCTCCCCCTTGGGAATATTCGTCCTTAAATAAGACTAGTTAGACTAAGAATACTAGGAAACTAAAATCATATACTGAACATGCACAACTAGAAACATGATACATAACTGAGTTTGAAACATGGTACATAAATTGAATATCATGAACTGAACTGATTCCTTGAATACATGCAATGACATGCGAATGGTTATAAGGCTGAGATAGAAATGAGAGAGTCAACTTATGAGTAACCATTACCTCGAGTTGGATTGGATTTTTTGAATAAATGGTGAGAGATTTAGGATATGAAAACTCGGTGCATGACAACATCTCTCCCTTGGGATACTTCATCCCCTGAATGACACTAACTTGGATGAAATACTAAGAAAAGACTGAGATGATTCATGGGACACTTACAAACTGAATCATAACTGAATATCTGAATCTAAAACATAATGCATGATGCATGAATTGAACTGAATTCATAATTTGCATGGATGCGATTAGTTTACCTCATGGAATAGCCATATTTATGAAACTTCAGATAGTAAGACTAGATGGAAAGATGGTAAACCATAGAAATATGTTTGTCTAACTGCTAGACTGGATTGCTAGTTATACGGAATGAATTATACTAAAATTCTAAACTCAACTATACATTCCACTTCAAAATTGTACTTCACTTGAGGCTACTTAAAATGTTCACATGGGCACTGATAATTTTGACACGTAACTGGGGACTGAGGAGTAGAGTATCAACATTATAGATTCATCGAAAAGATCAAAACTAAGGGTATATATGACATAAATTGAATTTCACTGATCATTATAACATACCATGATTTCTGGGAGCTGAGCATACTCTATGGCATGATTACATGAGTCATGAGCTGCATGACTTGACTTTGGAGTTCATAATTTCATGCAAAATGATTCATACAGCTAAATGAACTGGAACTCCTCATACTAGGAACTGGAAGAGTACATGATTCTCTATTGTGTGTATGAACATGAACTATGATCATGGAGCTGACGTGTAAGGCATGAGTAGATATCACGATAACTGAAGTACAAATACTGAAATAAGAATGTATTGGGCATCATACTCTCTTGCTGATATTCTACAATACTCTAGCATCACTACTAGAATCTGAAATCCTGACTTGGGTACTTTTTCTATCATCTCCCCTTTAGATTTAAGCAATCATTCTAAGTTTATGGAACCCGTTAATAACTCTAAAGTGAACTACAATCACTTTACTCTGATTGCACACCGCCTAGAGCTTCAACTCCTCTTTTCTATTAGCTTAATTTTCAAATATTCAAACTTAGATTCTAACACTTAACATGGGTATCCCCAAACTTTCAATGAACCATACTAACTTCCTTCATAGCCTACTAACATCACATCCAAACCATAAGGACTACCATTACACCTCAACATCCTATATCAACAACATATATACCATAACTTAGTTGGTAAGGACATCACATACTACATAGCCTCAATCTCCATTTAAAAAACCAAGGGCACTATCTAAGCACACACAATTTAAAACATAGAAATAATGTAATCCCATCAACTTAGGTACACCTTTAAATCATAAAAACATCATCATACTTAATTCTGCATTAGTAAACTTAAATTCTTGCATTCACTGTTTCAAGCCTACTGATTCACCTTTCATACAACTAGCCATGTGAATACATAATCTGCTCAATCTAGATAATACTATCCCAACTCTACTACTTCTAAACTTTTGGGTTCATGCTTCTAATTCTAGACTATATACTATCATAGGATTTTTGAGAGAAATCTAAGAGTACATCTCACTTAGTCTCAATGTACGATTTTCATGAACATGAATGAAATATTTCAAACTTTAGGACATAAGGGCACTAATGGGATATATTTTGTGGTAACATGCAATCCCATAACTGTCTGTAGGTACTAGCTGAGGAAACTCTGCCTGTAAGGATTTAAGTGTAACACCCTGAGATCCCATCCCGAGATGTCACACGGAGCTTATGACCCAAAGGACCATAAGCTAACCCTTTTACTGATATCTATACCTGTGCACTGTATAATATGTAAAATAAATTCAGAAACTAGCCATAAGGTTCAATACATCTATGAATAACAAAACTAAAAACTAAAAACCAATACATCCATCTAAAAAGCCTCTAATTTATCTGAACTGTGGAGTTGATGGGACATGTCCCCAATTAACTCTGTCAACTGAAAGTAAACAAAATCTGATATAATAATAGTAAACTGAGATTCGTCCTCTAAAGAAGAGGACTCACGACTATGGCTACTGCTACTGGCTGGGACTAAACTATTGAGGAAACTCTAGATCCTATTCCACTAAACCTGTGGTGTCAAATAGAACACCATAGCGCAAATGCTTCAATACAAGAATGTATCGAGTATGTAGACAAGGTAGGTTAAATGCAAAGGCCCATGCATGCATAATATCTAAAATGAATAATCATGGAAATATCGCACGAGAACACATACACATACATGAATACATAGACCATAGTCACAATCATTATAACTCTAGAGACAAAACCTCGGATACTGTCTTACTATAGACTGAACTCACTACTGATACTGAGATACTGACTCATCTGATACTGATGACTAAGAAACTGGATGTACTTACATCAATGACTGAAGTTTGAGCTTACTTCTCTCGACTGACAAGATTAAAGAGCAACCTCTCTAACAGATGATTAAGGAAGTTATTATCAATGGTAAGCAAATGATCATATTTGAATTTGATAATAAGAATACTTAATAGAGTTTGAGACTGTGATCAAGCCTGTCTGGTGGCATATCTTTGAATATGATATCAAATAACTGTATATGATACCAAGCCTATCTGATGGATGGTCCATGAATCAATGGAACTATCTGAGTCCTCATAGAGATAGATGATTGTATCTGACAGTCCTAATTTCTGAAGATTGATACTGAGACTGAGACTAAATCTAAAACTGAAACTAAAACTGTGGGAAGTAGTTACTTAACTGACATGCCCCAACTAACCACAGGTGGGGTCCAACCTATAACCCCAGTTGGAAGGGTGTCAATATCGTGCCACAGGTAAGGACATCTCTTTGGTTAACCCTCTCTGAAGGATGACCCTTACTAGGAAGTCGACCTAAGGTAATATAATAGTCAAATACTCTCTCTCTGGAGGTGACAGACTTTTTCCTGAAGGTGACGCTTGTTCCTTTGCTGGCTACACAGTTTTGGAGATCAGGGATTTCTACTAATGACTCTAGTCTCTCTCTCACTGATGGTAAGATCTGCCATCCCTTCCCTTACTCGGTGCTAGTTTCTATGCCCAGCTAAAAGACTCTGACTAAATTCCTAACTGAACACAACTGAACTGAATCTGATACTAATCGTGATTCTCAAAAGATCTGATTGAGTTATGCTAAGATCACTTAATTTTATATCAGATAGAAATGGTACTGAATCATAGTGTGTGACTGATAATACAGATCTTGAATATATTATTCGAATTGCTTCTGAGATCAGAATTAAACACTTGAATACTATGGATCTGAGTTGATTATAGGACTGAGGCTAGATCACTAGCAATACCAAGATTACAGAGATAACTGAGATTACTGAGATTTCTTAAGTTCTGTAACTAACAGAGGATATAGCATTCTATAATTCAATGAGTTCTGAAAGTCATAGTTCAACTGGAATTATCGTGAAAATGATACGAGCTTTAGACGGCAGCTAAATTTTTGGGTATAAATATTCCCAGGACTCGATAACATAAAATAAAGCATAATTATTCCTCCATTATCACAACCATTCATTCATCATCATCATCACAATTGTTCATTCATCATCATCATTTTCATTAAAGAATCTCTTCAAGTATTTAGGAAACTTAACATACCTTTACATCGACAATCATTAAGGCATCACGTCAAGCATTTAAGAAACATCAACATATACAAACGTAGGGAAACATGCTACTAGATTATACTTCCTTTAACAAGGTCTTACCTCAAGTACTTCACACCTAAGTCAAGCTTCACATGTATTTGGACATCATGCGATTTGAGGAAAACTTCTTACTATCATATCTCAACTTACATGCTAACAACTTGGCATATATTAAAGCTTAGCATATATCAGAGAGTACATAATTAGGGAATTTAGAACCATCATATCTCGACTTGTTCACTAAGGTCTTTCAAAAACACTAAGCAAGTACGGGTTTACACCTGCTTGGGGATTTCATACTATCAATGCACATTTCACTCACTAAGGCATTTTATCAAACACTACGCATACATGGACTAGCTCCCAATTTGGGGGTTTCCTGTTCAAGATACTATAATGCCCCTTATGCCTCACCTAAGCTCTTTATCAAACTTACGCAGGACATGCTTCGCTTATTCAACCATTTCTACTCCTATTTAACATGAATACTTCATATAGGAAGCATCATTAGGAATGTTCATCACCACCCTCACAAGAATTCCACTTACTAGGGTTCATCACCACCAATACGAGAATTCCACATACTAGGGTTCAAGTTCATAAATCTTGTAGACAAACATGAATCAAAACTCAACAACACATGGAACATCAATTTCAACTCACATGAATCATTAACAACTCATAAACATAAAATCTTTGAGTTTTAGAAAAGGGTATTTGATCTTCTTGGATGAAAGGGACCCAAGAATCAACATCTACATATCTAGGGAAACTCTTTTCTTGAAGGTTCTAGGAAAGATTTCTTGATTTCTCTTGATTCTCTCTTAATTTTTGTTGAAGAAAAATAGAGGGTTTTGATTTTATAAACCCTAGTTTTTGGAGTGGAAGGAGAGAAAAATAAGGCCGAATCCCATGTAAGAGAGTATATATAGGGGTTAGGAAAAGCCCCTTTTCTCCCTTGGAATTAAACTAAAAAATCTTGATTTTACATGCTGGCGCGACACGCTGGAATTTGGACAATTAGGAAACTGCACGATGGCGCGATACGGTGGAAATCACATTGCCCCCTTGGGTACAAACTAAAACTATACCGCGACGCGGTGGAATCGCGGAGTTTCACTAAAATTTGATAATTACCATTTTAGTTGGCTCCGCGACATGCTAAGGTGCAAGGTGGCACACTGTCTCACTAAAATGGCTCTAACTCTTCACCCGAGTGTCCTATTTGGGTGAATTTTGTATCGATGGAAAGCTTATTCAATGCTCTATATGGAAAAAAAATTAGAAATTAGGGAAATTTCACACGATTCAAAGTATTTCACACTTAGGAAGATATTTCTGAAACTTTTAGACTAAGATTTCTATTTTACTAAATACGCTCTAAGGCTCAAACTGGAAGAGGAATTTGTGGGCTATTACATTATCTCCCCCTTGGGAACATTCATCCTCGAATGTCACTTGATAGACTGAGAATACAGATCAACTGAACTTACCCAAGGAATGGGAACATCTCAGAACATGACTATGCAACTAGAACAACTGACATACAGAGTTCTCATACTGGGCATGCATATCTGATGCATGGAATACTCAACTGAATCTACTCATAGCTGAATTCTCATAATACATATACATATCTGATAAATGAACTCATAACTGGGCTGATCTCATGAATACATGACTGAACACACACTAAAAAGATGAACTCACTTCTACTGAATATGCATATCTAATGCATGAATGTCTAGCTTAGCTGACTTTTGAAAGTACGACTGACAATGCAATAACAACTGATGCTAACTTCATAAAGAAATCTGAACATGCATCTGGATGAATCTATTGAAATGCAAAAATCATAATAATATGGGGTATCTCCCCTTTAAGACTCTATGTCCCTTTAAACATACTTTGCTCAAATAGTAGGGCAGTGCACGGGTCACTTACAGACTAGGTCATAATTGACCGACTGAGATCTGAAACTCATGCATGACTCATGCTAGCATATAACCTAAAAATGAAAGCGAAGGATCTAAAAATGCATATCATAAAGATGAAGGGCTCATAACATACCTGGGTCTATTTCAGGGAAACCTTCCCAATCAAGGCGAGCCTGAAGATCATGGAGCCTGGCTCACCACACCTGAAGCACACATTGCTACCGGCCCTACACACGCCTTTGTGGCACTTGCCACACTCTCCATAACACAGATAGGTACGAACACCACTAGAACTACTATGGGCTTTAGAGCCTGATGCTCCCTTAGATCTGACACCCCCAAACACAAGTGAGGGCATTCTAGCTGAATATGGAACTGGGACTATAAATCTCCTACCATGCCAAGAATGACTACCACTCTGGAACCCTGCCTATAAGAAACCACAACTACTTTTCTTGGCTCTCTTGCTCACTCTCTCTCTTTTCTTTATCTTATCTGCCTCAATCTGTTGTGCATACATCATTAGCCTATAAAGATCCATATCTCTATTGAGCATAGAAGCTCTACACTCTTTCAACACATAACTCGATACCCCAGACAAAAACTTACTCATACTCGCTCTAGGGTCAGCTACTAGGTCGGGAGCATACTTAGCTAATTGGTTAAACTTGAGACAGTACTCTTTCATGGTCATAGAATCTTGCCTTAGGTTTATGAACTATTCTACCTTAGCCTCTCTCATCTCTAGCGGAAAGAATCTATCTAGAAAGGCACTCTAAAACTCTAGCTAAGTCACGGGAGCTTTATTCTCCCCTCTACTTTTCTCCCACATCACTACCCAATCATGAGCAACATCTTTCAACATATATGATGTTAAATCAGCACTCTTCTCCTTAAAAATATGCATTATCCGGGTGATCTTCTTCACCTCTTCTAGATATAGTTGTGGGTCCTCACCTACCACTGACCCAAAAAATTCTGGTAGGTTCATTTTCATGAAGTTTCTAACCCTGGCTACGGAAGAATTCCCATCTTGCTGATGTGGAGCTACAGCATAATGATTGCCCCAAACATTAGTCACAGCTTGGGCTAGTGCCTGAAAAGCTGCCTGAAACTCTGCATGCGACACACTCTTAACCTCAGGATCTACTGGCTATGGGGGCTGGTCATCAACCCTATGGACAAAATCTATGTGAAGAGGTATAGTCTATAAATTGAAGGAAGAAGTGAATTAGACTGAGAATAAACTTGAGCTCATTCTCTCTCGCACGATCTGAATATTGAAAAAAGGGAAACTTCTCCTAAAACATCTCGTAGCCTCTTATACATAAATGTGGCGCATAACACACCCATTCATAAGACTTTATAAGATGCGGCTTTTCGGACTCCCTAGGACACTCTTGAACCATAGGCTTTGATACCAAGGTTTTAACGCCCCGAGATCCCATCCCAAGATATCACACGGTGCTTATGAACCAAAGGACCACAAGCTAACCGTTTTACTGATATCTGTACCTGTGGACTGTATAATATCTAAAATAAATGCGGAAACTAGCCATAAGGTTCAAAATATTTATGAATACACAAAACTAAAATCTGAATACAAATACATCCATCTGAAAAAGCCTCTAACATATTTGAACTATGGAGTTGATGGGACATGTCCCCAACTAACTCCGTCAACTGAAAGTAAACAAAATCTGATGCAATAATAATAAACTAAGATTCATCCTCGAAAGAAAAGGACTCACGGCTATGGCTACTGCTGTTGGCTGGGACTGAACTGCTGAGGAAAATCTAGATCCTTTGCCTTTAAACCTATGGTGTCAAATAGAACACCATAGCGTAAATGCATTAGTACAGGAATATAACGAGTATACAGACGAGGTAGGTTAAATACAAGGGCTTATGCATGCATAATATCTAAATTGAATAATCATGAAAATGTCGTAAGAGAACATATACACATACATGAATGCATAAACCATAGTCATAATCATCTCAACTCTAAAGACTGAAACTTGGATACTGCCTTACTACAGACTGAACTCACCACTGACATCGAGAAACTGAGACACTAACTCATCTAATACTGATTACTGAGAAACTAGATGTACTTACATCGATGACTAAATTCTGAGCTTACTATTCTCGACTGACAAGATTAAAGGGCAACCTCTCTAATGGATGATTAAGGAATCGATTATCAATGGTAAGGGAATCTATTATCAACCTCTCTTGAACTCTGGGCTCTGCTACAAAGTTTGTAATTCCCCAGGAGTACAACCTGGATGCCACATGATGCTTCGAACTACAAATGATCCCAAGCTAACCCATGAACTGGCATACTATTGAGAAATTGAATTATAATACATTAAATAATAAGTTCTATTATGCAGAAACATTATCATATTGAAAATCTAAAATAATATGTAACTGGTAAAGTTTATAATCTGATAAAACTGAGAAAGAACTCAAGTAACAAAACTAACTCTGACTGACATCTATGAAGCCTCTACTATATTGACTACAGATAGTTGGGACATGCCTCCAACTACCTTAAATCAATACATATGAAAAAATAAATGATACATGAACTAAAACTGTCTGGAGTTCCTGAAATAAGAGAACCCATCACCTGCTAGCTGGAAACTGTAACTTTCGGATCATAATGTACGGGCAACAAATAGTATCTACATTATGAAACTATGTAGCCACACTGGTCTATATGTTGATCAGTACCTCTGGAATATACTATATATTCAGCGGTGAATGCAATAAGTAAAAACTAATTATGTATAAAATCGTAAAGCATGCATGCTAACTGTAAGTAGACTAACCAATAGGCTGGAATAAACTGGAAGCCAAAAACATCTAAAAAAAATGAGAAAAAAATATAATCTGATAAAATGGTGAATCAATACACTTAGTTTCTTAAAATTTTACTTATATAATATAAGTAGAATTGAAGTTGGGATACAGAAAAACATGGATACTGTATAAATACTGGGTCTGAAACTATGTGATGGAAACTGACATATACTAAGCCTATTAGATTAACTGGATAATTGATAACTGAATACTGGTCATGTAAGACTAGGTTGTACCTAGTCTGAATAACTGGACTGAAACTGTGGAGTACATGTATATGGAGTAAGGAGTAACTGAACAACTTGACATAAATAAGCATGAATGTATTAAAATTGTAAAATTCAAGAATGCAGGACTAAGTGTATATCTAGTATGTCATTGAGATAATCTGTAATCTGAAAGACTGAAAGCTATAAAATCAAATATCTGAAAGTTTGTACACTTATTCAAGCAAACCTAAAATGAAGAGACACTTAATATTATACTAGGATTGTGGGAGGTATCATATAACCGACATACCCTAATTTGAGCAATTTGGGGTCCGACCTGTAACCCTAGTTGCAAGGGTGTTAGTACTATAGCATGGGTAGTAACACTGGTTGGGTGGATCTACTAAAGTTATGTCCCAAAGGACTTAACAGTCACCCTCTACTGGCAGGTGCTATAGTGAGATATGTGTCAACCCTCAATTGGAAGGTTAACATCTCAAACCTACATTGTCTACGTAGTTCTGGATCATAGGGATTATTAATAAGAGTCACACCCTCAACTGGTAGGTGAGCCCCCATCCCTGGGTTCGCTCAATGCTAAATCCTACTCCCAACTGAAAAACACTAAAATACTAACTGGTGCATACACTGATAACTAATAATGATAAGTTCAGGTTATGATATTTTGAAAATAACAGTGCATACAAATTTTGAGATAATTATTAATGTGAAACTGACACTGGAACTGAAATTGGACTAAGCTAAGCTTAATTGGACTCACAACTAACCATATTATTGATTGAATAATATTGCTCATGGTATAGTTAAAATCATTCTATAGATAGTGAAAACTAGGTAAATAGCTAAATTTTGGGTATTCATAACCCCCAAGACTTGATAACAATAATAATAGGACATACTAAAGCTTTGGGACATAATAAGTACTCGAAATTCAAAACCCAATCATTAGGGCATTTCAATTAACACTTGCAATTCATAGTTTAACATAGGAATAGTTTTAAACATGGGAGCATAGTATGATTACATGACTAAGATCATGAATTGGTTGATTTATATGGAATTCGTGAGAAATAGGACATGAGTGTTTTGTCAATACATGTAAAGATCATAACTTGAATCATAAGAATGTCTTAAACATGAAGGAACATTAGTGTCATATGGTAACATTCATAGCTTGGGGATTCATCTTGAAGTTAATTGAACATGATATGGGAATTTCATCAAACATGTGGAAAGCATGAATTTAAAATATGGAAATGTTGCTAAAAAAACATGATTTTAGAATCTATCATGGAATTCACTTGAGTAAAGCATGGGGAAACTCAAATTCACGGCATGAGAAATTCAAAATCATGCATGGAATCACAAATGGACTGAATTGAATTAAAACACCATGAAAATGTGAAATTTAATCTTTCCTTGAACATACGAAATAACATTATTCATTCTTTAAATGAAAAAAAAAAGGGTTTTGGACTCCATGGGTGAAAGAGGACCCATGGATGAACTCCCACATACCTTAAAACTTTAAATCTGGAAGAATAAACAAAATCCTGAAAGCTTTCTTGAATTGGAAAACTTGAAAACTTGATTTTTCTTGAAGAAGAGGTGATGGAATGGATGATCTTGAGGAGGAATGATTAGGGTTTGTTGCTGAGAGTAAAATAGGAGAATAAGGGCAAATAATCCCCTAATGGATGCTTAAACTCATATTTTTACGACCTGGGTTAAGGTGTTAAAAGACCCCATGCCCCTCCATCATTTAAACCAAAAAAGCGTAACCCGGATTGTGATTTGAAGGCTCACCGCGATGTAGTGTAATCGTGATGGATTACTGCCTTACAAGAAAAATGTCGTAACTTTTCACTAGGGTATCGAATTAAGGAGAAATTGGTATCATTGGAAAGCTAATTCAATTATGTATAATTTTGTGGGTCTTGAAATTAAGAATTTCCCATATAGTAAAAGTTATGCATTTTCAATGTTGACCTTTGTAGAATCGAATACCAAACTTTGGACGAATCAAAGGATCTTAGCTCAACTTGGCTCTAAGTGATTTCTTTGAACATTTTTCACCTAATAAGAACTTCACACACAAGGATAAAGATCATGAAACAAGAATTTAAATTATGAATCAAGAACATGACAAAATACACCTTCACCACGATACGCCAAGGTTGCCACCTCTATAGCCACTGCGACGCACCAAAATCGTAGTGACTTGCTGTTTTGGCAATCCAAACATGGTGCAAATCTTGTCTGAAAAATCCAAAGGTTACCCGAGACATGATAATTACACACCTGAACATAAATTAACTCAAAAAATTATGTCTCGGAGTTTGGAAAGTCACTATAAAGAGCATAAATATTAAGAGGCCAAAACTTAAGCTAAGTCCCCAACACTTAGCTAAATTTCTAGGATTTTATCCTCTTATGCAAGAACTAGGAGCTGAACTGGACTAAGAAAAGTACGATGTATTACAACTCACGATATACCTATCACATCCCATTAACAATGAATATCAAGTAACTCTATCCACCAAGGCTAGATGGGAAGAAATCACCTAGTTTATTTTTGTCTATGTTGAGATTTGAATCTTAGATGTCATGGTTCTCCACAAACTTCATTGACCACTAGGTCACACCCGTAGTTCTATAACAAATAGTAATGATTAAATTGACATTTTACTAACTCAACTAAGATTAATGGATGAATTTTACTTTTAATGTAATCATTTTAAGACCACAAAGAGTTGTAGTTGGTTGCTCCTCACCTTTAGGACCACTAGTCCTAAACAGATTCAACCAGTAACAACTAGGAGAAGGTTTAGTAAAAAAAGCTTGAGGAAGTAATTAACCTACACATTAATTTTATGTGAAAACTCCCTACTCAAGGAAGAAATCCCACAACCTACCCCATGGATTTCTAAAGCTGCACTATATCAAAGCAAATTTGAATACAGACTCCAAATTTCAAGAATTAAACTCTTACTCCTTTTACTCTTAGTAATAACTCTATTACAAAAGAGAATCTCATAGGAACTCTACTATACCACACACCAGCTAACTCTAACTAGATTGACAAGCTAACTCTTTCTTGAAGATCACCTAACTCTAGATGATTACAGTGAAATAAAATTTACACCACTACATATACTAATAATCATACAAGCAGCAGTAGGCAACATTTAAGATTAGAATACGAAGACTCAAATCCAACAAGAATGCAAATTCCCCATTGCAAAAGTGAGTCTTTGATCTAAGAGCTGAGAGAGAGAGAGATATTGCAATAGTATGGAAGCTTAGGTTTTATTGTTGTGGAAGATGGACAATATATAGTATGGCACAGTAAAACCTAGGATGAATCCTATTGGCTAAGAGGAAAAAGTGCAAGAGCTTTTCCCACCAACTTTTGTACTTACCTATTTCCTAAATAATTGCAACTTTGTCATCATACAATATTTGGAGACCAAGTCCCAACTAACATGCAATTCATCATCATCAAAATGAATGACTTAAGAATTTCCCCATTTTGATGATGACCCCATGAACATCTTTGACATCATCAAGCATACACACTATGCACAACATCCTCAGCAACATGCCCTCAAACATTTGTCTTCACTTGTTCCCCCTTTCGCTAATAGCCTTAAGAATCTTCAACCTATTTCCCCTGTCTATCAGCACCTAAGGGTCCCCTGAATGTGAGAACTCTGTACACTATTACACCAGCTACACTATAACTTCCTTTTTTTGGCATCATCAAAATAGTAAAGTAGTAAATGAAGAACAGATAAGAACACATGTTAACTCATGCCCATTAAGGCTACACTTATATGAGCAGGCAAGATTAGATAAGGAAGAGAGAATATAGCACAAAGTGGACTCATGCAGGAATTAAGAAGGTAGTATAGAAAGAAACATCCCATGGGGAAACCAGATATATTAGGGCTTATAAGAGAGGTGTCCAAAGGAAAATTTTGAACCAAGTTATGTGGTTCAAGGAATACCAACCTCCTCCACCCCCTTTATATATATATATAAAATTATATACATATATGTATACCTTTCAACTTTGGTAACCCCTTTAAACTAGAGAACAACTACACTATTTTCTTCCCTTGGGCAGTTAGAAGTATGAAGGAATAGATTCTCAAGGATAGACAAGTAGATGATCAAGATTGCTTTTAGACTTAAGAAGAGTGTGATATTTTTAAGTGCGAGAGTTGGTGTGGCACTATACATAGAATCATGGATAGTATTTAAGAATAGAGTGTGATACTAACCTAATTAAGAACCTGGTCCCCACATGATGGTCTAAGCACAGAGCACTTGAGCTATTTCACCCTACTCCCTATCTTTTCCTACTTTTCATGGGTGTATATCTATAAAAAATATGATACTAAGTTAGACATAGGTGATATAATCTAGCCTAGATACTGACTTACCAAGTCATATCCATATTTAGAAAATGAAGAAAAGTAGCATGTATTTAACTTAGCCTCATCAGTCCCAACCTTGTCTTGTTTCTCTTCAAATTTTTCTCTACCAAGTGTCTTGGTAAAAATGTTAGCAATTTGATTTTCAGTATTGCAAGACACCATCTTGATCAACCCCTTCTCCACATTATTTCTAAGAAAGTGGTGTCTGATATTTATATGTTTTGTTCTTTTATGCTAAACTAGATTTTTTGCCATATTGATGGCACTTGTGTTGTTACAGAATAAAGGAACACAATATGAAAGAATGCCAAAATCTTCAAGTTGCTGCTTGACCCATAGTAGTCGAGCATAGCATGAGGCAGTTGCAACATATTCAACCTCTGCAGTTGAGAGTGCCACTGAGTTCTACTTCTTGGTACCCTAAGAGAATAAAGATGATCTAAGGAAATGATCCATTTCTAAGGTACTCTTTCAATCAATCAGGCACCCAGTATAATCAGCATCAGTATATCCAATCATGTCAAATTTGACACTAGTAAAATAGAGTAAGACTAAGTTGGGGGTCCCTTTAAGATATCTCAGAATCCTTTTGGTGGTCTTTGGGTGAGATTCTTTTAGATTTGCTTGAAATATAGAACACATCCCAATATTAAACATAATGTTAGGTCTGCTAGATATCATATAGAGCAATGAACCAATAATTTCTCTATACATAGTATTATTAAATAAGGGACTAGGTTTATCCAAGTCCAAAGTAAAGAAGGTTCCTATAGTAGTGTTGTTAGGCTTTGCATGCTCAATATGGAACCTTTAGAGCAGCTCATAAATGTACTTATGCTAACATACAGTAATCATAGATGTACCTTTCTTAATTTGTAGCCTGAGAAAGAAATTGATTTCTTCCATCATACTCATCTCAAACTAACTACTCATCAGCCTAGAAAACTCATCACACATGGAGTTGGTTGTAGCTTCAAATATGATATCAACCATATAAATTTGGACAATGAGAAGATTTCTTCCTTTTGCCTTCAAAAATAAGGTGTTGTTAAATCTTTCCTCTTTTGAACCCACTTTCAAGCAGGAACTTGGAGAGTCGTTCATACCAAGTATAATACCTAGAGATTCCCAACTGATAGTGGAACTATGTTTCAAGCTCATGAGAAATAAATTCTAATGATTTCTTAGTTTTATGATCAAGTTTGATGTGTATTAAGGTCTAAAATATGCTCTAGATATTAGACGGCTCAAAATATTCCTTATCGATTGAATTTTTGGGAAGGATATTGCCATAGTAAACTTCAAATGATCATATCTCTCGTTATACTATAAATTTTTGATCTCATGACCCACCAACAGATATATAATTGAATTATCTTTCTAATGATACTAATTTCTCCTAAATCCGATATCGGAGCAAAAATTTATGCTTATTTTACTCCAGTATGTCAGCCTAAAACTAAGTGACGACAATTCTAATGACATTTCTGATAACTTATCTATTTCCGATGACATTTCTGACATCTTATCAGCAATGTCATCAGACTTAGGCAGAATGTTGAAAATTCTAGATCCCAGGTGACGACCTGGGCTGACGGGCTATCACAGATCTGACGGCTTATCAGCCCATGTCATCAGCTGATAATTTTAGAACTTGGAGGTAATTTTTAGGGGTATTTTTGTCTTTTTCCCTCTCCCTAAACCTTACCCCGTGACATAAAACCCTAAAAACACGTACTTAGCTATTGAAATTAAGTTTCAAAAGCTCTTAACCCTCTTAGTTCCCAAGAACAAACTTAGGGTTTCTTCTCAATTAACTTTAAGACCCCATCACACCCTCCACAATATATTCAAGAATTAAGACTCCCAATCTAATAACATTCAAGAAAGGTCAATTTTCTTTCAAGATTCAATCACTAAGGTATGCATAGTGTTCATCCACGAATTCCTTTCATCCGTGGAGTCCAAGAACAATATTTTAAATAATATATTGTGGTTGTATGATTATGATATGATCATGTTCATGATTTATGGTTGTTAATTAAGTTACAACACGTGATCTTGATGTATGTTCATGAAGTGTGTGAGCTTGTTGGTTGAAACCCGTGAATTTGGGGGTGTTAGTTTTTTAATTTGATGAACACATCTATGCCCTAAAGAGTGCATGCAAGGTGTTTGATAAAATACTTAGAATAGTAGAAACCATGCTTTCATGACTCAATTATTTCCAAATTACAAGTCCATGCTATCCCTTATGACTCAACATGATTTTCATGCTATAGTTGTGTATTGGTTGTTGTTCTATGAAATGCTCATGATAATGAAACCATGCAAGTAGTTTCATGTTAAATATATTCCTTTCCATGAACAAGAATTGATAACCATATAAAGTATGAAATTCCTTACTTATGACATTATGAATTATGAACTTTTTTCTTATGATCAAGTAAGTCATGTTGTGTCAGTTTCCTTCCATCGAGTCCTGGGGGTACTTTTACCCAAAAAATATAGTTGTGTGCCTAGAGCCATGTCATTTTTCATGATATCCTTAATCAAGCCACGTTCCATATACTTCAGTCAGTCATGTGACTCAGGAAACTTCATGATCTCAGTCAGTTATCAGATATTAGTAGTATTCCATCAGTCAATAAAATTCAGTAAACTCAGTCCATGTACAGTCAGTAAATCATGTTCAGTCTCTTCAGTTGGGAGTAAAAGTTAGCACCGAGTGAGCCTAAAGATGGGAAATCACCTGCCAGTAGAGGGTGTGATTCCTAGAAGCAATCCTTGCGTTCTAAAACTTTATAACCAGCGTAAGTTGAGACATCATACCTGCTAGTTGAGGGTATATGAGGTGGTCTAACCTGCCAGTAAAGGGTTCCACCGTTCTTATTTTGAGTACCTGCCAGTAGAGGATTCTCACAGCCTGTACTTATTAGTGGCGCGGTATTGACACCCTTCCAATCAAGGCAGAGATTGGACCCCAGTTTAGCTATATTAGCACATATGGGGCATGTCAGTTAAAAAACTACCTCTCATAGTTTTAGTATCAATCTCAGTAAAGGAACTCAGATTGTTCTTTAGATTTTCAAGACTTTCAGATACAGTCAACTCAGTTACAGTAAGGAACTCAGATAGTTCCATCAGACTCAGGACTGTCAGAAATAGTCACTCATGTTATCAGTCATATCATAACCCCAGTATCTATCATGCTAGATATTAGTAAACCACGTTATCAATGTACAAATTCAATTATCATGTTTTCACAATCACAGTTACTATGTATTCATGTATGCACTCTCACACTCATACTAGTTATTCATATTAGTATTTTTTATGCATATGAACCCCATGCATTCAGCCTACCTCACTAGTGTACTTAGTACATTCTGATGTACTGACGTGTTTGTGATATGGTGCTTTCTGTTATGTTACACCATAGGTTCAGAGGAACAAGTTCCAAAGTAGCAGTAGCCTTATCGATTTCAGCAATTAGAGTTAGCAGTGAGTCCTCATTATCTGAGGACATGATTACTACTTTATTACTTCAGTATTTACAGTTTGGCTTTCAGTAGTCGGGAGTTAGTTGGAGACATGTTCCTTCCACTCCCTACTTTAGACAGTTAGAGGCTTTCAGACTAGATTACAAACTAGATTCAGACTTTAATATTTTAGTTTTGTTTTGATATTGTGATACCACTTTATTCAGACATTGTTAATATTTCGATTATGTTCAATATTGAACCTTATGTTCTTTCAGTATATATTTCCATATTTTATGTTATTTTATGCAGTGTACAGGTACAGATATCAGTCATGGATTAGCTTATGGTCCTCGAGGTCATGAGAACCATGTATCATTTCGATTCAGATTATCAGGGCATTACAAACTTGGTATCAGAGCCAAGTTCAATGGTGTCCTAGGAAGTTTAAAAGTCGTATCTAGTAGAGTCTTATACATAGGTGTGTTGCATGCCACATTTATGTATAAGATACTAAGATATTTTAGGAAATAGTTTCCCTTCTTTTAGTATTCATGTCATTCCAGAGAGCATAATCTCAAGTTAAACTCTCAGTCTAATCTCTTTTTCTCTTTATTTTAGAACATACCTCCAAAGAGAAGAAACCAGCCAACTCTTCAGCCCGAAGATCCTTTGGGTGAACATGTTTCTCATACGGAGTTTAGAGCCATATTCACCATACTTGCTCAGACTATTGCAGCCCAGAATGAATGGATAGCAGTCATTCTAACCAACCCAGTGGCCAACTCAGCTGCAGCTACGATTCGAGACTTTACCCAAATGAACCCTCCATATTTCTTTGGGTCGTAGTCTGATGAAGACCCTCAGGAATTCATTGGCCAAGTCTAGAAGGTCATAGATATCATCGGAGTTACTTCTATTCAGAGTGCTGAGTTAGCCACATGCTAGTTATAGGTTGTTGCACACACTTGGTACAAATAGTGGAACTCTGAGAAGTTAGAGGATGCAAGTCCTGTAGAGTGGGAGAAATTTGTCATGACTTTCATAGATAGATTATTTCCCCAAGAGATGAGGGAGATAAAAGTTCTAGAGTTCATCAACCTCAGGCAGGGAATATGACAGTTAAAGAGTACTCTCTTAGATTTACTCAATTAGCCAGATATGCACCTCATATGGTTGCGGACAGTAGAGCTAAGTTGAGTAACTTTGTGTCAGGGGTGAATGATAGAATGGTAAATGAGCGTAGATCTATGATGCTGAACAATGATATGCCTTTAGCCATGCTTATAAATCATGCTCAGTAAATTGAGGAGCAAAATATTAGGATGAGAGAGAGGCAGAACAATAGAGCAACGTAAGGCAGTTTTAGCTTTTCTCATCCTAAATTAGAAGGAGGAAGCCGTTCTCAATTTTATCCTAAGCCAGCATTCCTAGAACCTTCCTCCTCTAGTGCTCCAGTGTTGAAATTTAGAGATGGAAATATAGATAGAGAACAAATCTCTAAGCCTCAAGGCAGTATTAGCAGTACCCGCACCTATCCTCATTGTCAGACTTATGGCAATAACTATTAGGGTACTTGCAGGGCTGGCAGTGATACTTGTTTTGGATATGGCAAGCCAGGGTATAGGGTTATAGATTATCCATATTCAGGTCCTTAGGTTCAGTAGAACCGTTCCACAGCTCAATCCGATCGCCCGAATCAGTAGGGTGCCACTTCTAGTGCTACTAGTGGGCAACGCCCAAATAGACTATATGTTCTTCAGTCCCGATAGGATCAAGAAAATTATCCTGATGTCGTTATTGGTATGTTACAGATTTTCCATGTCCATATTTATGCTAAGCTAGATCTAGGTACATCCTGGTCTTTTGTTACTCCCTTTATAGCAGGAGATTTTGGAATCAGTCCCAAAATTTTAGCAAAGCCTTTTTTAGTCTCTACCCCAGTAAATAAAGCCATCATAGCATGGCAGATATACAGGAACTTCCCAATTATG
This sequence comes from Capsicum annuum, assembly GCF_002878395.1. Lineage (NCBI taxonomy): Eukaryota > Viridiplantae > Streptophyta > Magnoliopsida > Solanales > Solanaceae > Capsicum > Capsicum annuum. Next base: position 198,588,493 of record NC_061115.1, read on the forward strand.
AAATTTCAGAAGATCACCTTAGTGGACTAAGTCAAATTAGAGATGATTGATTTTGATGTCATTCTCATCATAGATTGGCTTAATTCCTGCTATGCCACAGTAAAATGCAGAAATAAAATAGTTCAGTTCTAGTTTCCAAATGAACCTATCTTAGAGTGGTGGGTTAGTACTTCATCTTTCATGGGTCATCTCGTTTCCTACCTTCAAGCAAGGAAAATGATATATAAGGGATGTGTTTATCATTTTGTACATGTCAAGGACTCAAGTTCCAAATCTCCCAGCTTTAAATCAGTCCTAGTGGTTAATGAGTATTCAAAAGTGTTTCCCAAAGATCTTCTATGCATTCCTCCTAAAAGGGAAATAGACTTCGGCATTGATCCTCTTCTAGACAGTCAGCCTATTTCTATTCTACCATACAGAATGGCACCTGCAGAACTTAAGGAACTGAAAGAATAGTTGAAGGATCTCTTAGATAAGGGATTCACCTGACCCAGCATTTCCCCGTGGGGTGCACATGTCTTATTCGTAAGCAAAAAAAACGATTCTCTCAGGATGTGCATTAATTACCGTCAACTCAATAAAGTTATGGTCAAGAACAGGTATCCTCCTCCCAGGATTGATGACTTGTTTGACCAACTTCAGGGTGCTAGTTATTTGTCTAAGATAGACCTCAAATCAGGCTACTATTAGCTCTGAGTCAGAGAATACGACATTCTAAAGACAGCCTTTCGTACTCGGTATGGTAACTTAAAATTCTTAGTTATGTCTTTCGGCCTTACTAGTGCCCCTGTAGCTTTTATGGACTTGATGAACCATGTGTTCAAGCAGTACTTGGACATGTTTGTCATAGTATTTATAAATGATATTTTGGTCTATTCCCGCACGAAGCGAGATCATGCAAACCATCTCAGAACAGTACTTCAGACCCTCAGAGATCACCAGTTATTCACCAAATTTAGTAAGTATGAGTTTTGGCTAAAGTCAGTAGCATTCCTTGGCCATATTATTTCTGGTGATGGCATTAGAGTAGATCCCTAAAATAGTGAAGCAGTAAGAAACTGGCCTCGCCTAATCTCTCCATCTGATGTCAAAAGTTTCTTGGGGTTGGCTAGCTATTACAGACAGTTTGATGAGGTATTTTATTCTGTTACATCCCCTATGTCCAGATTGACTCAGAAGAAGGTTAAATTTTAGTGGTCATATCCTTGCGAGAAGAGTTTTTAGGAGTTGAAGACTCGACTCACCTTAACTCTAGTCTAGCTCTTCTAGATGGTTAAGATGGTTTTGTGGTGTATTGTAATGCATCTATACTGGGTTTAGGTTGTGTCTTCATGCAGTATGGTAAGGTCATAGCCTACACCTCCAGACGGTTAAAGCCTCATGAGAAGAATTATCCTACTCATGATCTTGAGTTAGCAGTCATAGTATTTGCCTTAAAGATTTGGAGGCATTATCTCTACAGAGTTTATGTAGATGTCTTCATAGACGATAAGAGTCTACAGTATGTCTTTTCCCAGAAAGATCTTAATCTTTGTTAGAGAAGGTGGTTAGAGCTCTTGAAAAATTATTAAATGAGTTTCCTTTACAATTCGGGCAAAGCCAATGTTGTGGCCGATGCTCTTAGTAGACTGTCCATGGGTAGTGTTTTTTATGTTGAGGATAGTAAGAAGGAGTTAGTTTAGGAAGTTCACCAGCTTGCCAGACTAGGCGTTCACTTAGTCAATTCTTCAGATGGTGGTATATGTGTTCAGAGTAGCTCAAAATCATCTCTAATTTCTGAGGTGAAAGAAAATAAAGACAGGGATCCTAGCCTTGTCAAGATAAAAGAGTCAGAGATTAGAAAATAGAGATTTTCTCCTAAGGGGGAGATGGTGTTCTTTGTTTCTAGAATCATCTGTGTGTTCTAGGTGTAGATGACTTGAGGCAGCGAATTCTCATAGAAGTGTATGGTGTGTGATACTCTATTGATCTAGGGGCCACAAAGATGTACCACGACTTGCGGGAGATCTATTGGTGGAGTGGGATGAAGCGAGATGTTGCAGAGTTTGTGGCTAAGTTCTCTACATGTCAGCAGGTTAAGATAGAGCATCAGAAGCCTAATGGTTGCATATAGGAGTTCACCATTCCTACCTAAGCTCAGTCCCCGATATGTCGGTCCCTAAAAGATTCTCAGTCGTTTCAGCAAAGTAGCTTATGAGCTCAAATTGCCTTCAGATCTAGCCTCAGTTCATCTACTATTTCATGTCTCCTTTCTCAAGAAGTGCATAGGTGAACCCTCAGTCATAGTTCCTATTCAGAGCATTGATGTTCAGAACAGTCTTTTCTATGAGGAATTTTCAGTCGAAATTCTAGACTATCAGACTCGTAGACTGAGGAATAAAAAAGTCCCTTTAGTCAAAGTTCTTTGGAGAAACCAATATGTTGAGGGAGATAATTGAGAAGTAGAAGCAGATATACTTACCAAGTGTCCTCACCTCTTCTCTGCCAATTCAGATCAAGCTCAAGGTAACAATTCTCCTTAATCTTATTCAGTTTCATGATTAGTATTCATTACAAACTTTGTATTTATCTTCATGCTCATGTTCCCATTATAAATTTGGTATCTAGTATCATTTAATGCTATCAATATTCAGTTCATTCAAATATTCATGCATTAGATATGTATGTTCAATAGAAAATTTAGTTCATCATTGTATTCAGTCATGCGTGCATGAGAGCAGCTCAGTCAAGTATCCCTGCATCAGATATGCATGTTCAGAATAAGAACTCAAAATATCAGTAGTTCCAGTTGCATAGTCATGTTTTAGATGATATCGTCTCTCAAGTAAGCTCATTCGATGGGTACTCTTAGCCTAACAAGTGATATTCGAGGATGAATGTTCCCAAGGGGGAGATATTTTAATGCCCTGAGATTCTCAACCTATAGTGGAACCATGTTTCAAGATCATAAAAATAAATTCTAGTGATTTTGTAGTTTTATGATCAAGGTTGATGTGTATTAAGGTCTCAAATACGTCCTAGATATTAGATGGCTCAAAACATTCCTTACCAATTGAACTTCAAATGATTATATCTCTCGTTATACTATAATTTTTGAGCTCATGACCAAACAACATATAGATAATTGAATTAGTTTTCCAACGATACCAATTTCTCCTAAATCCGATATCGGAGAAAAAAGTTATGCCCATTTTACTCCAGCATGTCAGCCTGAAAACTGAGTGACGACATTTCTAATAACCGATCATATTTCTGACGACATTTCTGATGACTTATTAGCAATGTCTTCAGACTTAGGCAGAATGTCAAAAATTCCAGCTCCCAAGTGATGACTTGGGCTGAAAGACTATCACAGATCTGATGGCTTATCATCCCATGTCATTATCTGATAATTTGGGAGATAATTTCATAGAGGTATTTTGTTCTTTTTCCCTCACCCTAAACCTTACCCCCATAACATAAAACACCAAAAACATGTACATAGCTATTAGAATTAAGTTTTAAAAAATCTTAACCCTCTTTATTCCCAAGAAAAAACTTACGGTTTCTTCTTAATTAACTTCAAGATCCCATCACACCCTCCATAATATATTCAAGAATTAAGACTCCCAATCCAAGAACATTCAAGAAAGGTCAATTTTCTTTCTAGTTTCAATCACTAAGGTATGTGTAGTGTTCATCCACGGATTCTTTTTATCCATGGAGTCCAAGAACAATATTTTAAATAATATATTGTGGTTGTATGATTGTGATATGATAATGTTCATATTTTATGGTTGTTAATTGAGTTACAACACATGATCTTGATGTATTTTCATGAAGTGTGTGACCTTGTTGGTTGAAACCCATGAATTTGGGGGTGTTACATTTTTAATTTTGATAAACACATCTATTTCCTAAAGAGTGTATGCAAGGTGTTAGGTAAAATTCTTAGAATAGTAGAAACCATGTTTTCATGACTCAATCATTCCCAAATTACAAGTCCATGCTATCCCTTATGACTCAACATGATTTTCATGTTATAGTTGTGTATTGGTTGTTGTGCTATGAAATTCTCATGATATTGAAACCATGCAAGTAGTTTCATGTTGAATGTATTCCCTTCCATGAATAAGAATTGATAACCATATGAAGTATGAAATTTCTTACTTATGACATTATGAATTGTGAACTTTTTTCTTATGATCAAGTAAGTCATGTTGTGTCAGTTTCCTTCCATCGAGTCCTGGGGGTACTTATACCTGAAAAATAAAGTTGTGTTCCTAAATCCATGTCATGTTTCACGATATCCTTAATCAAGCCACGTTCCATAGACTTCAGTTAGTCATATGACTCAGGAAACCTCATGATCTCAGTTAGTTATCAGATATCAGTAGTATTCTGTCAGTCAATAGAATTCAGTACAATTAGTCCATGTATAGTCAATAAATCATGTTCAGTCTCTTCATTTGAGAGCAGAAGTTAGCACCAAGTGAACCCAGAGATGGGAACTCACCTGCCAGTAGAGGGTATGATTCCTAGAAGAAATCCTTGCATTCCAGAACTTAGTAGTTTAGGGTAGGCTACCTCATCTACCCTAAACTAGTATTTTAGTACATGTTTCTGTATTTTTATGTTATTTTATGCAGTATAAAGGTACAGATATCAGTCATGGGTTAGTTTGTGGTCCTATAGGGTCATAATCACCGTGTATCATTCTAGTTCAGATAATCGGGGCGTAACACCAAGCTATGGGACCTTTCTTCAATCTATACAAGGCTTTGTCTAATTTGAACATATGATTGGAAAAATCAACATTTTCAAAACCTAGAGGTTGCTTCATATACACCTTTTCCTTAAGAAAACATTTAAGAAAGCACTCTTTACATCCATAAAAAATAGTTTGAACTCTATATATGAGGCAAATGCAATGAGAATTTGAATTGCTTTCATTCTAGCCAATGGAGAAAATGTCTCATCATTATTTATGCCTTCTCTTGGTTATATACTTACACAACAAGACTAGATTTGTTCCTGATAGTATTTTCATGCTTATATTTTTTATTTCTGTACACCTATCTGGTCTCTATGATGGTTATACTAGAAGGTTGTAGGACCAGGAGCTGAACCTTAATTCTCTCAAACTGGTGGAGCTCTTCTAGCATAGCATCAATCAAATTTGTATCCTATAATGTTTCCTTTATATTCTTGGGTACAATTTATGAAAAGAATGTAGAGAAAGCACAGAGGTTCTTTATTCTATTTTTGGTTTGCCTGCTTGAGCTCTGAGGAGATAATAGTTTGTCAAGAGGATGTGAGGACTGATGCTTCCAACTGGATTTTTGATGAGTGAGATGACTTACACTGAGACTACTTTCCTTTGAGGTATTACCCTCATGAAATAGATTATTTCCTTCACTAGATTAAGGATTAGGATATGAAAGAGGAGCTTGTAAGGAACCAACATTCTGTTAATTTGCTGTATCCTCATCTTCAGATCTTGAACCGGATCCCTGTGAGTTGGCATCATCATCTTCCCATCATACTTCACTTGCCCCTATCTAGTAAAAGCCTCAAACATATGAAATATTTTATCTTTTGATTTAAGAAAGAAGGTTCGATGAATCTTGAACAATCATTAATAATAACCAAAATATATTTTTTCCTCCTCTGCTGGCAATATTTATAGGTCCACAAAGATCCATGTCAAGGAGTTGCAAGGGCCTGTATGTACTCACTTTCTTTTAAGGCTTAATGAGGATTTAGTCTGCTTTTCTTTCACACATGCATTGCACACTTTAGAACTAGCAAACTTCTGTTTGCACAACCCTCAAACTAGGTCCCTCTTCAACAACTTGTTTAGCAAAGAACAACTAATATTACCTACCCTTCTATGCCATATATTAGCAACATCTTCTTGCGCACTAAGGCATGTCATGTTTTTGTACTTACAGGACCCCAAATAGGCAATATACATATTATTATTTCTCTAGGCTATCGATATTTATTTACCAACCTTGACACTGATAATAGTGCACTTGTCTAACCTAAATCTGAATTTATTCCCTTTATCATAGATTTGAGCAGCACTCAGCAGACTGAACATGAGTCCATCCATAAATGGACATCATCAATTGCCTCACCCAAATTGTTCCCAGTCTTTCCAATTCCAACAATATGTCCTTTGTTTCCATCAATAAAGAAGAGATTACATCCTTCATAGGCCTTAAGAGAGAGAAAATATTCAATTCATCTAGTTAAGTTCTTTGAACAATCATTATCCATGATCTAGTGGTGGCTGCTTCATCTAAATTTACCCTACAATAGGAATCGGTGATTAGTTTTAGGAACCCATTTTATCTTGAGCTCCCAGTATGGTGATAGAGGAAAAATCAAGTTCTTCTTTGTCCATCTAGGTAAGTTTTCACTTCTTCCTTTTTGGGAAGATAATCCCTTCATCCTCCTTAAGACAATAGTTCTAGAACAACATGTCTCTCTTGTATGGCCATTTTTGCCATAGTGGTTACACAATAGATTATCCTTGACAGAAACATATTTTCTAAATAGATTGTAGGCAGGATTAAGACTATGGAATCCCAACCCTCTTCTACTACTTGACCCCTAACTAGAAAGACTTGTCAATACTTAAGATTAAGTGGTATATCCTTAAACCAAAACCAGGTCCTTCTCATGTTCAACACTCCTCTCAAGTGAGGCAGTCAATTCTACATTCGCTTAGTCAGTTTCTCTTCTAGCACAAGTTGAATTTGACATTTTTAATTCTTCCCATTTGAATTAGCTTTAGACACTTCATTAAATTTATTATTTAGGGACTTATTTTCAAGAGATAGAGATTGGCTAGTTGCCTAAAGTTCAGTTACCAGCACACTTAATTAAACAATCTCATTTTCACATTTTTTAAAGTTTTGCTTCAGACACTCCTTATCTCTAGTGATATTATTAACAGTACCTATGAGTACAACAAGAACTTTAAATCTTTAATAGAATAATTTTTAAGGTTTTCCTTAATGTCCAAGAAGGTTATGTTGTCATCTTCATCATCATCTGAGTTTTCTTTCAAGGCAGAGATAATTATATACTTGAATGTCATCCTCCATCACCATCATGGAGACATATTCATGCTTCTCAAACTCATCAATATCATTAATGGAATCACCTAGAGTAGTTATGACATGCATTGAAACCCTACCAGCTTCAGCTTTTCTATTGTACTTTCCTGGTACCTGGTTCCTGCGTCCTTCTTGATTACTACTTTGTTTGACATATTCTTTTTATTCTACTTTATGCAAAGGGAAATCCTTGATGTAGTGACCAAGCTCCCATATTTCTAACATGTCATTCCCTTTACCATCTCTGATATATCTGTTAAATTCCCCTTTTCTGGAGATGCCTCCTAATTTTTGTCAATGCCTCCATGACCCGCTTGGCAATGTAAGTAGTTTCCACATCATCAACACCTGTGTTGTTCATATTTTCCTTTAGAACCAGGTTCTTCTCTATATTGGGTACACCTTTTGACTTCCTAGCATTTTCAACATCTCATATTTTTTAAGATTGTCAATGAGCTCATCCATTGACATTGTTTTCAAGTTCTTGGCTTCAGTAATGGCTTTGAATTTACTTTCCAACTACTTAGGTAGGATACTCAGAACTTTGTGGACCTATTTGGTGGTTTTGATATCCTTCCCTAAATCATGGAGCTCATTTATTATAGGAGGGAAACGGGTGTCCATCTCCTAAATAGACTCTCTTTCTTTCATGGCGAAAGTTTCATATTAGTTGGTTAGAATTTCCACCTTCAACTCTTCACCTGACTAGTTACCTCATGGGTTTTTTTAAGACAATACCAAATTTCCTTAATAGTATCACATGCAAAAATTTTGTTGTACTCATCAAGAGCAATACCATAAACAAGTAGCTTTTAGCCTTATAGTTCTTCTCAATCTTTGTCGTGACTACATCATCAAATTCCTTCTTAGCATTACGAACTTGTTAGATCATATCACCAACATTTAATACCCTTGTGGAAACAAAAGGGTCATCCTCAATAACATTCCATAACTCTGAATTTTTAACCATGATAAAATTATGCATCCTATTCTTCCACTACCCATAATATTCTCCATTGAATCTGGGTGGTCTAGTGGTTGACTAGCCTTTTTTAAAATTTGAAAAAGAATCCATTTTCAAGATCCTGCTAAGGTGTTAACCTTTTTTAGGAATACCTTTCTCTGATACCAAATAAAGAGTTGTAGTAAGTTTCTCCTCAACTTTGGGACCTCGTCGCAAACAAACTCAACTAGCAAGAACTAAAATAAGGCTTAATAATAAAGTGCATAGAGAAAGTAAATATAAGACAGGGTAATTTTATATTGAAACACCTTGATTAGGGTAGAAAAACCATGACCTTCCTCCAAGATTTATAAAGCTTCACTATATCCAGATGAATTCTATTGGCTGAGAGGAAAAAATGCAACAATATTTTCCACCAACTTTTGTACTTTTGTCCAGCTGTATAGTTGATTGTGATAGTGACGTGTAATACCAACCTATTCCCTAATTAATTGCAACTTTGTCATCATAAAATCTTTAGGAACCAGGTCCCAATCAACATATAATTTATCAATCATCAAAACTAAGGACTTAACAGACCAAATTGAACCAACTGAGATGGCTCAATCAAGCCTGATATTTTTATTGAGCTTTAACTGAATTAAGATGAGTAAATTATAGTCGAGGAAATATGAGCCTTGATCCAGATTATCTCTATGCCCAACCCTCCTATTAATGATAAATAATGTATTTTTAGAAGGAAAATATAGTGTGCCAGCACCGTTATTCTAAATCAGATGTTGGCTTTATCATATATCTTACTATATTACTTCCTCCATCCCAATTTATGTCACATCTTTTAGATTTTAAGATTCAAACTAGCCTTTTTCATTTATCATAGTTTTTCATATATATTTCAAATATCTTAAATCATCAATTTTTACGACTTATATAGTACTTCTTATGTAGTTTGCTCGAATTAACCATCAAAATTAAATATATAGTTTGACTCCAAAAATTTGAATTGAGCAACAAAAATTGGGATAGTACGAGTAGTTAATTGTCCTGAAATGAACCCAAATTGTTATTGTAAAAAAAAAGAAGTGGAATTCAATTACTACAAATTTTAATACTTTCAGTGCTCATTTGGTTAGGAAACAAGTTATTCCAGGATTAATTATTTCAAAATTGCTCTCTATTTTGGTTTACCGTTTGTGTTATTAATTATCTACTCCCCTGGAAACTCCCACTTCTAACATGAATCTAATACTGTAATGTGTTATCTTGACCGACAAACAAATCTAGTTGTCCCAAATTGATGGTAAACACTTATTTTGTTTAAAAGATCAAGTTTAATTTCTTCCTATATCAGGGGTTAAAATGATGGATGATACTAAGTATTTGTGTTAAGACCTCGGTTTTGATGATTGACAAACTTATAGTTTGGGACCTATTTCCTGGAGATTTTATGATGAAAGAGCTACTATCACTTAGGGTTGTCACTATCACGGTTAACGGTCTTAGCTGGCACAAAGTACAAAAGTTGATGGAAAACCTGTTGCCACCTTTTTACCTCAACCAATAGGATCTCTCTTAGGTTTTTTTGTGCCATAATATATATCGATCATCTTTCTCAACAAGAGAACCAATGCTTCCATATTCTTACAACTAAGTATCTTTTGAAGCTGAAAGCAAAGACTACACACTGTAGTAGGAAACTGATTGTTCATCTAGTTGTATTTTTACTTCCTTGTTGTAATAGAGTGTTTGTGTATTGTTTTTAAAATTTTTCCTATGCTTGCTTATCATTATTGTAGCTGTTTTCGTGTAACTTATTTCTCTTTGTAATCATCTAGAGTTAGGTGATTGTTCAAGCTAAAGTTAGCTTGGTGTGTCCAGTCAGAGGTTGAAGTAGTAGAATTACTACTTGTGTTTTCATGTAATGGAGTTATTACTAGGAGACAAAGGATTAGGAGATTAATCCTTGGAGGGATATAGTGGATCTTAGAAATCCTGGAGGTAGGTCATGGTTTTTCTCTCTTGAGAAAGTAGTTTTCACATGAAAACCCTATGACTTCTATATACTCTATTCCTATACTTCTTAATATATATATCTCCTGGTTTTTGTTGAGTTAGTTCATCTGGGAATAGGTCCATGAGTTGAGGAGCAACCCACTACAAACCCTTTATTTTGGTATCAAAGCTAGGTCTTTCATAAAATGGATAACACTTTGAAAGGATCTTAAATGATGACTTCTCCTCCAAATCTAGAAGAAGGTCAGTCAACCACTAGACCCCCAAGATTTAATGGTGAATATTATGGGTAGTTCAAGACAAGAATGCATGACTTCATCATGGGTGAAGATTCAAATCTTTGGGATGCCATTAAGGATGGACCTTTTATTTCTAAAAGAGAAGTAAAGATTGAATATGTGACATCACAAGTTCCTAAGGCTAAGAAGGAATTTGATGATGCTAATAGAAAGAAGAAAAAAGAATTACAAGGCAAAAAAGATCCTTGTATATGGCATTAGTCCTGATGATTATAATAGGATCTCTATTTATCTAACTGCTAAAGACATCTGGGATTGCCTCCAAAAATCCCATGAGGGGACCACTCAGGTAAAGCAATCCAAGGTGGATATGCTGAAAAATAAATATGAAACCTTTACTATGCAGCAAGGTGAATCCATTCAAGAGACGTACACTAGATTCATTGTTGTAACAAATGAGATACACTGCAAGGATGAGGTTATTCCAGCACACAAATGGGTTAGGAAGATCTTAAGCATTCTTCTTAAAATATGGGAAAGAAAAGTGGATGCCATCTCTAAAGCTAGGGATCTAAATAGGAAGGCCACGTATTAACTTATTGGCAACCTCAAAGCCTATGAATTGCTGAAGAATTTCGGAAAGTTAAAACTTGAGCCCAAGGTTGGAAAAAATCTAGTTCTTAAGGATGAAAAAGACACCTCTTATGCTGACGATGAGGAGATAGCTTGTATTTCAAAAAGAATTCCCAAAGCCTTGAGTAAATTAGGGGCTATCTCTAGAAAGGGAGAGTCCGAAAAGCTTGTCATGAAAGGTAAGGAAAGTGACACATGTCACAAATGCGGCAAGTTTGGTCACTACATCAACGCTTGCTTAATACATAAGATAGAGCACAAGGATTACACTAAGCAAAATGATGAGAAATAAAAGGGCAAGGACAAGGTTCCTGTGAAGTATGGCAAGAAGGTTGAAGCTACCAAAATTTTCAATCAAGTGTTTGTTTCTTGTTGGGGTGACTCTTCAAGTGACTCATATGATTCAAAACAAGGAGGAGATGCTTCCATGGAGATAATAAAAGATGAAGTATTAGTATTTAACTCACTATTTCCTTTGATGGCAGATATTGGGAATGATGAAGACAATCAAATGACTCTTCTTAACATAAAGAAAAATATAAAGGATTACTCCCATGGTAAACTAAGATCTCTTGCATTTGTGTTGTTTGATTCAAAGGGTGATCTTGCTAAGGACAAAGAAAATCTAAGGAAAGCCTTAGAAAAATGTGAAAAAAAGTGGTGGAATTGAGTTTCCAAGTTGCTAAACTCACTAATGAGAAGGCAAAGCTGAAGGAAGATCTAGCTAAATATGAAGAAGAAATGGTGGAGTTAACTATGCAAGTGGCTTATCACCAAGCTACTTACAAGACTCTCACCTGGGAGAATAATCTTTTGAATAAATGATAGATGAAATCACCAAGAGAAATTATAAAGGAAAAAATGAAGGAAGCAGAATATAGTTTTATCTAAAAGAAGAATTGACTGAAACTAAGGGTAATATGACTGTTTCACTTAAAAGAAACCTAGTGCTTGAAAGGGGATTGGTTCGGGTGAAGACAGATCTTGAGAAATCTTTCAAGTGGACTACTCCATTATAGGATCCATCTCATTTCACCAGCCAAAGGTCTAGCAGCAGGCAAGGCTCAGAATATCACTATCAAACTGCCAAGGCTCAGGATACTCTTTCTCTTGGCATGCCTATAATGGGAAAGGATACTATTTTATTCTTTCATTATGGAAAGAATGGCCATATAAGAGAAATATGTCCATCCAAGGCTCTAATTTAGAGAGAAATAAGGGTTTTCACTACTTTAAGAAGAAAAGGGAGAAGCTTACCTATCTAGACAAAAAGAAAGTTGATCTTTCATTTATCTTCTTATTAGGAACCGAGAATAAAATAGGTTCACAAGGCCAATAACTGATCTATGATGTACAGCTAGGTAATAGAAGGAATCAATGATGATAATGGATACTTAGAGTACAGAATTAAAGATGTGAAGGTCACTTTTTTCTAAAGACCCTTAAGTAAAGACAATGTCTCCTTCATAATGGAATCAAAGATTTAAAATTATTGATACTAATGATGATGTAGATCAGGGTAGAAAGTAGTCTTTCTGCAGTCCTAAAGGACCTATATCCAATGGATCCTTGAAGAAAGTTAGTAGGATACTGGTTAACAAGAACAAGAAAGAACAGAGGTGATGGGATCTGACTGATGATTGGTTACTCACATAATTCTCCTGACATGGCTATAAACTAGGTAAGTAGGTATCCTTGGTGGATAATTTTTTACATGTCTAATTCAGTTTGATATCTTTGCATATATACACCCATGGAAAAGAGGAGAATATATGAAAAGCGGTGTGAGAAAGCATACAGTGGCTAAGTTTAGACATTGCTCAGGGACCAGATCCTTAGTCAGGTTAGTATCACTTGCTATTCCTAAATAATGACCATTTCAAATATTTAATAATTTTGGCACATCAATCTCCTACATTTTTTTTAAAAAGGATGACTCTTGTATTTTGAGTACCAACAGACGTATCCATCTAAATGGACACGTCTCATAAGACTCTTTGAATATTTTGATCTCAACTACTCTTTAAGTCCCTAAATAAAGAAAAATACAAATCATTTTGTCTATCCTTTTACAAAAAATATAAACAAACTCTCTCATGATTTCTCATTAGCTCCCTAATAGTTCAAAGACCTCTCTCCCCTCATAATTCTTAGACCTTCTATAATACCCCGTAATTTTTCCTAGCTTAAATTTATCCTTAGAGTGTTAAGGGATAGCTTCCCACACAAATAATATTTATTTGGTGTGGAATTCCTTAGATTTGTATTAATTTTCCAATGATATAAGATTTGCCTAAATTCGATAACCGAATAAGAAGCTATGGTTATTTTCAGTTCCTATTGCAAAAAACCATCGTTTGGACCCTTAGCGCATTGCCGACCAATGTAAATTTCTAAAACAAATACTTTTCAAAGCATAGGAAATTGAATTAGATTTCCAACAATATAAGAATCACCTAAATTCGATAACCGGGTAAAAATGGTTATTTTAAGTTCCTATCACAAAACACCATCGTTGTGACCCTTAGCGCATTGAGGACCATGGTAAATTTCCAATTGTCCTATTCCAGTGGAGTACTGTGATATTAGTGCATCATAGAGAGGGTCAACTTCCCATTCGTCAATTTCTAGAGGTCCAGCGCGATAATGGCGCATCGCGCCATGTGTCAATATGGCATTCCAAAGGGGCACCGCGATGTCTTTGCATTGTGGAGTTTTCCCAGTTTCCATTTGTCGATTTTCAGTGAACATCCGCGATAGAGGCTCATCGCAGCCACCCAGATCGGGAAATGATCGTTTTTCAGTTCCGTTAAAAATTTTAAAGAGGGCATTTTTGTAAATCTCCAACCACCAATCCGTCCAAAAACAAAAGATTAATCATATTTAAAATTACTTTACACTTTATTCATCATTCTCTCTCAAATAAAACCCTAAGGCTCATACTTCCTCTCCAAAAAAACCCAAAATTTCCTCCGTCAATTCTCCAAGATAATACAAGATTGAGAATACCCAATTCAAGAACTCCAAGAATTCAACTCTAAACCATCAATAGCAATACAAGATACAAGTTTTAGCATCAAGATCCTCAAACTAAGGTATGTGGGGTTTGAACAAGGACAATTTGTTCATCCTTGTGCCCAAACCTTTGTTTTAATTACAAATTTACTGCTATTTATGTGATTTTTTATGAAATTTAAGTAAGGGTTTATACCCATTATAGTTATTTACAAGCTTGTGATATTTCCAATGATTTAGAAATTGAATTTCATGCTTATGGTTATATTTTCATGCATATTGTTGAAGTTTTCTAGATTTTTGGGTTGTTTTACCAAAATTTACATAATTAAGCATGATTGTTATGATGCTTTAATATGAGATTGATACATGGGTTACTACCCTAAATATTATTATTTCAAGAAAGATGATGCTTTAAGCATCTTATGTGCAGAATATTTTCAATCTTTCAGAAGAAGATTTGGTCTCTTGATCATTGGTTTAGCTTTGGAATCCACTACAGATTATTACAGTTTATAGAACTCAAAATTAGCTTTATTTACAAATTTACTCATATAAATGCATAACTAGTTTTTCATATAAATACTTATGCTAGTTTTTACAAGTGGATTTCCAATGATTTGAGCATACAGATTTAAGAGGGAGTAGATTTAGCACCGAGCGGAAAGTGTAGAATTAGCGTGCCCTATCTTCCACAAAACTACATAGCCAACATAGGTACAAAATCAGATTATTCCCATTTATATGGATGACAGATTTAGCTTGTGATTGAACACATGGATTAGGTTATACTCTCTGGCAAGAGTATGATACCTCTCTCCGACATGAAGTTTCCTCCTTAGGAGGTCAAGACATTGGACTCCATGTAACTCACATGTTTTATGTTGGTTAAGAGAACCTTCACAACAGTAAAGATTTTTAGAATAGTTTTTAAAAGCATTCTTTCTTCAGTCTAACAGTTAAGAATATATTCCCTAAAGTTTTGAAAGATTCCCTTGAAGATAAGTTTCCATATATGATTTGAGAATAAGAACAGAATACAAATTTTAGAACTAAGTGTTATGACTCACAAAATTTATACTATATGCTTTACTATTTATGAGTTATGATTTTTGGATTTCAAATTATTCCAGCCTGTGTGAGTCATTTACATTTAGCATACATGATTTGCTAAATTCTGATGGTATTGTTTAGTTATTGCATACACCCCCATATACTCAGTACATCCTCAAAGTATTGATCCACATATATGTCTATGTGCTACATTGTCTCATAATATAGGTTCAGGAGCTCAATCTCAGTAGCGTGAGTGATTCCCAAGCATCTCATCTACATCCCTACAATTGGTGAATCCTCATAGTTTGGGGACTTAGTTATTTATGCTTTCAGTTTATTAGAAGATATTTGTCTTTTTATTTCAAACAATTTGAGTCAGTTGGGGCCTATCCTAGTCACTCTCTAGATTCAGATAGTAGAGGCTTGTCAGACTACTAAATTCAGTTTTAGAAATTTAATTCAGAATTCAAATTTTTTAGTATGGTTTTACCAAGACTTCTAGTATGTTTCAGATAAGATTTTCATCAATTTTAGGATTTTATATTCATATTTCCCCTATGTTGAGATCCATACATAGTAGAAAGCAGCCAGGGTTAGCTCAGGACTACTTGTAGTTTGGAGCACTGTGTGGCATCCCAGGAACTAGATTTTAGGGTTTTACAAACTTGGTATCAGAGCCTAAGATTTAGAGAGTCCTACGGAGTTAGACAAGCTATGTTACATAGAGTCTTGATCATCGGTCTGAAGCACGCCACATCTATAATCAAGAGGCTATGGAGCATTTTAGGAAATCATCTCTTCTTTCATGATCGATCATGCATTCAATGTCTCTATCTACTTCTAACTTATGCTTTCACATGATAGAAAATTCCTCCTTATTGAGCTAACACCTGCAGAAATAACAACCAGCCATCTCAGCCCGCAGATCCTTTAAAAAAGAATTTGTCACATGCAAAGTTTTAAGCTGAGAGAAACTGTCAGGTTGTAGTCCCACCTTAGTATAATGGGGACATAGCCACAGCCAGAATCTGAGATTTTATGAGGATAAATCTGCCAGAATTCTTTAGGTCAAAGGTAGGTGAAGACCCACAGTTGTATCTAGATGAGGTGAACAAGATCACCCAAATTATGCATATTTCTAAAGAAGACAGTATGGAATTGGAATCCTATAGGCTGAAGGATGTTGCATATGATTAGGTGGTGATATGGAAGAAGAGTAGAGGGGATAATGCAACTCTCATGACTTGGTAGATTTTTAAGAATGCATTCTTAGACAAGTTCTTCCCACGTGAGATGAGGGAAGCTAAGATAGAAGAGTTCATAAACCTGAGGCAAGGCTCAAGGACTGTGAAGGAGTATTGCCTTAAGTTTAACCAATTATCTATGTATGCCCCTGAACAAATGGCTGATCCTAGGTCAAGCATGAGTAAGATTGTGACCAGTGTTTGAGTTGGTATTTAAGGAGTGTAGAACTGAAATTCTCATTGGATACATAGATCTTCCTAGATTGATGATGCATGCTTAGTAAATTAAGGAAAAAAGGGGAAGAAAAGAGAGAGAGCAAATAAAAGGGCTAGAATAGGGCAGTTTGATCATGGTCAGAATAGGTCTGGAGAAGAAAATCGTTTGTAGTTTTAGAATCATTCATCTATGCCTGCACCTTCTTCAGCCAGTGCTCCTGCACCTAAAAATATGCAAGAATAGTAGGGTAAGTCTTTTATGTCTAGATCTCAGAATAGTGTGAGTGGTAGGCCAGCTATCCTCAGTATGCTAGATATGGTAAGAATCATCCTGGTAAGTGTCTGGCTAGACGGAGAGGTTGTTATGGTCATGGCCAGCTAGGCTATAGAATCAAAGAGTGCCCGCATACTAGACAAGGAAATAAGGATGTTTGTTCTCAGACTCAGTTTAATAGTGCACTAGCTCCTCTAGGTCACCCAGTTCCTCCTTAGGGAACATCATCTAGTACTGGTGGCGGACAGCTCCACAATCGGTTTTATGCTTTACCATTCCATCAGGAGTAGAAGGATTTACCCGACGTCGTGACTGGTATGCTTCATGTCTTTCATTTTGATGTTTATATGTTGTTAGACCCTTGGTCGAGTTTCTCTTATATGACCCCATTAGTTGCAGTAAACTTTGAGATAAATTCTGAAAAAATCCCTAAGCCTTTATTGGTTTCTACACCAGTAGGACAGTTAGTTGTTGCTAAGCAAATCTATAAGAAGTGTCCTATCACTGTCCTTCATAAAGTCATGTTAGCATACCTTATAGAGTTAGACATGGTTGATTTTAATCTTATCTTTGGTATGGATTGGCTTCATTCTTGTTATGCTTCTATAGACTATCTCACCCGTCTGGTGAAGTTTTGGTTTCCAAATGAGCCATTTTTTTAGTGGTCAGGTAATTCAGTGTCTCCCAAGAGTCATTTCATATCTTACCTTATAGCCAGAAATTTGATTTCAAAAGGTTGCATTTACTACCTAGTTTGAGTTGTGGATACTAAGTATGAGACTCCAACAATACAGTCCGTTTGAGTGGTCAATGAGTTTCCTAATATTTTTCCAGAAGATCTCCCAGGGGTATCTCCCGATAGAGAGATAGAATTCAGTATTAACCTTCTCCCAGATACTCAGCCTATTTCTATACCTCCTTATTGTATGGCTCCCACAGAGCTTAAAAATTTGAAGAATCAACTCAAATATGTTCAAGATAAAGGTTTCATAAGGCCTAGTGTTTCTCCATGGGGTGCTCCCATCCTATTCGTGCGAAAGAAAGATGGTTCTTTGCGTATGTACATTGACTATCGTCAGCTAAGTAAAGTTACAGTCAAGAACAAATATCCTCTTTCTAGAATTGATGACTTAGTTGATCAAATTCAAGGTGCAAGTTATTTCTGAAAGATATACCTTAGATCCGTCTATCATCAGCTTAAAGTAAGGGAAGGTAATGTTCTAAAGACAGCCTTTAGAACCCGTTATGGCCATTTTGAGTTTCTAGTCATGTCTTTTGGGCGAGCCAATTCCCCAGCAGCTTTCATGGACCTCATGAATTGAGTGTTCAAACAGTATCTAGACATGTTTGTCATAGTACTCATAGAGGACATCCTTGTGTACTCCCGTAGTGAGGATGTCCATATAGATCATCTTAAAGTTGTCTTGCAAACTCTTAAAGACCATCAATTATTTGGTAAATTCAGCAAGTGTAAATTTTGGCTAAGGTCAATATCCTTTCTCAATCATATTGTTTCCGCCGATGGTACTAGAGTCGATCCCCAAAAGATAGAAGCCATAAGGAATTGGCCTAGACCTATCTCTCCATCAGACATTAGAAAATTCATGGGTCTAGTTGGTTATTAACACCATTTTTTAAAGGTTTCTCTTCTATCGTGTCTCCTATGTCTAGATTGACCCAAAAGAAAGTTAAGTTCCTGTGGTCATATTCCTGCGAGAAGAGTTTTCAAGAGTTGAAGACTCGACTCACTTCAACCCCAGTTCTAGCATTACCAGATGGTACAGAAAGCTTTGTTGTTTACTGTGATGTCTCTAGAGTTTGTTTGGATTAAGTTTTGATGCAGAGAGGTAAGGTAATAGCCTATGCCTCTAGATAGTTGAAGCCTCACTAAAAGAATTACCCAACTCATGATCTTGAATTAGCTGTTGTAGTGTTTGCATTGAAAATCTGGAGACACTATCTATAAGGTTTGCATATTGATATGCTCACGAACCACAAAAGCTTACAATATGTGTTTACTCAGAGAGAGTTAAATATCCATCAGAGGAGGTGGTTGGAGTTGTTGAGGGATTATAACATGAATGTGTTGTATCATTCGGGCAAGGCCAATGTAGTGGTAGACGCCCTTAGTAGATTATCTATGGGCAGTGTTGCTCGTGCGGAGAATGATAAGAAAGAGTTGGCTTAAGAAGTTCATTGTTTGTATAGATTAGTTGTAAGTTAGTTGGTTGATTCTGCTGAAGGGAATGTTTGGGTCCAGAGTAGTTCTGAACCGTCTCTAGTTTCGAAAGTAAAGGAGAAGCAAGATAAGAATTCTAGTTTGGTCAAACTAAAGAAGTCGGTTAAATACCAAAAAGTAGAGGTTTTCTCCCAAGAGGAAGATAGCGTGTTGAGATACCAGAATAGATTGTCTGTGCCTTGTGTGGATGATTTGAGATAGAGAATTATGGATAAAGCACATGGTGCACGTTATTCTATTTATCTAGGTGCTACTAAAATGTACCACAACTTGCAGAAAATCTATTGGTGGTGTGGTATGAAGAGAGATATAGCAGAGTTTGTAGCTAAATGTGCAACTTGTCAACAGGTTAAGGTGGAACACCAAAGATCTAGTGGCGTGTTGCAAGTGTTTGGTATCCTTACTTGGAAGTGGGAAGAGGTGAATATGGATTTTGTGACTAGTTTACCCCAATCGTAATGTCATCATGATTCAATTTGGGTTATCGTAGATAGATTAAATAAGTCAGTGCATTTCTTGCCAGTTTATGCATCTTTTATAGTTGAGGATTATACTAAGTTTTATATTCGAGATTTAGTAAGATTGTATGGAGTTCCCTTGTCTATCATTTCGGATAGGGGTACTCAGTTTACTTCCTAGTTTTGGAGATTTTTTCAGAAGGGTCTTGGTTCCCAAGTCCACCTTAGTTCAGCTTTTCACCCTCAGATAGATGGTCATGCAGAGAGGACCATCCAAACTCTACAAAATAGTTTGAAGGTATATGCGCTTGATTTCAAAGGTAGTTAGGATGAGCATTTTCCATTGATTGAGTTTGCTTATAATAACAGTTATCATTCTAGCATTCAGATTGCCACGTTTGAGGTTCTTTATAAAAGGAGATGTAGATCACCCATAGGTTGGTTTGAGGTGGGTGAGGCCGTTTTGATTGGGCCCGATGCAGTGTATGAAGATATGGAGAAAGTTAAGAATCTTAGATAAAGATTGAAAATAGACCAAAGTAGTTAGAAATCCTATGCATATGTGAGAAGAAGTGACCTTGAGTTTGAGGTCGGTGATTTAGTGTATCTAAAAATTTCACCCATGAAAGGGGTAAAAAGATTTGGCAAAAAGAGAAAGCTTAGTCCCCAGTATGTTGTCCCTTATAGAATTCTAAGTCGTGTTGGGAGAGTAGCTTATGAGCTTGAGTTCCTTGGAGACTTTTTAGTCGTTCATCCTGTATTCCATGTCTCTATGCTTAAGAAGAGTATCGGTGACTCCACTATTGTTGTTCCTTTAGAAAGCGCAGATATTCAGAACAGTCTTTCTTATGAAGAGATTCTAGTTGAGATTTTAGATCATCAGATCTATAGACTAAGGAACAAAGAAGCTCTCTTGGTCAAAGTTCTTTGGCGGAATCAGTTTGTTGAGGGTGCCACTTAGGAAGCAGAAGCAGATATACAAGCCAAGTACCCTCACCGTTTCTCCGAAAATTTAGATGTAGCCAAAGGTAACACTCTTTCTTGATACAGTTCTTTTCTACTTATATATTCATCTATATAGTTGTCCTCATATAAATTCATGCACTCACTGATTACTCAGAAGCTTAGAATTATTTAGATTAAGATTCGCATTTTATT
Organism: Capsicum annuum; assembly: GCF_002878395.1. Taxonomy (NCBI): domain Eukaryota; kingdom Viridiplantae; phylum Streptophyta; class Magnoliopsida; order Solanales; family Solanaceae; genus Capsicum; species Capsicum annuum. Next base: position 198,609,111 of record NC_061115.1, read on the forward strand.
TCAGTTGTACGTGCTATCTTATATTCTCAGACTCCTTAGAAATTTCATCTTAACTAGCCATATTAGAGGACGGATGTTTCCAAGGGGGAGATATTGTAATACCCCACTATTTTTCCTATTTTAAAGTCATCCCTAGAATGTTAAGGAATAGCTTCAAAAAAAAATACTATTTATTTGGTGCAGAATTCCTTAGATTTGGACATACCATTGCGTTGGAAATTGAATTAGCTTTCCAGCGATATAAGATTCGCCTAAATTCGATAATCGGGTAAGAAGATATGGTTATTTTAAGTTCGTATCGCAAAACACAATCGTTTAGACCCTTAGCGCATCGCGAACCAGTGTAAATTTCCAATTGTCCCATTCTAGTGGTCTTCCGTGATTTTTCTGCATCACAGAGAGAGTCAACTTCCCGTTTGTCAATTTCCAGAGGTCCAGCGCGATAACGGTGCATCGTACCATGTGCCAAAATGGCATTCCAAAGGGGAACCACAATGTCTTTGCATTGCTGAGTCTGCCCAATTTCTATTCGTCGATTTCCAGTGAGCCACCGTGATAGTGGCGCATCGCGGTGGCCACCCAGATCGGAAAAATGTACATTTTTCAGTTCCATTAAAAAGTTTAAAGGGGGTATTTTGGTAAATCTCCAACCCCCAATTCGTCCAAAAATAAAATATTAATCATATTTGAAAGTACTTTATGCTTTATTCATCATTCTCTCTCAAACAAAACCCTAAGGTTCATACTTCCTCTCCAAGAAACCTAAAATTTCCTCCATCAATTCTCCAACATAATACAAGATTGAGAATCCCCAATTTAAGAACTCCAAGAAGTCATCTCCAAAACATCAATAGCGATCCAAGATTCAAGTTCTAGCATCTAGATCATCAAATTAAGGTATGTGGGGTTTGAACAAGGACAATTTGTTCATCCTTGTGCCCAAAACATTATTTTAATTACAAATTTACTACAATTTATATGATTTTCCATGAAATTTAAGTTAGGATTTATACCCATTATAGTTATTTACAAGCTTGTGATATTTCCAATGATTTAGAAGTTGAATCCCATGATTACGGTTATATTTTCATGCATATTGCTGAAGTTTTCCATATTTTTGGGTTGTTTTACCAATATTTACATAATTAAGCATGATTGTTATGATGATTTAATATGATATTGATACATGGGTTACTACCCTAAGATTGAATAATATTATTTCAAGAAAGATGATGCTTTAAGCATCATATGAGCAAAATATTTTCAATCTTTCAGAAGAAGCTTTGATCTCTTGATCATTGGTTTAGCTTTGGAATCCACTACAGATTATTATAGTTTACATAACTCAGAATTTTCTTTATTTAAAAATTTACTCATATAAATGCATAACTAGTTTTCATATAAATCCTTATGCTAGTTTTAACAAGTGGATTTCCAATGTTTTGATCATACATATTTAAGAGGGAGTAGTATTTAGCACCGAGTGGGAAGTGTAGGATTAGCGTACCCTATCTTCCACAGAACTACATAGCCAATGTAGGTACAGACTCAGATTATTTCCATTTATATGGATGACAGATTTAGTTTGTGATCGATCACATGGATTAGGTTATACTCTCTGGCAAGAGTATGACACCTGTCCCCAACATGAGGTTTCCTCCTTAGGAGGTCAAGGCATTGGACTCCATGTAGCTCACATGGTTTATGTAGGTTTAGAGAACCTCTCTAACAGTAAAGATTTTTAGAATAGTTTTTAAAAGCATTCTCCCTTCAGTCTAACAGTTAAGAATATATTACCTAAAGTTTTGAAAGAATTCCCTTGAAGAATAAGTTTTCAAATATGATTTGAGAATAAGAACAAAATACATATTTTAGAACTAAGTTTTATGACTCACAAAATTTATACTATATGCTTTACTATTCATAACGTATGGTTTTCAGATTTCAAATTACTCCAACTAGTGTGAGTCATTTACATTTAGCATGCATGATTTGATAAACTGTGATGGTATTTTTTACTTATTACATACACCTCATATACTTAGTACATCCTCAAAGTGTTGATCCACTTAAATGTCTATGTGCTACATTGTCTCATAATGTAGGTTTAGATTCTCAGTCTTAGTAGCGTAAGTGATTCCCAAGCATCTCATCGACTTACCTACAGTTGGTGAGTCCTCATAGTTTGGGGACTTAGTTAATTACGCTTTCAGTCTATTAGCAGATATTTGTCTTTTTATTTCAGACAATTTGAGCCAGTTGGGGCTTGTCCTAGTGACTCTCTAGATTTAGATAGTTGAGTCTTGTCAGACTACTAGATTCATTTTTATACATTTGATTTATAATTCATATTTTTCAGTATTATTTTACCAAGACTTCTAGTATGTTTCAGATAAGATTTCCTGCATTGTTAGGATTTCATATTTATATTTCCCTTATGTTGAGATCTAGACTTAGTAGAAAGCAGCCAGGGTTAGCTTAGGATTACTTGTAGTTCAGAGCACCATGTGGAATCCTGAGAACTAGATTTCGGAGCGTTACACCTTCCAACTCTAAAATAAGCATTTTTCATCCATGAGTAAAGAGATAGGAGCTTAAAGTTAGATAGCATCGAGTACTAAACCTCCCAGATGGGAACCTCCCTCTCCAACCTTGTCTACCAGGAGGTAAAATAACCTCCTTGAAAGAATTAATGGTAATGATGTGGTAATTCCACCCGTTATTAATCTATCAGGCAACAATAGAGCTAGTAAGAAAAGTATTGAAAGAAGAGGAATACAAGAGAAAAGCAAAATATCCATAGTCAAATCAGGTGTTAAAAAGGTAGTAGACATTGAAGAGTCAGAAGATGATACTTAGAGCTTGTTCAACGATAGTGAGAATGGTGAAATTGACTACTTATTTGAAGGCTTGAGTGACTGTGAAGATGAGTCACTTGATTCTAATAGTGAGAAATACACTACTGTTGTAGATAAAAATATGAAAATAAAAGGGGATGCATCTCGAAATAAAGGAATGGGGTTTTTTAGTTATGAAACCAATGTCCACTATCACGAGTAAGAGAAAAGGATCAAAAAAGGTTGTTGAAAAGGGACCAGGTCCCAGCCATAATATACCAGGACCTCAAAGAGATTGGTTTCTTAATAAGTAAAAGATAAAAACATGTCTAGAAAGACAAGGCAAGGAATTCATAAGGATTAGGAAGTCCTAAGTAGAATATTTTGACTCTGTTATAGCTAATATGCCAGAAACAAGGGTGTTAATTGACTTAGTGAAGTTTCAGAATTGGGAGTAGTTATTTAAATTAGTTGTTCCTTATTTGTACGAGGAAGATGTAAGGATGTTTTATCATAACATGAAAATTTTTGAAGATGGTCCGTATCTAACCTCACAGGTCAATTGTATGAAAATGGGATTAGATAAAGTTACACTTTCTAAAATCCTTGGTGCTCCTACTAAAGGAATCAAGTTCATAAAAATTAGAGAATAGGTCCACTAAGTTTCTAAAATTTGTGGTGCACTTGATGACTCAAGCACCAAAAATTTTGAAAAAAGGACTCTCAAGGGAGAATTTTAGTTGTTTTTTTAGATTTTGATTTAGGAACTACTTCCTAAGTCTTAAAAAGAGCTTATGACTAGTACTGACCTATACCTCATGGATGTGTGATCGTTATATCAGAGAGTGAAACTTCCTGCAATTGTCATCGAACACATCAATACAGTCATGATCACAAAAGACTGGGAACATGGGTCAGTTTCTGGTCTTAGGGTGAATAGAGTATTTGCCTTCTTCAATGTTAAAAGTGGCAAAGGGGAGGTTGTATTAGAAAACCAGATATTTGCTTTAGTAAAATGAGCAGAAGAGGACACCAGTTTAATTAAAAAGTTGAAAAATGAAAATATTGCCCTACATGAAAGGGTGAAAAAGCTAGAAGCCAAAGTGGAAGCCTTGACTTTAATGAATTAAGAATTGGCACAGAAAATGATCAAGGCTTATGCTATAGAAGGTGGAAGATTGACCTTACTCCTTAGACAGCGGAATCAAGCTCCTGTTGCTGCTTCCTGACTCCTTTCCACCTTGGTCCCTTTCTAATCCTTCTCTTTTAGCCAAGTTAAATCTGTTCTCTTCTATATTTTTTCTTTAATGTGTACCTGGCATTGTCGTATTGACATTTTTAATGGTTCTTTTTTTGAATGGTTTTTGGTATTGATCAATGAATGAATGAAACTTTTTATGTGCTATTACCTCTTGTATTTGTATCTGATCTTTTCTTGCTCATCTAAGTGTTGCCTCAACGGCCATGAATTAACATGTATTCTTATCTATGCCTGGTTTACTTCTTAACCTCTTTATGATGCCAAAAGGTGGAAAATTTTGAGGTAACTTGCAGTGCTTTAGTAAAAAAGTAGGGATGTAGCTGATCTAGTTAGGGGTTCTCTCACTCACGGGGAACTTACTACTCATAGATAGAGGGAATTAGCCATAAAGCCTAGAGTACATGATAGTAATTGGAGATAAGGGTTCTCATATTCAGGGGGAACCATGGGGACTTAATGTAACATGATGCTTACAAATAAGGAAAATAAGATAGAGAATGATGATATGCTTATAGGTATTAGTGATAGGGGGAATTAGTTAGGAAAACTGGTTTAGTATGGCCTTATGGATTATGGTGTGTTGTTAAGTTGTAGTCTGTGTTGTGTATGGATCTGAGTATGCTGATTGTTGGGTATGGCTTTATGGATTGTGGTGTGCTATTGAGTTATAGTCTGTGTTATGCATGGATCTGAGTATGTTGATTTTCTTGCATGGGTTTGTCATCATCAAAATGGGGAAATTGTTAAGACCTCAGTTTTGATGATTAACAAACTTATCATTTGGGACCTATTTCCTGGAGATTTTGTGATGACAATGCTACTACCACGTAAGGAACAGGTTGGGCTCACATGTCACTATCACGGTCAATAGTCTCAACTGGCACAAAGTACAAAAATTAGTGAAAAAGTTTCTGCGACCTTTTTGCCTCAACCAATGGGATATCTCCTAAATTTTCTTATGTCATAATATATATTACTCATCTTTCTCAACAAGAAAACCAGCGGTTTTATATTCTTACAACTAAATATCTTTTGAAGCTGAAAGCAAAGACTATACACTGGAGCGAGAAACAGATTGTTCATAGATTTATATTTTTACTTTCTTGTTGTAGTTGAGTCTTTGTGTATTTTTCTTAACATTTTTCCTATACTTTCTTATGATTATTGTAGGTGTTGTGGTGTAACTTCCTTATCTTTGTAATCATCTAGTGTTAAGTGATTGTTCAAGCTAGAGTTAGCTTAGTGTGTCCAGTTAGAGGTAGTTAGAGGTTGAAAAAGTAGAGTTACTGCTTGTGATTCCTTGTAATGGAGTTATTACTAGGAGATAAAGGATTAGGAGTTTAATCCTTGAAGTCTATATTCAAGAAGTTTCTTGGATATAGTAGAGCTTAGAAATCCTGGAGGCAAGTCGTGGTTTTCTCCCTTGAGCAAGGAGTTTCTACGTAAAAACCCTATGTCTTCTATTTACTTTATTCCTACATTTCTTATTATATTATCTCCTAGTTTTTGTCGTGTGAGTGCATTTGGGAATAGGTCCATGAGTTAAGTAACAACCCACTGCAAACCCTTCAATTTGCTTAAATAAGTAAGCCATAACTGTTATAGATTAGATATTATTATTCTTTGAATACAATCACTTGTTAATTATTATTTTCTCTTAAGCTTCATACAATAATTCTTAGTCGACATTTCTCATTGTAGTGCTTACACAATATTCAATTTTTACTGAAAGATTTAATATATTGTTTGAATTAATCGATGATATTTACAACTTTAATTTTCAAAATAACACTCTATGAGAGAATGTGAAGGTGAACGATCCTGCAGTCACGATCCTAGCCAAGGCCTTGGACATAATGGGTATCCCACACCAATGAAGGTTTGAGAGGACCTCTTAGCATATCATCATATGCATTTCAATACGTATTTTTGAAAGAATGGTTCATCAGATAAAATCAATTTAAAATACAATAAAAATTATCCAAGTCATTGAAACAAAACATTTAAACAACATCTATGTCGGTTTACGAAGCCTCTAACATGAGAGTAAAAAAAAATTATGTCGAGGCATGACCCTGATAATACCATAAAATAGATAATTAAAGTCTAATATGAAGAAAAGCTATGTGACTTCTGGAAAATAGAGGGCTCATCAATTACTTAAGCGGGCCCAAAGAATCCTAATATTGCAAAGTACTGCAAGAATGTGCTTTCAGACCTGCATCATAAAATGATGTAGCTGCTCGGAGATGGTCAATACATGGAATGCATTAGCATGCAAAACAAGTAATGGATAAGGTATCAAATAGGTGTCAATGCTTTTTATTACACAACTCGAGGTCAACATGAGGAGTTTCAAGCCTTGATCGCCCTAAAGATCTAAGAATATGCTTGGAGGCCCTTCTTCGAGCTCCTAATAAAGCAATGTCGTGTTTGCAAGATAGCGTGGAGACGAGGAAAGCCATGGCGCAGGAATAAAAAGAGCCCTTGTGGGTTTTTTCTAAAATATCCACTTTTGGGCTATTTTTGTAATAGGCTAGTTGTGCAAAGTCCACTACTATAAATAGGTGCCTTAGACATTTCATTAGTTAGTTTTGTTGATTAATTTACATAATGTATTCATGAGAACTCCATAGGAGTGTTTGAGTGCTTAGAAAAGCATATGTTGAATCTTGTTTAGAAACGTTGGTTTTAAGGAGGATCTAATCCCCTTTACGGGAATGTAAGAGCTATATGCTCATCGGTAATCAATAAGGGAGGTCTTTGGGTTTGATACACCCTTTGGTTTCCCTTGTGTTATATTCTTGTGGCATTGTTTATATCATCTATAATTTTACTTCTCGTATTTTCAATTTTGTTGATTCATTATCATCTTCTTATATTAATCTTGTATCATTTGGTATAATTATCGAGCTTGATTTTGTACCTACGAAGTCAATCTTGGATTTGTTATGTTTAAAATCCAAAAAAAAAAAAGAAGTGTCAAATGAAAAATTCCAAAAAAAAAAGTTACTATTCATATTTTTTATATTAGGTCTAAATTTGAGTTTTGATTTTTTGTTTTTCTCTTGTTTCTAGTGTTATATTTGTATTCTCTAACACTATACGAGTCCATAGACAAAAACTGAGTCAAATTGGAGCTTATTTAAGTGTTCTAACTTTGTTGGAAGCTTGGGTTGAAGAAGTTTGATTAGAATTGAAAATCTGAAATTTTTCATTGTGAATTTTGAGAAAAATGATGTTTTGAATGAGTTTATAAGGCTAAGAAGTGTCTACATTCAAAATTTCAACTCATTCCAAGCTCCAGAGAAAGAGTTAGAAAGATTGGTGTTCTTGGTGCTCTTAAAGACATTCAAATCTTCAAGTTGAATCTTCATAAAAAGTTGGTGTTTGATCCTCAAAGGAGGAGGGAAAAGAGTGTAATTTTTTTAGTATTTATCATCTTTAAAGGTTACAAGAATATCCCAAGAGACAAAAAAAAACAAAAAAGGGACCACAACAAGTTCGACCCCTTGTGCATGCTGGCGGCTGGCCTGCGCCCTAGCTGTCTTGGACCTACATTGAAGCTACTGCAGAAGCCCGAAGGCACCTCAAACCAGCTTTACCTGCATCCAGGCTGCCTTGTACATGTGCCCCACTTGCTAGATCAGGTCACCAAATGCAGATCAGCCCCTCCGAATGCAAATCAAATTCAAAATGCAAAATTCAAGCTTCCAAAGCACATTTTAACACTTTAATTACTCCATTTCTCAAGGTTTGATTCTTTAGTTTCATTTTCTTGATTCCTAATCTCTTATTTTTATTCTTAAACCAATCATCAACTACTAATTCATCTATTAAGTAGATCAATTAGTTCTTAAGTCTGAATTCTTTCATCGTCCTATTTCTTTTGAGGATTTCTAGCTTTTATTTCATTGTAACTTTTGATTCAAGTCCGTAATAGTTTTCTATTTTAGTGAGTTGTTCAAACAAGAATCCACTCTGGCCGCAAAGTAGAGACTGATACCTTATTGACCACTGGAGTATAAGCAACTTTCAACATTCGTTGCTCTAATTGTGAAGATCACCAAGGTGAGATTCATACGAGTGTTGGTGAGGAAATTTAATACTAATCTTGTTTGTTTATTTTTAGGTACAAGGTGATATAAATAATCATGTCTTTGATAGCCTCATAAAATTATGACTAAGAAATAGAAGACTATGATTGTGGTGAAAATAGTTATGGCTACGAAGAAGATGGATATTAGAGGGGCTATGAATATAGCCATGATCAAGAGTTGAATGAAAATGAGGGCTACTATTCTGAATGAGAATATAAGATGAATTATGATCCTAGTTTTTATAGTGAGTATGGAGATGATGAAGAGTTTTGGGATGGTTATTATGAGGAAGGTGGGGCAAGTGGGGAATATCACACTTCCAACTCTAAGCCTAGAGGTGATGTAAGGTATAACTCTTTCATTTACAAATCTAATGAGAATCATAGTGAGAATGTACGTGAGGGTTATGAGGATTTATATTCCTCAACTTGCAGTGCTTCTTATCAAATTCAAAGTGGTATGAATGGTTATACTAGGTATAGTAGAGGTTGCTCCATGGGACTAAAGACATGTGCATCTCCAAAGCATAGGGATATTACATCTCAAGCTTCTTATTCTAGTGGGAAAATGTATGAAAGTGGGAACCAAGGTAGAAATAGAGGGTATAGTAGATGTCATTGTCTTCCTACTCTATCCATCTTTAAAGTTGAATGGGATCCCAAAGTTTACCTTGATTGGGAATGGCAATGTTAAAGAGTCTTCGAGGATTATGCTATGAGCGAAGATGAACAAGATATATATGCTCTAAATTATATTCAAGGTTCGTCCTTAGAATGGTGTAAACTTACAAGAAATCCTACACAAACATGGGTTGCCTTGAAAGAGTTCTTGAGGCAAATCTATGTGCCGAAGGTTTACATGAAGCTTTATAATAGTGATCCAAGAAGACCAACTTGTTCAAGATGGGAAGATATTTGTGGAGTTCCAAGTTGTGTTCTTATATTTGATGATTGGTTTCACACAAACTACATAACTCCTCTTATGGTTGATTATCTAGAGACAACTCGAGTGTACAAGTGTTTCCCATACTTCTTGGAAGGCTATAGAGTTTTCAAGAGTGTAAAGGTTTACTTTATCCGATATAGGTACTATGAGGAGGCGTGGCGTGACATATTCCCATTGGAATGTGGACATATATTTTTGGTTTCCAATTGGTTTGCATAACACAAGATACCAAATGTGTAGATTTGGACTAAGTTTGTAAAGGACCAATAGGGAAATCATCTCTTTTCAACTACCTTTCCCAAATCTCAAGGAGAGATGACCATGTACTCCAAGCCTTATGAAAATGAGAGACAAAATATTAAGAGGAGTAATGGTGTGCAAGGTGGAACCCTAAGAGAGGAAAAAGGAGAGGTTGTGAGGAGTGAAGTGAAAGAGTTGCCACCAACCAGAGCTAATATTATTTGTTATTCTATTAATAAGGACATGTGTGTAGGTACTAACATGGCAAGCCAAGGAGAACAAGTACAAATTTTACCATAATTTTTTCATATATCTTTCAAATATTTTGAATTATCAATTATCGTGACTTATAATATTTTTTGTATAATTTTCAAATATTGTATAATTTTTATCATAAAAAACTTAAAAATTTCATGCCCCAATTAACCATCAGAATTAAATAGTTTGACTTCTAAAATTTGAATTCTACCACAAGAATTGGGATCAAGCTTTAACCCAATTGAAGTGAGTTAAATTCATGTGAGTCGAGCTGTGCTAAATATAGACGTGTCAAGCTGAGCCCATTGCCTGCTCCGCTCTATGTCCAATCCTCCTATTAAATTAATGATGTATTTTTAGAAAGAAAAAGTAGTGTGTCATTCCCACTGTTCTAATTTGGATGTTGGCTCCATCATACTTGTTTTAAGAGAAAAGACATGATTTCCCCCCTAAACTTGTCGCCAAAACTTACTTTAACACTTAAACTAAACTTTCGTTTATTTACCCCCTTAACATCTTTGAAGTGTATTAGTTTCACCCCTTAAAACTGAATACCACTCTCACAACGCAGAGTGTGTTACACTAGCCTACACATCAACGCCACAGCGGAGCCACGTAACTGCCACGTAAAAAATTACTATTTGTCTAAAAAAAAATTAATCCCCCACAAATTATTTTTAATTTTTTAAAATATATATATATATATATACTATTTTATTTATATATATATATATATATATATATATAATTGTATTTATATAGGCACCCCCACCCCCATTTTCTTTCTTCTTCACACCTACCCACCCACCACCATCACCCCCTACCCTACAATTAATGCAGCCCTCCCTCCTCTCTTCCTCTTCTAGTGGCCCCCCCCCCGCCCCCTCCTTCTCCTTTTCCAACGAAAGTTATAGGAATCCCGTATGGCTTAAATAAAGGAGAGGACGAGGTAGACTCAACTAATGACTTAAGAGTTAGAGATAGCTTTGAAATCAAGATTTCACCAAGTGTATGAAGATACTTGTTAGTATAGTAATTTTGTTTGAAAAGATTTTTAATGTCTTTGCCAGTAACTAGTTCATTTTCATCCTTTCTATTGAAAAGTGAAGCAGCGATTGAGCTATTGGCATGAGAAATTGTAAGATCTTGTGATGGAGGAAGTTCAGCAGTGATGTCCGCACGGTTTATAGTTTTCCAAACTTTTGAAACATTGATTGATTTAGAAAAAGGAAAATCTAATTGATGATATTCGGCATATTCCTCAAACTATTCAAAGTAATTAATTTGTTTTTAGACAGAGTCTAGAAATTTGTAATAAATTTATTGAAGATTTTTCCCCTCATCTTTCGTGAAATTATTAAAAAACCAAGTTTGTTTTAAAATATTTCTAGATAAATAAAATTCTGTTCCAAGAGTTTTCTGATCAATGTGAAAATCTTGACTTAAAACTCCTAACTCTACACCTAAAGCTGAGTACGTTGGTGATTGGGGTGGATCACCATGTATATCAGTGGGAGGTGTTTCCACGGAATATTTAGCCTGTGAAATTCTAGATTCAAAATTAACGGTCTTGATTCTAGAGGGAAATGAGAAAGCTGAACTCCTAGCCATCTATATCTCGGGGAGAACTGGCGGGGAGCCAGAGATCCGTTGGCTAAGACATCTCTGGAAAGAAATTAAAACAATTCCTATGGAGAACTACTGGATTTGAGAAATTGTAGTATTCTCAGTTTTTTCTACTGGAGTTGCATCTTGCACCGTCCAACTTTAGGGCAAAGAAACTTGATTCCAGGAGATCGGTTTGGGAACTGACAAGTGGGACCGTTAGAGGTTATTTGAAAGAGTACAGTTTCTCCTTTGTAGTTATTTTTCATAGCTCTGAAACCCAAGGCAGTATTCATGGCCTTATACTGGACTATGTAAATAATTGCTAATGAAAAAGACCCAGATTTGATTTTTTAATTGGATGTCTTAACATTGAGAGTTAAAGAATCTAATATATTTAGATCCTTCAGGGAAATAGTAAAATTTGGAAAACAGCCAAAATAAATTAGACCATTACAAAGACTGGTTTCGACCATTCCTTGTAAGGAATCATTGAAGTATAGAAACCTAGAGTCCCTAAGACAAAGGAGTGGAGATGTATCTAAACCTTCTTGTGAAAGAGGTTTAGCTGCTATTTGGACTAGGCTGAAATGGAGGTAATCATACTTACACTTTTATCTTTCGATAGTCCTGGGGTTGAGAAGCTTGATATCTTCAGGATCTGATTCAAGAGGGATAGTTTGTTCAACAGTGGAAATATGATAGTCACTTATTAGAGACCGCCATCTAGAGGGAGCTTTGTAAATTTGGTCTTGAGGATGCCTGGGAATTTGCCGGTCATCAATTGATTGTTGCAAATCAGAGAAACCAATCTCTTCCTTTAGCTTTGAATTTGGAGAATTCTAGGAAGTTGAAGTAGATTAATAAGATGAGGAGTTATTAGAAGTAGAAGAGAAGGGACGACGGAAATCCATAGAAGAATTTAAATAATAAATAATTAATAACAACAATAATAACTTAAAAGCCTCCTATCCTTGGATCAAGAGACCATTGGGTTCCATAAAGAAAAATCTGGTAATTAAATTAGTGAAATCTTGCATCAATACTATGTGTTATAATATATATATATATATATATATATATATATATATATAGTCAAGCTCTAATAGAAAACATAAGTAAAAACAAATTCAAAAGCGCCAATTAGTAACATTTAAACTATCAAAAACTGAAGACAGAAAAATAAAGAAAAACAAATTTGTTGAGAAAGAAAATATGAAGCTACTATCTTGTGATGGATCGAATGACTAAACTAACGCATTTAATCCATCAATATTACCAATTCATGGCGATGAAGTACACTATAAGATTCATGCTGAATTTTTCAATTCAGGGCTTAAAATGATGAACTTTACAAGATTCTTGGTGAACTTTTCATGAAAGATGCAAAGTTTTGAAATCTATTTCATATTTTTATGTTTTAAAATTGATGGATTTCTGGCACTACATTTTATTTTCTAGGTATATGTACTGACCCTGCAAGTCATTTTCCATGTTCCCGCTTATTTTCACTATTAGAGATTTTCTATAGATTCCCAAAGTCATTTATAACTTGTTAGAACTGAAAGTTCGATTACCGGGTAGTTCGTTGGTTTTTAGAACCAATTTCCCATTTAGAAGTCTTCATCAATTCTAAATGGCCACTGAACGAAAACTTTAGTGAAATAAGTTTGGATGCAAATTTTGACTGCGTCAGCAGCTATTTAATATCGATTTTAGGATAGGTAGACTCTTGGTTCGGATCCCACAGCACCAGAGTTCATTTTGACCCATTAGTCGAAAAGTCAAAAATTGAAATATATGGGTGTGGAACCCATAAGTGGCCTAAATGACCTTGGATAGAAAATTCAGCTTGACCAATGAATTCTAAATATTGAATTTAGTGGAGTTACATAGTTCATTTGCAAAAAACAGAGTCCGGATGAGTCTGGGAGGTCAAAAACTAGCTTTGACCTTGCGCGAGCATCTAAACTCGTATAAAAAGGTCTTTTTGGCTGATTTTGAGACATTATTCAGAATTTTGAAAACCCTAGTAGCCATAAATATTAGTTAGTTGACAAAAAATGAGTCTTGTGGGTTGATTAGAAGCTTAGCAACTTGTGTAATCTAATTTTTTTTCTACAAATCTAAGGTAAGAATTCCTCTAATTTGACATTGATTTCATGGTTTCTTGACTCAAAACCTCTAAATCATTGTGGGTCAATTATAGCCCCAAAATTAAGTGATTGACTTAAATTACTTGAGGGTAGGCTAAGGGTTGGTCTTGGAAACTCCTTTCAAAGGGTGAAACTCAATTAGGGTTTTGATATCTATTTGAAACCCATGGCACAATGGTGCTATAATGGGTATTGTTATTTATATTGTAATGCTTAGATTGTATTGTTGATAGCATTACTTGTGGAAGAGGAAGCTCCGAAAGAAAAAACCCGTTGGTTTGTTAGTTGCTTGGATTGAAGGTAGGTTAGGCTTACTCGTAGTCTAGATTGAGCTTATTTGTAATGTAATCATTGATATCTTACGAGATTGGGTAGGAAATTTAGACTATAGTTGATTAAATAGTTAACTTGGGATTTATTAATTGCTATAGGCCATGGATTTGTAAGGTATGATATTTGACCCTTAGTTTATGACCTTGATTATCTTAATTGTGGTCTCATGATTAGTGTGAGATCACTATAGTTATTCTAAGTAGACATGAGTGGTATATTTCTCTAACTTTAGGAGTGTATTGACCTATATAATGCCTAGATAGGAGATGACCTTGGTGTTGGGTTGACTTAGGAAGGATTCTTGAAGAGACTTTCCCAATGGACCTAGAAAGGATTGGTAAGCCCTTATAGTGAGGTATGGATGACCTAGCTTGATTTCAGGTAAAATCTATACTTGTGTTAGTACGCTTGTCATTCTCGAAATTTAGAAGTGGTACTTGACCCACCTAAGCTTAGACTAAGTAAATACGTGGTGATTGTCTAAACTATTTGTACATAGGAGTTGTGAAGGTTGAACTCGATTATCAGATTTTCTTGTGATCATGACTTGAATAATCTTTTTAAGTGACTAATGTGTATTCCTTGTAAAAAACTCATGCTCTTGTTGATGCTCATATTACGTGTGAAGCTTATTAGTAAGGTAAAATGGCAAGTGTTATCCCACATCCCTACTTCTTTATATATTGTGAGCTTTTGTGTATGCTTATTAGTGTGCTATACATGTGGACATATGTTGTGTATTCTGAGAAATATGTGATATTATAATGATGTATGGTTCGAATCCGGAGGAATATGTGATATTATGATAATGCCAGGTGAATCTAGAGGAATATGTGATATTATGATGATGCTCGGTTCGAGTTCGGAGGAATCTGTTATATTATGATGATGTTCGATGAATTCGAAGGAATATGTGATATTATGATAATGCCTAGTTCGAGTCTGAAGGAATGTGTGATTTATGATGATGTCCGATAAATTCGAAGGAATACGTTATATTATAATGATACTTGGTTCGAGTCTGAAGAAATGTGTGATATTATGATAATGCCCAATGAATCCGGAGGAATACGTGATATTATGATGATGCCCGGTTTGAGTCCGAAGGAATGTGTGATATTATGATGATGCCCGATGAAACCGGAGGAATATGTTGATATTGTGATGATGCCCGGTGAATCCAAAAGAGGTAAGAACGTTATGATGCCGTGTGAGGCAAATTTACTTATATGTATTGATATTTGTAAGGTTAGGCCGTCTGGGGCCAACCGCCTATGTGCTTGAATTATGAGGTCTCTCTTGGTATATTGTTATTCGTTTCTTGTTCTAAATCACTATATAAGAGGTGTGACCCTTGTTGATGCTAAATTAGCTACTAGAGGAAATTTATTCCAAATATTGAGTTAAGACTTAGTGTTATGCGTAAACTTGCATAAAAATTCAAGGGCTAACATAATATATATATATATATATAGATATATATAGATATATATATATACCTGGCTTGAATAAGATGTTATATTATGAAATCTTGCCTGATAAGATGGCTTATGTGATAACTAGCTACTTCTTAAATATATGATTATTATTTGGAACCTAGAAACCTAGTAAACTAGTTGGTGGACTTTACTTAATTAAAATATGAAAACTAGTCCTTAAGGTTGTGACATGCTTAGTGATGATGGATCTAGTATTGCGTCATGATTAGTTAAATTATCTCCTAACATGTGAAATTGAGATGGCTTAGTTGATAA